>NW_008795405.1:3619453-3652403 GCF_000699145.1 Aptenodytes forsteri | reverse complement strand
GATGATCTTAGAGGTATTTTCCAACCTCAATGATTCTATGATTCTATGAACATCCACAGCCTTTCCCTCATCCACTAAGCAGGTCACCTTGTCATAGAAGGAGATAGATTAGTCAAGCAGGACCTGCCTTTCATAAACCCATGCTGACTGGGCCTGATCACCCGGTTGTCCTGTATGTGCCGTGTGATGGCACTCAGGATGATCTGCTCCATAACCTTCACCAGCACTGAGGTCAGACTGACAGGCCTGTAGTTCCCCGGATCCTCCTTCCGGCCTTCTTGTAGATGGGCGTCACATTTGCTAACCTCCAGTCAACTGGGACCTCGCCGGTTAGCCAGGACTGCTCATAAAGGATTGAAAGTGGCTTGGTGAGCAGTTCTGCGGGCTCCTTCAGTACCCTTGGGTGGGTCCCATCTGGCCCATAGACTTGTATATGTCTAAGTGGTGTAGCAGGTCGCCAAGTATTTCCTCTTGGATTACGGGGGCTCCATTCTCATACTCATTCTTCATTATCAACACAAAATTCAAATAGTTTGATATGTATATGTAATCTCACACTAGAAGTGCATTTATATGTAACCATTTCACATCTATCCTTATTTAAGGTATGTTCAGGTTCATATGTGAAGTATTACATACAACTGTACCATGTTCTCAAAAAGCAGATGTGTTCAGATCCACATACTATCAAAAAGTGTTACCCTCAATTATGCTAAAGGAGGACCTATTTTCTACTAAGAGTATTGTCTATCCAATTATTTGACCTCATAAATCAATTTGGCCGTGCAATTACATTAAGGTTGATGCTTAACATAGATGCACTAATAGGAAGCAGCGGCATGCTGGCTTCTGAATTAAATCTGACTTGCCCAATTACACCTTATCCCCAACCTATGGTGCTGAGGAAATCCCACCAATGCCTCTGGAGCAGCAGTTGAGTCCATGTTGCCACAAGGACCAACATCCATCATCCATGCCATGAAAATCAGATCCTTCTGCTTTGTAAACACCACATAAACTAAAACAGTTTGTGCAGAGATTTAAAATGTGAGGGTTCTGTACTGAGTCCTGACAGGTGGATCTGCACACAAAGCTGGCAATGAGTTGTCTTACAGCAGTACCCAGAGGCCCTAACACGTCTGAGGCTTGCCTCCAGCCATCATGCAAGACACTGCTCTGAAACAGCCCATGCTATTCTCATCACCTGTGCTTGCGAAGGAGGAAGTCAGACTAAGCAAGTTTCGAGAAAGCCTCCAAGGATGAACCAGACAACCCAGAGCCTATTTCACAAGAAGAGACTAAGACAACATGGCACTTTTAGCGTAACAGAAGAAAGGCCAAGAGAGATTACTATTGTCTATAAATACTTTGGGGACAGGGAAGAAGAGAGATTTAAGCTGAAGAGCAATACTGGCACCAGAACAAAGGTGTATAAACTGGCTATAAGTAAGTGTATATTGGGAATTAAAATAGCATTTCTAACAATCAGCAGACTGAAGTTCTGAAATAGCCATCCATCCATCCATCCATCCAGAAAAGAAACAGACATCACAAAACTAATGGGTTTTATTTTCTTTAGAAGATATACAGCTGCATGTTGTAGGACTCAGGAGGTCCTCTGCAGTCCTGTGTTCCTACCCTGATCAAGGTAAATATTGTAAAAAGCACAAGAGAAGGCACAGTCTGAGCCCCAAAGGGGCAATAAATATTAGAAAGGATTTAAGATAAAGCTGAAGGATGGTGGGGGAGAGAAACTGTCCCCAGTGTACTGTTCCCAAGAATGTTTTAAGTCTCCAAAATAGCTTCACTGTATATGAGCATATGCTGTAAGTCATACAGCTTCCCCATTACACAGACAATTGGAGTAGATCGTTATAATGGCCACTTCTGGCCTTAAAATCCATGGATCACAAAGCAAGGTAAAAATGTTGACAGAAAACCTGAAATCCTACTCCCATTCACTCAGCACTTGGAACCTGACAGCTGATTCAGATCTCAAATATTTTCCTAGCCAGGAAACACAGCCTGACCTAGGGCTCATGCAAAGGTGAAATGTAAACTCCAAAACATCTGATCTGTATTTGGTAAGAGCCCAGGGACACCTTCACAGCACTTATTTTTGCATTTCTTTGTCATCATTTAACATGATCTGGAGAAACGTCGGTCCCTAGATAAAAGAATACACCACTAGAAGTTAAAAGTGCAAAGTAAATATAGTAAACATAGTTTAACATGAGCATAAGGGGCAAAAAGCACTTATCCTAAGAAAGCATGAACAGACTGTGTAGTTGCAGTCTTCTAGACAACTTTCAAAGCAAAATCATAACTACGACTTTTAGAAGCCCTTCCATAGGAACAAGCAAGACACAACCCCTTCCTCACCCACATTTCACCTCCTGCAGCTATGCTCCACCTCACCAACTGCTCTCTGCATGTTCAGCCGGCATGCTTTTCAACCAGTCAGCCCTGCTGCCCAACACCTGGGACAAAATACATTGAATCCCTTAAAAAACAAGAGTACAATGACCATTGAGCTTCCTCTAGAAAATACCCTCAGAGAAGTGCAGTCTCTAATGTGGATGAAGTGGGCAAAACAATCAAGATGGGCAAGAGCCAGAGCACACACGTGACATTAATTCAGTGCACCTTTCTTTTTGAACTCCCAGACGAAATTCAAACCTTCCTTGCCTAGGGGTAACCAAAGAAAGCACATTTACCCCAAGGGAGAGCTGAATCCTACAGCAAACTTTAAATGCATACAAGTCCTCTACGTGGCTGAACAGATGCCAAGTCTGAGAAGAACTTTGGGGATCTTCAGATGAGAGAGAGTATCTAAAACCTGCACAAAACAAATATTTATGGTCTATAAATACACACAGGCACATTCCTCCTCCTCTCTCCACAGAGCAGAGCCTCCCACTACAAAATGTCTTGCAACATGTCAGACATATTGACAAAGCAAGCAAAGTTTGTTTTTTTCTCTGGTCCGCATAGCAAGGCCGTGTTCTTTATTCCTACTCCTCTGATATTTATCCCTCCTTTTCTTCTCCATCTTCTGCCTCAAGCCAGAGGTTTGTCTGCTGTCTCTTCATATTGGAAACATGGAAGCTTGTTTGGTTTAAAAGGTCAATCACAGCTTGTTTGTACTAAGTCTCTGATGCAAAAATCTCTTACTATAAGCTAGGAAAAATACTGGAGAAGAGACAGTGCTGGATGGAGGAGTATGAAGTTTGGGTAACATATTAGGGGCATAGACACACAGCTAAGGCACTGTGGCTTACTGAGACAGCACGCATCAACTGAGGTGTTCATGGGTCTATGTTCTTGGTCAACAGCAAATAATCCAATTTAATTCAGCTCATAACAAGAAAGGCTTAAGCCAAATGAGGTTACCTCATATTCATCATAAGCTAATAGGATCCACAAGGATGGTGACCATCAGACCAACTGATGCCTCATATGGTAATCTAAAGTAATTGACTGTGCGTCACAAAATCTAACTCCTCAACATCAGGAAAGGGGCTAAAACAACACTAGTTCTGTTTCACAGAAGGGGAATGGATAAAGCTATTAAGGCTGATACTTCCATGATCATGGGTCATGATACAGGCCAGGACATTTTAAAGATGTCCTGTGATTAGTTTGGGGTCTTTTTCTTAATGCATATAAAAAGCTTTAAAGATACAACACAAAATTTAAAAATCCACGACAGGATGTCATCAATGGGATGTTCTACTTAGTTTAATGGCAACAGCTATCTTTCAAAATAAACTGGACAGTGTGGAGTGCCACTACTTTATTCTATCCAATTTGGCAATGCTGAACTGTGTGACACAAGCTCTCTATAGGTAACAGAGCAATTCAGCAATCAAAAGCTGTCCAAAGCTGAAGTAGTGGATCCTATTCCCCACTTGCTTTACCAGTGGTTATATTGTGTAGCTACAAACTATCTGCCACATCTTTCAATTTAAAAAAGAAAAAGGTTGCAGTTGTTTCGTCTTCCCCTGGCCTGCCAGGGTATCATTGCAGAACCATGTATTATTGTGTTGATAGCTGATGGTACTGCTAAGGCAACTCCATGAGTATTACTTCTTTGCCTGCATCAGATGCTGTGAGGATGAACATTATCCTCCACCACTAGAGGAGACCCTGAACCCCAGAGCTGGGTAGCAGCAGTAAAAAGCCCATCGGGAAACAGAGTGAGTGTTCCCTCGTGTCACACACCCCACAAACCACTTTATATCCACACTTCTGGGCTCTCTCTGCTGTAGGTCATGGAATTCATTTGCTTTTTCCTCCTCCCCTCAATTGTCAGAATAAAAAGAATTAAGTTCCTTTTCCACTCCCAGGCCTGCCCCTGTGCCATCTTCCACAGCAGTTGTTTTCCATGGCATAGCCAGCCACCCTGGCCACTCCAGGACCTTAAGTGAAAACCTAACCAAACCACAAACTGTCAATTCAAAGACTAAAAACAGGGTTTGGTTTTAACTGGGTTTAAGAGGGACCAGCTCTTGGCACCTTATTTCCAACAGTTATTGATGGCCTTTCATAACTCACTTAAGGACTCCACTCTGCTCTGCCACTTAAGAGTTACAAGACTATCAATAACCACGGAAGATAATGTACCCTGAGAGGGGCCAGAGCAGAACCTCCTTCTGCGAAATCTTCCTTTACCTATGTAGTCTGCAGTGAACCACAGCACTGAGTAACTCAGTAGTACAAGCTTCAGCTGACACCCACGCACCAGTGAGGAGCAGCACTCCTCTTCTGTAAGTCAGCATGTTCACTCTAAAAGAGAAAAAAAAATCCCCAAGAAAAATACTACTGTTTCATTTTTCTTCTGTGTGAAAAAGTGCGAGTCCCTAGCCTGTATAACCAGAGACAGCCTTGGAGCAAACACCCACATAGCACCCTGCTGCTATTCATTAATCGCTCCGGCAGCTCGCAATGAAATGCCCAGAGAAATTTTATAGCCTTTCTGTAACTCTACACGTCTGCTTGAAAAGACCCCAAACAGACACACACACAGGCTCCTGTCACACACTACCAGATATTTGAGAGCTTAGTCCCTGTGGAGTATCAGAGAGGTACCACACATAGCTGCTCCCACAAGAGACAAGCAGTAGAAAATAAGTGACCTCCACTTACTCACGGCACATGGTGAAATACAACTGTACAAACCATACCTGCCTGCAGAGGGTATCGATACATTTATTGCACAACATGTCTTGGGAAATTCCAGTGAGGTATATGACATTCGAGGAGAAATGCTTCAGGAGCTAAATATCAGCCTCTAAGAGTAAAGCAGCCAAGAGGGTACAAAGAAACAAAGCAGAGACGTTCATTACTCCATGAAGACAACAGGAAAGGCCAGAAGTCACGGTTGCAGCAGATGATAGATCCTCCCTCAATTACTGTTGTTCTTCTCAGATGCACACAGTTCTAGTGTAGAGTCTACATTTTGTTGGGGGAAGAAGGTGATTAATGTTATCCAAAGAATTAGGGGAAATAAAGTAATATTCAGCTCTACTGAAGTCAGAAGCAATTTTCATTGGCTTCAGTAAGGCTAGAAAGTACTTTTTTATCTTAAATTTTTTATTAGATGCTTAAGGCAGGGGATATTTTATAATCAAAGACACCAACAAGCCCTGAAGATGGAATTTTGAGCTGCTCTTTTTTCCTGAAGTTTAACCTGGGCATTTCTGAAAGACATGCACTTCCTCTGTGTTCTGTTGAGATTTGGAGCACAGGACAAAGCCTCAAGGATACCTATGCCACAGCAGATGCAAACTGCCACAGAAACTCGCACTTTCCATCTCCAGTCCAGCATCCTCCTGTTCTGGTTCAGATCAACCCTCTGCTTCCTGTTTCAGAAACTGTGATTGTAGATAAAGACATAAAATCTGGTTAACTCTATTAACTTTACAACATCATGTCATGAAATGTCATCTCAGTTTCCACTGCTGTCAATTTATGCCACAGCCCTTCTGGCCTGGATTCCTCTTGCTCTTTCCATTCAGATGTGCACTGCAGGCTGCAGCCTTTTTGAGCTACCCACCTTACTCATGCACATGCACTCTAGAACAATATGAATATTACATGTAGCAGCATTTGCAGCAAGGGATATATTAAGTCCTATCTTTTTAATGCCACTTTTAGTATGCCTATAAAAAGACTCTATGCAAAAGACTGGATTATGTATTTTTGTGCTGTACGGGAACAGGGTATTCAGAAGCATCCCTTGCACTAGCGCCAGCCTCAGCGCCTGCTTTTGGCCTCCAGCTGTTTAGTGTTTCTGCCACCTCTGGGGTCTGGGAGGAGGGGACTTTTGCCCAGCCACCAGGATAACCATCTTCCCTGAACAGCAGAAGTCTCTCATATTATACAGTGAGGTCTCCAAATAATCATGTCAGCTTAACATTATGATAGACTCTGGGTTGCTTGTCCTTATTTGACTTTGATTTTTGTTTGGGAAATTCAAAAGTCAGTCTGGCCCCTCTGCAGCCTTTCAGCCAAGCTTCACTTCATTACCACCTTTGGGAAGTCTTCTGAAATGCATCTCATCAGCACCTAGATTTACCTTGTTCCCCCGTTCTGCCCAACTGAAGACTTTTTTTTGCACAGTGCATACATGTCCGGCACGGCTTTTGAAGCAATTGGAGAGCAGCTTCTTGCTCTGCAGGTGCTCCCTGAAAGAGCTACAAACACTTTTCTTCTTCTTTCATTTCAGCAGATTTTTTCCCCATAGGGCTTTGCTAGCTGCAGTTGCAATAACTGGATGCAAATGCAGAGACCTGGGAGTAAGGCCCTTTGTTTTCAGTGAGACCCCACAGGGTTATCCAGGCACCTAATTCCCCTTACAAATTAACCACCTAAATGATTAACGACCTAACTAATTCCCTTCAGTGAATTCAGCAATGCGCAGGTGCTCCTAGAGAAGCTGTAACCAGCAGCTCACAGATGGAGCAGGTTTCAGTGCTGCAGGAGTGGATTTCATGGTGAAATGAAATGAAAATGATGAGACTTCATGGTGACCTTACCCCTCCTCTATACAAACCTAGGGTCCGTTTGGCTCAGAAGAAACTCTTGTCTAAACACTTCCTTAATTCCCTGCTCTGACCCATCAGCTCTGCTTCCCAAGTGCTGCATCCCTGCTCTGTCCCATGCAGCGATGTGCCAGCCAGGAAGGGGAAACATCCCTGGGACTTCTGTCATGACATCTGTATCAGACATAGTGTGGCCAGCAGGAGTAGGGAAGTGATCGTGCCCCTGTACTCGGCCCTGGTGAGGCCGCACCTCGAATACTGTGTTCAGTTTTGGGCCCCTCACTACAAGAAGGACGTTGAGGTGCTGGAGCGTGTCCAGAGAAGGGCAACGAGGCTGGTGAGGGGTCTGGAGAACAAGTCTTATGAGGAGCGGCTGAGGGAACTGGGGTTGTTTAGCCTGGAGGAGAGGAGGCTGAGGGGAGACTTCATCGCTCTCTACAACTACCTGGAAGGAGGTTGTAGCGAGGTGGGTGTTGGTCTCTTCTCCCAAGTAACAAGCGATAGGACGAGAGGAAACGGCCTCAAGTTGCGCCAGGGGAGGTTTAGATTGGATGTGAGGAAAAATTTCTTTACTGAAAGAGTGGTGAAACATTGGAACAGGCTGCCCAGTGAGGTGGTTGAGTCCCCATCCCTGGAGGTATTTAAAAGACGTGTAGATGAGGCACTTAGGGACATGGTTTAGTGGGTGGTGGTGTTGGGTCGATGGTTGGACTCGATGATCTTAGAGGTCTCTTCCAACCTTAATGATTCTATGATTCTCTGTGAGAGACATGGCAAGCGGGAATGCTCCCATTCAGGTGCAGCAGCCTTTGGCAACCAGCATCTGGATGGGATTTGCAGAGAATGCTGTAAAACTTGCCTTCCTACAAGCACCACAGCTAGTTGAGCCCATAGGTTTTTTACATCTCAGGAGGGTTCCAGTGGGATATCATATTAGAAGTGCTGGTGAATACTATCCCTTGCAGTGAGTGGATTACATGCTGCTCTTCAATTTCTCTGTAACCACTCAAAAATGTGACATCTTTACATCTCATTGTGTGCCCTCCTACAGCTCATATTAGAGGGACAGAAGGAAGAGGAGTGTCTGCCAGACACTTTTAACAAAATCTGATGGTATTCTCTCATATTTGTCCTTACTTGTTTCAAACTAAATTAGGGTACAAGGAACAATTACAGCTTCACAAGTGTCTTACCTTCCTCTGCATTACCCCTGTTATTGTACTTCAGTTCTGGCCTGAAGAGACTTCACCAGCAGCAAAAGAACATCCTCCATGATCCCTGCAACTTTTGGTTTCCTTGAGGTAACAAACATACAAAACAAGCAGGACTGGGAGCACTTTAAAGCATGGATAGCTGAAGTTACTGCAAGGCTTTTTTTTCCCTGGCATGATGTGCCAAGAGTGACATTCCTATAAGAGGCAGGGTTTCCTAGCACCACTTCCACCAAATAACAGAGAAACTTACCTGGGAATTAGGTCATTAAAACAGAGGTCCTGACTCACAATGAGAGATGGACTGATAAGTGACCTTTGATGGATTGGAGCCACTGATCAATGATTACTTTTTTATTAAATGATTCTTCTCCTGTGCCAGCAGGGACTCCTTCCCTCACACACAGCATTAACATTAACCTTTGCTGCACAAGGATTGAAGGAGACGACACCACAGAGGACTGTCAAGGAAGGAGTGAGCAGTAAGACAAAAGGCAAAACAGAAGCTCAGCCCAAGGAAGTGCACTCTTCCCCTCTACTTAAAGGGTTGGCTTATGCTGCCCAATTTCACCATCACTACTCCACCCTCCTCTATTTGTTGTACATAAACACTGGCAGGTCAGTCTGAGAAAGAAGGCAGCTCTCAATATGATTAAAAAGGCTGGGAAATGAGGGATACCCAGTGAAGGCAGATGGGGCAAGGTGACACAGAACATGGCCATAACAACATAAATAAATTAGCCACAGCACCACAATGAAAATCAAGGTCTACAATTCAAAAGGAAGCTGTGCTGACCCACAGCTCCCAGGCCCTTAACTGATGGCAGACACAACCTGAAGCCTTTCTATTTCACTGTCTGGCTCCATCCCAAAACACTTCTGCTTCTATCCATGCCAACCTGTTTGATTTCAAACCATTTGCTTTTCCTGAGTGGACATCATCAGTCACACCAATCTGCGAGAGCTATTTTGTGAGATGGGGAAAAGCACCCCTTAGGGAAAAGCGCAGCTCCTCAAATGTGCTGTGCCTGGGACTTGGGTTCAGTCTTAATCCAGGTCTCCTGGGTGACCCTGTACACCAATCAGGTGTGCCCTTTGGCACTGTGCCCACAGCAGAAAAACCAGGTGGAAAAAGTTTTTAAAACCTTGAACAGGTGAAAGACTGCAGGCATGACACAGGAACACAAAAAACCCCAGCAGATGTCAGGGAAGCAGCTTCTTTCTGCTTTTGAGGGTGGCACACTCCAACATGGCTTTTACTATGAAGGCTCTGCTGGCTTCTCCATATACTTGTTTAAATGATATATCTCACAGGAACGGAAGGGAGGATCATATGGTTTCTTCTTTGGTCTGGAGAACAAGTCTTATGAGGAGCGGCTGAGGGAACTGGGACTGTTTAGCCTGGAGAAAAGGAGGCTGAGGGGAGACCTCATCGCTCTCTACAACTACCTGAAAGGAGGTTGTAGCGAGGTGGGTGTTGGTCTTTTCTCCGAAGTAACAAGTGATAGGACGAGAGGAAATGGCCTCAAGTTGCAGCAGGGGAGGTTTAGATTGGATGTAAGGAAAAATTTCTTTACTGAAAGAGTGGTGAAACATTGGAACAGGCTGCCCAGGGAAGTGGTGGAGTCACCATCCCTGGAGGTATTTAAAAGACGTGTAGATGAGGCGCTTAGGGACATGGTTTAGTGGGCATGGTGGTGTTGGGTTGACGGTTGGACTCGATGATCTTAGAGGTCTTTTCCAACCTCAATGATTCTATGATTCTATGATTCTATGATTCTCACACAGTCTGACTTCATTACTCCCAGTAACTCTTGCACCATAGTCCCCAGTGAAGCAAAATGTCTTTGTCTTGGTGCAGTGCCAAGAAACCAAGTGTCATTAGAGTCTCAGATGAGGAGCAGTGCAGCCCTCAGCAAAAGGAAACATTTGGCTAAAGAGAGAAACATGGAAACCAGAGAACAATATGACAAGAAGTATCTAGTTCAACTTCACTTCATACATCTTGCATGTGTATAATTCACCACCATATATTTCAACAGCTGACACCCAAGGAGAGCTCAGACAAATCCAAAATGTCTCCCCCTCTCTCTCAAAGAAACAGGAGACATGCTCAGCTGAAGTCCACCTCATCTAGCCATTACCAATGCAAAAGCAGCTGCACTGCTGGCAAAAAGACATGCCCTGTTCCTTCTCCTCTGGGATGGTCAGTTGTTAATTCTTTAAGTCACCAGCTTGATGTGTGAACCAATAACTCTGCATGAGCCCTCCCTGTCGGAAATACAGTGAATGCCTGCTATCTCCAGAAGAGAGACCCTTACTGCCCTCATCACTTCACGTTGGTTTTTCTTCATGCAGAAGGAAAGGCAGTATGGAAGAAATGGATAGGAAGGGGATGAAAACAAACCGTGCCTGCTAAATCAGAGAAGAATAAGACAGCAGAGTGCTAATTATTATCAACAAAACAGATCTCAATTGTTAGGGAGAGGTTGTGGAGCCTCACCAACTACTTTGCACAGAAAAATCCCACCAGATAAGACAAAGCTCTCTCAGCTGAAGAAGGTAGTATGCTCTCAAGTCTTCCCATAGTCTTGCTTCAAGAACACATTTCTTGGTCTTGTAGGCCTCATTTCTTTCAACATACTTACATGCTCACTGGCGTCTTCAAGGTCTCAATCTGCATGTACAGTGTTCCCTTGCATGCTCAACATCCTTTCCTCACTCATCAGAGAAGAGAGGGATTGCAGGTAGATCTTGTATTTTAAATGTACAGAATTGTTGCACAGACTAAGAAATTGCATCATACATGACACTATTTCCAAGTCATTCCAATTTTGTGCTTCCCTATTATCCTCAGCAGAGTTGCTGGGCCTCACTCCTTTCCCACTCCCATACCAACTCCCAAAAAGGAAGCCTCTACCTCCTTGTCACAGCCAGCAGGCATTACCAGCCAACGTCAGCTCCCCAGGAGACCTTCCACTATCGCACCAAGCAGAGAAAGCTGAGCTCTTGCAAGGGTAAGCACAAGCCTCTCCCTCTCCATCCAGAGAAGCCAGGGAGGGATGCGGATACACAATTATAGATTCTAGTCTCAAGCTGGTCATTTGATGGAAGGTGTGTTTTTCATTCCTAGTTTTAACCAATGAAAATGTAATTAGGGACTTTGAAAAGCAGTGGCATCAAGAAGAAAAGTGGCAAGGGCCAGCATGAATCTTCTTGCCAACTCCACAGTTTCCTCCAGAGAAAGAAATGAACCAAGAGCAGATGCAGCCTGCCCCAGGAAAGAAGGGCAAGACTGGCTGCAACAGACATCCCAGAAGAGAGCTGCAGAGACCCACAGTGGGAAATGAAGGAGTAACACCATAATAATGCTATCTGGAGTCCATACCTGGGGCTGTGCCCACAATATCCTCCCTCCCCAATCCATACATCCATGCTTTGTCCTTCCAGTCGCAAGATGCACGTCAAGTCCTTCCCAGGAACTTGGTCAGACTGTAATATTTGAAGAGTAGATGAGATGAAAGAAGGAACATTATCCCCTTATCCCATACAAACCTGCACCTTCCTCATTTCTTCACAATGCCTTTCCATGTTCTTCATTTCTTGCAATCCTCTATGTAGCTGATCCACGTGTTTCTCCTCACTATGAATTATTATCCTGTCCAATAATTTAAGTGGTCCAAAACGATATGATTCCTCAAACCTTTTCACCATGGACACAGATTTTGATATAAAAAAAACCCCAAAAAAACTGAGTGGGATCAAGGCAATTGATAATAATTGAATAAAAAATTGGCATCTTCTTCCCTAGCAGGCTTTAAAACTTAGAAACTTGCACTTGTTTTTTAACAGATCTTACACTGATTTTAAGCATATTTAAAATTAACAGCAAAAACCTACAAAGCTTTCTTGCTATTTGTCTTGGATCCTAAAATAAGTTGTCATTGGCAAATTATATACCATTAAAGGATACTACCAATTCAAAAAAAAAATCATTATTCTATTTGAGTACTTTTTTATTTGCTATTGTTACAAGCAACACCTAAGATTAATAGAACTGAAGGATTAGAAGGGAAAATGCCTTTCACCTAAATGCTTACTCCATGCATTTGACAGCATTTTGTGTCAAGTCAGTTTTACTGTTTCTCTTGTAAGCAGTCAGATCCGCTGTTAGTTGAGGTGGATTAGACCCATACAAATAGGGAAGGAAAAATACATATGGAAATGTAACTGCAGAAACTCAAATATTAGCAAGTGAGCCCAAGGAGAGCACTTCTTTTTTCAGCTAAGTAAAATGAAGCTGCTGGGCACTCCTTAAACAACACACATGCACTGAAAATCCTCTGCCTCAAATAAACACACATTTCCCATCAGGCACAAAAACATATTCAATATTCAACAGACAGTGTCAATACTGGCTGCAGTCTCTTTTTCCTGATTTCAGTAAAACATGCAATCTGCATTTTCACACACTCTACCCTAGAAACATGAGACATCTATGATTCATTCTGCAACCTACCTCTCCAATCACATACCTAGGGGGAAGGCATGTTGAATGTTTTGGGCGTTGTTTTTACATCAAAGAATAAAAATATTAAAAGCATTGCATTTCTTTTGGAATTTTGTTCCTCCTCAAAAGGAGTCTCATCACTTAATTTTTCCCTTCCACATTTCCCCACGCTTCCCCCATGTCCAACCCACTGCCTGGTGTTCTTTCACTTCCCAGAGATTGTCTCCTTTCCCACCTTGCTCCTTCCAGACACCCTCTCCAGTGCTGCCTCCCAGCTCTCCCCTCTCCCTTTCTGTGCCAAGTCGGCCAGGCTCTTGTGCAGTTTGTGCAGATGTCAGTGGGGTCAGCACACACACGAAGCTCTGTTAGATGTACACTTCATAAATCAGAAAGCTGCCTTCTGCTCTCTTTATTCACTCTCTTCACTCAAAAACTTTTTCTCTAGACCTTCTCCCTCCCAGCCGCTCCTACTTCCCTATATCCTTTTGCCTCACTGGAAGTTTGGTAGTTTTCTTCACGTTTTTCTCTCTTGCTCTTAAAACTTCCTTTTTCTTACCTATACTCCACCCACTTCCTTTGGCTTCTTTTGCTACCAGACTGTCATCTATGCTGTCAGCCCCAACCACATCTCCAGTACCTCTACAGTTGAATCATTTATTAGACTCCTTTAATTTTCCCCATTCGCTCCTTTGAGTCCTAGCACTCCCAGTTCCCAATCACACAAACACCAAACCCATACCCTGTCTCCTCCACCTCTCAAATAGCACAATCTTTCACTAGGAACTGACTACTCATATAGGAAGCAATTACCAAACCTTTTTGCAGGGGTGCGTGACGATGTGCCAGTGTTAAGAGGTACAGAACTGATTGGAAGAGATAAGTGAAGCCTTGATAATCAAGGCTGACTCCATTTCAAGTTCAGACAAAGGTTTGGGCTGACTGTTCTGGGGCAACTTATCCCTAGAAACATTAAGAGAAAAAAGATTCAGCTGAGACATTTTGGCTGTGGATAAAGCTAAGTAAGGACACCGAGAAGTTCCAAGGCAAGAGGAGTCAACCCCAGCAGCCAAATACCAGAGCAGCCATTTACCTCTTCAGAGTTCAAACTTTACACACAGTCAGCAGGCAACTGTGTAAGGCAACTTTCCAGCTACTTAAAGTAGCTAAGAGCAATGAGTCACAGGGGCAGCATTTGTGATGCTAAGAGTTTCACCTGGAAAATGAAAGAAGAAAAGGAGAGTAGCACCTGCTCAGTAGGCTGACCGGCAAGGCACACCAGGGGACAAAGGCACACACACCCCCAACCCCCAAGTTGTGAGTCAGGACGGAGCCTTTCAGAGTCTGATGCATGATACTCTACATGAAAGCTGCTCGCAGTGACCTGCTACTCCCGCACCTCATAGGAAGGTTCCCTACAGCATCACCCCCAAACTTATGGCAGGTTACACTGTGACATGACATGCTACCCAGCCAGATGCAAAGGGATGTGTGTGGGTGGTAGAGGAGAAGGCAGGCAGAGAAGTGAACGAACATACAGGCAGCTGTGATTGAAAACTCTGAAAGTCTAAGGTCTCTGCAAATGCCTGAGTTAAAAGCAGAGGCAGTCTCCTAGATTGATTATGCATGCACGCCACTGAAAACACAGGCTGCTAAAGTGCCAGAGCCCTGCTGGATAATTTATAGGCTGGTGTTAGTATTCACAGAGCGGTGGGCAGAGTTCAAAGGAACGAGGTGGAGAATAAAAGTTTGAGCCTTATGAAAACACTGTTACAGCCAGCATGAGCCTCAGCTCCACAAAGGGCTTCACTTGTGCTGGGTACAGGCAGAAGCCAGCAGATATTATCACAGCAGGAGCCAGCAAGTGCCATCTTGGCACAGAGACAGAGAGTTCAGGGAGGGTGCACAACCAGAGTGTGCAAACGTGCAAACTTTGCAAGTGTCTGAGCACATGCCTGCTTGGCTTTTGGGAAAGTATGGGAGAGCTGTGTGCCAAAGAGCCTGTGACCCATCTTCTCCAACAACCCTTCCCCACAATCCTCTTGATTCTCCTAGGCCTGCGTACACCAAATTTCCTGGGCTACTTCTGCCGTAGAGATAAACACCAAGCAGGGAATAACTGAAGACCTTCTCATGCCTTTTTCACTTATGGTCTCACCAGCATTTGAAGCCAGGACTTCAGGGAAGAAATTAATCATACAAAGCCACCCAAAATGCAAGCTTTATTTAGGTGAGCTTGAGTTATCCAGATTTATCACTGCCTGAGCCTCTTAGCCATCTAGTTATCAGGAGAGAAAGATAGGAAGACAGTGAGGTCATCAATTTACTAAGCCCTATGTCTGCTCACGTTTGAGATGAGACACAACACCAATGGCATTAGAATAAGTACTGTGTGGTTGACTTCAGCAGAGATGTAAAGCAAAGGCTGCCTCGCCTGTCTTCTCTTCTCTCTCTGCGAGGCTACTATAAAACCAGATCTTACAGGCAGGCATACAGGTGCACACCACGTACTGCTACTATTCACCATAACCATCTAGCACAGGAAAAGGAGCACAAGGGCAAGCCCAGTATACAGACAAGATGAACTAAGAAGTTTAACCAATATTTTACTATTGCGTGCACACCCAGATACCACCTTTAAACTCCTTGTCATAGCACCTTTCCACAGCACCCGGCATACCCCTCTCCAACCTTATTCATTCCAGAAGAGACTTGTCTGAAGGTACAAGTAATTTTCTGATCTAGAAACTTCTCTAAATTAAGCTCTCTGCCCCTTGCACCACATACCTGAACTGGGAAGGCACACAGGAATTTGGTATCATACAGTGTGCTGCTAGTATACCAACAAGTGCTCATCTCACTCACTTCTTCCTGCAGGTTACAGTCTTCTGGGACATTCTGTCTGGGTGCAGTACTTGAGGCTTAATCAATTATAGAAAGATATCTGTATTAGAGGCCACAGAGGGGCACGCTTTAGAGACACAAATAACTTAGAATGAAAACCTTTTGTTCTACATTTGGACAGCACCACACACAATAAGACTCTTGTGTATGACTGGGGAATACAGTAATATAATTAAATAGATTAATAGTCACTAAAACTAGTCTTCTCTCCATACAGTTACAATATAAAGTTGGATTTTTCTCCACAGAGTCTGGAGGACTAGAGTATTGATAGATGCCCATTCGTTTAATCATGGGAGGGTTGGGGGGCGGAAGGGATTGAAACAAGGAACCTGTGTCTTTACTCTTTTGAGCAATGGCACAGAATCTCCATGAAGGGCTGGCAACACTGTTACGTGGAATACGTAACTTGATTAGTTCAGTTTCTAAATATGTGGTGATCACCAGGGTCTTGGCAATTAATCTATAGTTCTTCCACAGTATTGTTTCAGGTGGATTTTCAACAGGAATGTTATTAAAAGTCTGAGGATAAAGGTACATACAGGTGCACAGTACAGAATTTTGAAGGTTGGCAGCATCTGCTGATAAGTTTGACAACCATTAACGGAGAGAACAGTTTGGATAGAATCTCAAACCAATCCTAAGATTAAGAGTGTACTAAATGTGATTAAATAAATCGGTCTGTTGTCTATGATCTTCAACAAAAAGAACTTAAACTCCTTCTATTGAATTTGAAACCCATTTTAGAGATAAGAAATAGAGATAGCAATTTGATTTTGTCATGAAATAACTCAATGGCAGAATGAAAAAAAAAAGTTTGTGCCTCCTGCCCTTTCCATTTGATTATTTACCTCTGACAGTATAAAGAAGGGAGGGGTCAGGGAAAAAAAAAAAAAAAACAAAAAACCAATAAACAAAAAAAAACATCAAATAAAGCACATGAAAACATCTGGACACAGTCCGGCAAAAAAAGGCTATAAAGCAGACAGAAAAGACTTACATGGAAATAGAAAGAAGAGGTATAATGTGTTTAACATGGAGAGAGACAAAAATTACAGAAGAGAACAACCAAATCTGAAATGACATATAAATCAGTTTACAAACAGAACCATTTTCTCAGCACAATTATGGTGACAGAAGAATCACTGGAGAGCTTTAAGAAATCATTCACTGAGCACTTACATGGGATAATCTAGCAAAGGGGCCCAGGAGACCTGGTTGATCTTAAAGAACAAACTCCTCAAAGCACAGGAACAGTCCAATTCAATGTGTGGGAAGCCAAGCAGGTGTGGAAAGAAGCAGGCGGCTGAATGGGAAACTCCTGACAGAGCTCAAACACAAAAGGAAGCAAATGGAAGGTGAAAGCAGGGGTGTACTCCCCAGAAGAAATACTAAAACTCTGCCTCGACATGTCAGGATGAAAATTAGAAAAGCTTGAAATTGCATGAAAATTCACAAAATGTGAAAGGCAGCAAGAAGGGCTTCTAAATGCACACTGGTAGCAAGAAGATGATTAAGGAAACTGTGGGCCCAAAGCTGAATGGGACAGAGGACTAGTGGTAAAAGGAAAACACTTAGGTCCTCAGTGCCTTTTTTGCCTTGGTCTTCACTGGCAAGGACTGTTCTCAGCCTTCCTGTTCCATGTGCCCAGTGGAAGGATCCAGGGGACCGAAAAACTACCCACAGCAGAGGAAGACTGAGTTAGGGACCATTTAAGCAAACTGGGCATACTCAAGTCCCTGGGACCAGACAAGATGCCCCAACAGCACTGAGGGATGCAACAATGGCTGATGTCACTGTGAGGTCACTCTCAGTCACGTTGGAAAGGTCATGGTGATTGGAGGAGGCTCCTGATGACTGAAACCAAGTAAATGTCACACCTGTCTTCAAAAAGGGCAAGAAGGAAGATTCAGGGAATTATAGACTGGTCAGCCTAACATCAGTCCCAAGGAAGGTTATGCAGCAAATCCTCCTGGAACCCATCTCCAGGCACACGAATGACCAGAAGGTGATTGGGAACAGCCAGCATGGATTTACCAAGGGAAAAAAATAGCTAGATTGCCTTCTGTGATGAGATGACAGGCCCAATGAAGAAAAGGAGAGCACAGATTTTGAAAGAGTCTCCAGTAGTATAATTGTAAACAATGGTATGTAGCTGCATCAGGGGAAGTCCAGATGGATATTAGGAAAAGGTTCTTCACTGGGAGGGTGGTCGGTCACTGGAACAAGCTCCCCAGGGAAGTGGTCAGGGCACCAAGCTTGTCAGAGTTCAAGGAGCATCTGGATGATGCTCTTAGTCATACAGTTTAGTTTTAGGTAGTCCTGTGAGGAGCAGGGAGTTGGACTCAATAATCCTTATGGGTCCCTTCCAACGCAAGATATTCTGTGATTCCATGATTTATAGACAGCTAGAACCAGATGGGAGTACTGCAAAGCACATGGAAAAGTGACTGGACCACTGCACTCAAAGACTGGTGGTCAGTGGTACAACAACCCAATGGCAGCCAGTTACTAACATGTTAGTCCAGTTCTTTACTGGACTTGCTGCATTTTGTCAACGTCTTTCTTGTACTGGGGAGCCCAGAACTGGGCACAGTAAGCAGACATGATCCCACAAGTGCTGAGTGTGGGGAAATAATCCCATCCCTTGACCTGCTGTCTATGCTTTTGCCAACACAGTTCAGTATTTGATTAGCTTTCACCACTGCAAGAACTGTGCTGATGGTTAGGGGCTGGAGCATGATATGCAAAGAAGCTGGGAGAGCTGGGTATGTTCAGCTCAAGAAGAGCTGAATATTTGGTCCTCATTCTCCATACTCTTCATCTCCAAACATAAAAACTCTACAAGCAGCTATGAAACCTCACCATCCATTAAGTGAGCATAAAGGACAAACTGAAGCATGGAGACATTACAAGCCAAAAAACACAGTGCTTTTAGTTACTTGTTACCAAAGGTACACAGAACTCTGTAGTAGAGCCAGGAATAAACCCCAAAACAGCCAACTCCCTTTTCCATAAATACTTGCCCCAAAAATGTGTTCTAGCACTAATGGTCCCGTAATTCTGCAGTTTGTCTGTATTGGAGGATTCCTGGCAACCACTTCACCCAGAATAACTTAAATAAGACTTGATTGGACAGTTGAAGCTTTAAGTTTTAGACCATTTTAACTACTGACCATTACACACACGTTATAAAACATGCAGCTGCCTCTAATATCCCACGATCGCTTCTGGGCTGCGGAACAATAAATGGCATGACAGGTCAAAGTGGGAGGTGGGTGTTGGCAACATAAGGGTTAACAGGAGGCACATTTATAACAAGCCTGATGTTGGCCTACCGTGTGATAACAAACCACACAGTAAAAGAGAGAGGACATCACAGCACCACACAAACTTACTTGATATAATTCAAATTCAGAAAGAAGGACACCCTAAAATTACCTGACGTCTACCCTGCATTTTGTGGCCCTCTCAAGGTAACACCCAAAACAAGACACGCATGTGAACGCAGCCACTGGCATAGGCAGAGCCCCTAAAGCCAAGCATGCCCAAGTTCCCCAGCAGCGTGGTACAGCCACATATCTGGAACGACTGCTCACTGTGCAGCTGAATCAGAGCCCTCCACACTTTCAGGCACTCTTGCACTGACCAATATACAGTACCAAGGACATAACCTATATGCACAAAATTGTCGCCTATGAATGGCATTAGATAGTTTTTGCATCACCTTGGTAAGACACCACTTCGGCCAACAAACCTCTTGTGTTATGCCACTTACTTTGCATATTCATCCTGCTGAGATCCGTCAGTCTTTTCCCAGCATCCTTTTAAACACACAGCATCAAAATTCTGTGCTTACTGTCTCATTCTCTTTCCATAATAAAAATCTACAGTTTCCCTTAAAAACTGAAGTGGACACTTCATTGCTGGACCAGTGTGTCTCCCTACCTACATCAGATGAATGATGGGAAGTTTTGGGACAGAAAAACCTCATCAAGTGAGAATTAAGCTGTTTAAATAAAACAGATGGAAGATGCACACACAAAAACACCGAAGCAAAGGCCGCAGCTTGAATTATTGTTGTAATCCTTTGCCACATGCCTACAGAAAGTTTGACAACAGCTAAGCTGTCAACATGCTATCATACCACCCATCCTGCTGACCAATCTTTGTTGTTCTGTACTCCCCCAGTTATCTGTGTCCATCTGTTGTCTCCTATCTCATCCTTAGGTTGCTAGCTCTTTGGGGCAGGGAACATTTTTTGCCCTGCATTTGAACCAGGATTGTGTAGGTGCTACCACAATAGGCAGGGATAATAATAACAACAATAATTAGGTAATATCTTACTATCTCCTTGGGTTGGAATGTTTCCCTCCTGACTTCACAGCAGTGTTCATAAACAGTTCTTACTTGGTGCAATATGGGGCCTCATAAACAAATAATTACATCCCAACCTACCTTTGACCATTTCACCAGTCATCCCTTGAGGCCTGAATCTGCTGAGCTCTCCGTATGCTCCAAATGGTGAGTGTGTGCGAACCCAGCTCCCGAAGAAGATACCAGCCTTGCAGTGCAGCAGGACTAACACCCTGTATATAACCCTTAGATTTTCCTTGGACAGAACAAGCTTCCTACACACAAACTGTTGCCTCCTACTTTTGTGTGTCAACCCTGACTCACTTCTAGTGCCAAGAAGTACAGGATAATATCTTCATCCTCCACTCACTCTGAAGAATGGTAAAAGCCTGCAGTTACAAGTTTATGTAAGAAGGCGGACAATGGTTATATTATAAACTGTGCACGCACGTAGTGGCCAAGCCCAACATCATCCAAGTTCAACAAGCATATATTCCTGGATGTTCCGTTAAACCAAAAGGAAGAAACTTCCTTCTTTGAGAAGGTCTGTTAGGGGAACTGGCTCTCTGCACTGGAGATGCTCAGAAATTCACTCCTAGGCCTGACTGGCTCCAGACGGGCTGTTCATGTAAATCTAAGATTCAGGAAAAGACAGAAGTAACACACCACATTGGGTTACATTCTAGTAGCCACTGAAAGGTTTTGCTGAACCCTCAGGGAAGAAGAGCCCCATTCCCCGAGTAACATCCTCCTCTCTGGAAGTGCCATGAGCCCCTTTCACAAGTACTGAAGTATATGTCTTTACTGAATCAGGCGTTAGGCTCCCTCTTCTCAAATCCACTGGGTGCTATCGCACCTCCTTGCAATGCCTAATCCACACTACTCTGCTTTGGGCAACTGGGAGAAAAGATGTTGCAGAGAGGAAAATCCTTTGTCCTTGTCCACTACATTTGATGGAAGAGCACAGAAAAATCATCTTGTAGTAACTGCGACACATCATACAAACCTGCAGTGGTTTTTAACAGGTGAAAGCAGAAGTGTAAGTCTTCTTTTCTATCTCCAAATCATTTCTCCAAATCTCCCCAGTGTAAATTAATCAGTAACCAGGATGAGAGTCTTGAATAACTTCCATTTCCTAGTTACGAGGATGCAGAAAGCTGGGCCAGCCCCCTGCTTGTTTGTTATCTGCAGAAGTAGAAAGGCTTACAGTGCTGGATGCTAATGTGACACTGCCGAACGCACAAGCTCCCTCAGGCCTTTTTGGGACATGCACTGTAAAACTAGATCATGCCAGGGGCATGGAAGGTGCTGCAGGGGCATTTGCAGAGGGAGTGTTTCACCCTGGCCCTGCCTCCCCACGCTCCCACAACAGCCAGTGAGGGGACAGGCCTGCCTTTCAGAGAGCGCAAGAGGTGCTGGGACCAGACATTGAGAGTTCAGGCAGCCCATTCCCTTTCTGAACCAGTCAAAACTATAATAAAACAACCTAGATAAAATCTGTCTCATCTGCTCTTAAAACTTCCTGTGATGAGGGCACTACAACCTCTCAGGAAGCTGTTTTCATGCTTAACTATCTAAATACTCAAAAAGCTTTTCCTAGCACCTATCTCCACATCTTCCTTGCTACAAATTAAGCCGATTACTTCTTGTCCTACCCCCAGTGGACACAGAGAACAATTAATCACTGTCTTCTTAAAACAAGCTTTTAAATATTGGAAGACTTTTCATGTCCCTCATCAACCTTCTCTCCAGACTAAACCAACCTGGTTCTTGGAGCCCCTCCTCGCAGGTGGTGCTCGCCTCTCTGGCTGCCTTCTCCTCATCTCCTTCCACCGTTTCTGGTTTTGCTGCTCACACTGGACACAGTGCTCTGCTGTGGCTTCAGCAGCAGCTGCTAGAGTAGAAAAACTACTGCCTGTGTGCTACACGTGACATTCCTGTTAAATATACCCTAAAATGAGATTTGCTTTTTTGCAATGTCACCACACTGTTGACTCACATTCAGTCTCTGACTCACTGTAGTGCCTCCCAGGTCCTTTCCTGCAGTTCTAGTTGCCTGGCTTGTTATCCCCCATTTTACATGTAGGCATTTGATTTCACCTTCCCAAGTGCAGTACTTTTCATTTGTCTTTAATAAATTTCTTCTTATCGAATTCAGACCATTTTCCAGTTTAATAGGTATATGACCTTTGTTGTGCCAAGAAAGCAGATCAACTTCCTGCCTCATGTTACACATTGGCAACAAAGAGAGCATGGAAGGAAGAACTGCTATGTTCAGGCAAACTTCTTAAAAGAGTTACTGTCTTATCAAAAGCCTATCAATTTGTTACTCCCTTTTCACTCTGCATCTCTACCTGATACACTGTGGTCTTAGGAAACAAACAGTAGCTCACTCTAGCCTCATAAAATACATTTATTCAATGAAATTACAATCTGCTGCCAAAAAAGTACTGCAACATCCCAGGCACCACATCACTCCATGACGCAAGCTAGTACCAAGCAGAGCTGCTAGCAACTCATTAACTAGGTCATATCAACCAACAAGGAAGACAAAGGACACATTTAAAAAACTAATTATATTGAGCTAAATCCTTAAGATCTGGCTCAATAAAATTATGCCTTTTGGTCCACCGTTGTTAAATATACCCTCAATATGTATTTGATTAATGACTTATATAAAATTACATCAAAGATCAATTTGTTTCCTTGTATTTTCCCTATAAAGCCCTTAACATTTGATTCCCAGATGTGTAGCAGGTATTTAAAATGCATATACCTGAAATTATATTGTATCATACCCTCTTTCAAAGTGCTGCATGAGCTGACTACACATGCCAGCAGATTTTCATTCCAGGACTTCAACACAGTATCAGGCATAGAGAGTCCCTTGAGAAGATTGGCCTTAGTCCCACCACAGGATTCCTGCATTCCCCATCTCTGTCCCCCAAAAAAGTCAAAACAATCAATAATTTAAAATTTCTTTTCTTCATGGTCTACAAAAAAGATTGCAGCGTGTAACAGGCCATAGCAACAGAACAATTAAAGAAAGTGGAATCTCTCTTTCCCACAAATTAAGAAGGATGTTAAGGTACTTGAATACATCCAGAGGAGGGCAACAAAGCTGCTGAAAGGCTGGAAGGCATGTCCTCTGATGAGTGGCTGAGGACTCTGGGTTTGTCTAGTTTGGAGAAAAGGAGGCTGAGGGGCAACCTCAGTGCTCTCTACAGCTTCCTGAGGAGGGGAACTGGAGAGGGAGGTGCTGATCTCTTCTCCCTGTTGTTCAGTGACAGGACGTGTGGGAATGGTTCAAAGATGCACCAAGGGAGGTTCAGACCAGATATTAGGAAACACTTCCTTACAGAGAGGGTGACCAAACACTGGAACAGGCTTCCTAGAGGGGTGGTCAATGCCCCATGCCTGTCAGAGGCATTTGCACAATGCCCTTAATAATATCTTTTAACTTTTGGTCTGCCCTGAAGCGGTCAGGCAGTTGGACTAAGATGATCATTGTAGGTCCCTTCCAACTAGAACTATTCTATTCTATTCTCAGATACACAAAGCCTTCCTTTCAAGGAACTTATAATGCTTTACAAATGATAATTTTGAATTTTCAGTGGATGAAGAAAGTGATGACTAGAATGCAAAACTGGTTTGACACATTCTGGGAAAGAATTCCAGACTTCTGCTTCTTAAGTTAATACTTAAGGACCATCCTGCCTGCTCTGCTGACACTCCATACCACTGTAGTGATGTTCATAGGTCACGCGTCAGTACATGCTGAGGGCCACCTGGCTGAAAAGCAGCTTTGCAGAAAAGGACCTGGGAGTCCTGGTGGACATCAAGTTGAACATCAGCCAGCAATGTGCCTTTGCACAAAAGAAGGCTACTGGTATCATGGGCTGTATTAGGAGTGTTGCCAGCAGGTTAAAGAAGGGGATCCTTCCCCTCTACTCAACATCGGTGAGGCCAAACCTGGAGTACTGTGTGCCGTTCTGGGGAGAGTCCAACAAAGGGCCACAAAGAGGATTAAGAGTATCTCTCATACGAGGAAAGGCTGGGAGAGCTGGGACTGTTTAGCCTGGAGAAGAAAAGACTCGGTGGGGATCTTATCAATGTACATAAATTCCTGAAGGAAGGGTGTAAAGATGACAGAGCCAGGCTCTTTTCAGTGGTGCCCAGTGACAGGACCAGAGGCAACAAGCACAAACTGAAACACAGAGGGTCCTGTCTGAACATCAGGAAACACTTTTTTATTGTGAGGGTGACCAAGCCCTGGCACAGGTTGCCCAGAGAAGTTGTGGAGTCTCCCTCCTTGAAAATATTCAAAAGCCATCTGGATGTGGTCACCTTTTCTAGGTGGCCCTGCTTGAGTAGGGGGCTGGATCAGATGACCTTCAGAGGTCCCTTCCGACCTCAGCCACTCTGTGATTCTGTGGGTTTCACCAGCCGTCAATAGGTCAAAAATCTTCCTGGAAAATAGTTGCTCCATGGCTTAATCTGTTCCTTTTCAAATTTGTCCTGATGCTACAGCAGATCCTTCTGTAGTCTGATATTGCAGATGGTGCAGAAAGGAATTTAGCAGCCAGGACAGGTTCCTTCTCAGGACAATGCTGCCATTTCACTTATTGCATGAACTGACCAAGATCTTTGCGAGATCACTTTAATTCAGACTTACACAATGCCCAGAAAGATCAGACAGGTTATTCCCTCCTTCCCATTATTTCCCAGAACTAGTGAAGACAGAAAGCACAGTGGTCAAAATAATTCAAATCAAACTGTTTAATGCCATAAGAATATATTGCTCACATCAGCAGAGAGGCTTATTCCAGATAACATGTGAGACTGAAGTAAGGACTCTTATCTTCCCTATGCGTCCCTAACACCTGGAAGCACAAAAGGAGGGCAGCATAGCCTCCCACTGGCTCTTCCAGTCTAATGAACAGAAGAGAGTTCAACTAAGCAAGGGAGGGAGATATCACAATCTTGTCTCACCTTCCAGTGCTCTGAGGACCAGAAGAGAAAACGTTAAATGTGCACATCACAATCTCATACCTGTGTTCAGTGACTGACTTATCCACATGCAGTAAATGAAGGTCAGTTGAGCTACTAGATATCTGCGAGTAACGAGAGCAAGTATGCCATTATGACTGGTGCCTTAACTTGCACCACAGCTTAATTAATTTATAGATACAACAGTAACTACAAGAGTAGAAAATCAGGAGAGCGCCAAACTGAACAGAAAGCCTCTGGAATGCTAACATGCCTTGGAAAATCTCTCTTCCATTTTGCTTTTTAATAAAAATGAAGTATTTCGTTACTTATATTTTGTAAGAAAATACAGTTGGCTACCTGGTAATTCCTTAGCACGCATCAGTTGAAAACTGTGCAGTTACAGAAGGAACAAGATTCTCCCTTAAGACGAGTGAAGGACTCTAAACTTAAGGTGAACAGGTTTTTCTCCAGCCCCTTCCTTGCTTCCCTCTATGACTGGTCATGAAGAGAGTTGACAGAAGGCCCTTTCACACATGCCTCACCGGGTCCCGTTCCTCCACACTCCATTTAGTTTCTGCAGTCCAAGCAGACTCCTTTTTCCCCTGAAATCAATGTTTAATTAACACATTATTGGAAAAAAAAAAAATGGGCTGCAACAGCAGACTGAAACGAAGCCAGCACCTCCCTGCTCTGCAGATGCAGCCGGTCCCATCAGACAGTT
Organism: Aptenodytes forsteri; assembly: GCF_000699145.1. Classification (NCBI taxonomy): domain Eukaryota; kingdom Metazoa; phylum Chordata; class Aves; order Sphenisciformes; family Spheniscidae; genus Aptenodytes; species Aptenodytes forsteri. The sequence continues at coordinate 3,626,666 of NW_008795405.1, read as the reverse complement.
ACCCTGCCGGAGAGTTCTTCCTCTCCTCATCCTCCTTCAGCTGTCAGCAAACATCATCCTTTTGCTTAGTTACCTTCCTTTCCATCCTCATGGGACTCTTCTTCTCCTTAGAAGTGGTTCACAACAGCAGGAAAGACAGAAAGTAGAGGGAGAAGGGGAGCAAGTGCTCTCTGGGTAGCCTCACAGTATGACCGATGCCTCACCTTTAATCCTGCCATCCCCATGGGAGGAGCACACTAATTCCCCTGACGACACCCCCCATCAACACGGCAATAGGATCAGCAGCGCAGCAGAAACAGGACAGTATGCTTTGCTATGAGCAGAGGATGCTGCCAGGGTCAAACTCGCAAACAGATTCTGGGACTATGCACAGCTACATGTACCCAAAGGCAGCGGAGAAGCTACCAGCAGCTTCAAAAGGTTTACATCATACCTCCACCCACCCTCATCAATTATTATTCTATCCCATTCCTTGGCTCTCATCCGGCTGCTGGGAGGTACTTGGATGCAGGGGATGCTGCAGCACTGTCAAGGGCATTATGAGGCAGGCCTAGGCCTTGGGCGCCCTCCCTGCTAAACACACAGGCACCTTCACTACAGGGTTGGTGCAGCAGGCAAGAGACAATGGAGTCCATGAACTCCTGGGCTGGGCTGCCCTGGTTATGAAGAGAGACTTCAGGATCTTTGAAAGAGTCTACTATCCCAGCACTGTCATTCCCAGGATCCAAAGCTACTAGTGTTAATTAGTTCCCATGATGTGATGGATGACAAGCGGCAAGGCCAGGAACGACACAAGCAGATTGTGTTTGAAATAAGCAGCGCCTCACCATCAAGGGCAGAGGAAAGGAATTTGGAAAGGACAGGAGCTGAGCACACCGCTGAGAGATGACAGGTATGCTGACAGAGCCCCCCTCATCCCTGACATCCCCTTCCCAGCACCCTGGCTCACTCCTGCTGCCAGCAGACAAGAAACAGGCAGGGGAGCGTGCCTGGGAGAGAATTCAGGCACAGGGCTGTGAGAGACAAGGGGAAAGCTCTAAGAGACATGGGGAAGCAAGGCAGATGAAAGGCTAATCTGCTTTTTAGCAAGGGGCCACATTTCAGACAGAGTTGAACTTCTGATGGCTGTGGGTGCACCTCCACCACGCTCTGCAAAGCCACATAGCGATGCCTGCAGCCGCCCAGAGTCCCAAGAGGCTGCAGACTTTAGCCCAGATGGAGGACTCTGCCAAGCTGGCTGTGTGGTGTACAGTTCCCAAGAGCTGTCCACAGTGCTCAGAGAGCTCCTTTTTCTGTGAATGGCAACAAGAGAAACCATATCTCCACCTTCCCTTAAGGAAGAACACAGGATCTTCCAACACCATTGGCATATTTCCACTAGGAGTTTTATTGCTCAACTTTTCAAGCACGCCACTACAGGGACACCACACTTCATCCCTACTAGACCTCAGTAAAACCATACTTGGGCTAGCCCAACGCAAAGTCATGATTTTTCCATGAAAAAAAAAAAAAAGGTACAAACACAGAGCACTAAAAATGCCATCCACTGCCCACAGCAAGGCAGAACAAACTTCTCCCATGCTGCCTTTCTACAAACATGTCTTGGTCTGGTTGTTTGGATTGGTGGTGAGAGGTCAAAACACCATCTTTGATTCTCAGAGTCCTTTACACACATGAATTGTGTTTGTCTATGCCCATGTGAGGAGAAACCAAAGAAAAGAAAAAGCAAATGACCTGATCCAAGATCATGTAGTGTGCTGGTTTCAAGAAGCTACCAATCCCTCTAGCATCTTGGTTTCCAAAACGCAAAATTTCTTTCTCACCACTTGCTGTATGAATTAAGAGGCAACTCTGCTAGATTGACAGACTCTGCTGTTAACTAGAAGAGGGGGATGAGGAGGAGAAGAGAGCTGATAAAAATTTCCAAAGCTTAACAAAAATTTGAGTAATTTCTGGCTCCAGCTGCATTGGCAATAATCCCAAAATAAAGCCTGTCTCCTCTTCATGCTGGTGGGGGCAGGGGTAGGTAAAGTTAGATGCATTTTGTTTTTCAGTTAAACACCATGTCTCTTGAATCATCGTCAGAAGCCATCTCTTATCCTGGCTTTTGGTCATCACAAAGCTTCTGGCTCCTTCAGTTTGTTCTTGGCCAGATCACTGTGTGTCCTTATCTTTGATACCGAATATCACAGCTCAGCTAGTATCCAGACATCCACCTGCACATGCCCAGAGAGCAGAGCTGAGGAGAGGGCAAAGGAAAACAGATCAAGGGGGAAAAATACACTCCGCTTCTCAGGACAGATAAACTCAAGAGCCCTGGAGGAGGCTGCAGAAAACAAAAGCAAGAAGTTCAGTAGATCCACCAAAATACCTGTCCAATACCACTGCTGCTACAACAAGAAAGGGGCTAAATTCTCCTTTCCCAGGAATATGCCAGACAAGAACCAGATGATCTTGTGCAGTTTGAAGCTGTCCTCTAGGTTGAGGGTTTAAGTCCAATCCTAACACAAAAAGAATAAGAGTTGCCTGCACCTGATGGCTTGGTAACTTGCTTGAAAAGGGAGGAAAGTAAGGGAGGGAGGAGGCATATTTATTTCCTTTTTGCACAGGGGCTTAGGTCTTAAAATCGCTACTGCAAATTACCCCTGGCACCACCTCTCACCCTCCGAATGCTCTGCAGGAACTGAGTTCTCCTCTCACTTCAAGGGTGCAGGAGTAAGTTCCAGCACTACGTGAAGTTCACTCTGCTCCATTGACTGTGCAAGCTCGAGGAAGGACAAAGCACCACTACTGAGCTACAAAACTCACATTGCAATCATTGAAGTTTACCTACAATAATGCTTTTTTCCAACCTTTCCTATTCCTGCTAACAAATAATTCATAAACGGAGGCTCACTGTGCCACAAGAACACACTAGTACCTTAATCATTGGGGAAAAGGAGGAATCATAAAACCAGGGCCCACCTTCACCCTGTGGGGTACCAGGGGGGCAGTCTGCAGAGGGGAGCAGGCACATGGGCCCTGCAGCACCCTCTGCCTGTTGCTTAGCTGGCCACTGCATCATCTTCGACAGCAGCCATGGCTGGCCTACAAGCACAGGAGGTGCAGCACGACAACCATTTCTGAAGTGACGGGGTAAAGGGGAGGGCAGGGAGAGATCAAAAAAGTAACTGCTGGTGAAGCTGGGCAGCTGAGGTAAGATTGGCTCTGGTGAGCACAAAGCAGGGGAGCGGGGGAAACTGGTATGTCTCCGGGCATCACCCACACCAACAGCGTGGGGCACTGGACACGCCACTGCCCCATCTTACCATTGTACCTCAAGGTCAGAGAGAAAGGAGAAAAGCAAAAGGCAAACCACAATAGCCCTGGACAGATCTATTTATTCAGCTTTTGCTATTGCTCCATGAAGTGGAAAGATCCAGAAACATGGAGACCTCGGAGCAGGCGCAGCCACACGCAGGAGATGAGAAGCAGCGGTTGGCGGAACCGCAAGAGCACCTTTCTCCCCCAGCTTCCCTCCGCCTGGGTGCGAGCAGCCCGTGATGAAGCAAGGAGGTCCTTCGCACCCAGAGAAGGAAGGTGCTGAGCCAGTCTGCGAGCCATGGATAGGGTCCTGGCCTGCTTGAAACCCAGGAAAAGCCTCCCTCTCACTGTCTCAGCTTCCCCACCCCTGCGCACCAGCCACCTGCAGCCACCCACTAAGGCTCGCCGGGCCCTTCCCCATGTTCTAGCTGGGGGAAAGAAAGAAGGGAGGGAGGGAGGGAGGAAAAGACTCTTACCTTCCCTTGCTCCCCACTCCCCAGCCTTTTCCCTGCTCTACTCAGACCTGAAAAGCCGTGGCTCTCCTGCACATCCTACAACAGAAACACAAGGAGCTATTTCCCCCCCACTCTCAATTCACCAGCCTCCAGCAGGGACTGCACGGAAATGGCGATATTCCTGTATCATCTGGATCAACGGCACGGATAAGCTCAAAGAGGGCAAGGGAGGATGGCACAGGAGGACAAGGCGGGAAGGCTTTGTTTGGTCCTGACTCCAGTGCAGCCCACCCCCTCTCTCCATCGCAATGCCCTCCAGCTCAGACATGCAAGGAGGTGTTGGGAAGGGAGGGGGCCTGGGATGCTTATGAATTTTGTTTCCCCCATCAAGGGAACGGCTCACTCCCCCAAGCATGCCTGGCTCTGCCGGAGCTCCCTGGAGTAACCTTTATTCCAGTGTGTCGCAAGCATGTATTTCACGGATGGTTACACTGAATCATTATCACCAGACGTTCATTTGACCAAAATAATGTTATTAGCATCGTCAGGTCCATTTCCCACCCCCAATTCCTCCCTCCCTGGTACACATACGCTCCCTCCAACCCCCAGGCCCCTGCCGTCCACACAGGGCACACCCCTCCCCGACACAAAATCTCATGATGTGTGACACAATGTTCGGGAAAAGAGAGCGGCAAGAGGGGCTGGCGAAATGGATGGACGTGCCTTTGGCATTTACTGCATTCCCTACCCTCTGCCAATGTTTATCAGCCGCATACACACACACACACACAAAGACGCACATGCAAAAATCAGAATTAAATCACGGCCTGTCCTAGGTGCATGACTATGGGTGTATGAGTGTGTGCACGTGTGCCCAAGCTGCAGTCACATTCCTATCGGGAACCCGAATCTGTGTGGCATGAAGCAAAGGTCATCGTGCCACTGTTGTGATGCACTAAAAAAAAAGCCGCAGAGCCATCAGGATGTAACACAGAATTTTCTCGTCAAGGGACGAGAAACCTTCAGGGGGGTGGGGGCTGGGAGGAGGAAAGCGGGTGTGCGGATCGGGGGGATGGGGGGAAATGGCAGAAAATGGGGAGGAAAATGAAGAATACAAAGCTCCACTTCGCTAATCCAAGATAGACAATCCATCCCTTCCCCCTCTCTACGCCCTCCCTCCCCCCGAAATGTTGGTGCAGATGGATTTCTGTATCTTGGTTTTGCAGCAGTGGGTCTAATGACTCCCATACCAAACCCCCTCGCTAAAATAACCCCTCCCACTATTTTTTTTTTTTAGACCGGGCTGAAGAATAATGTGTTTTTAGAGATAATGGGTTTTATTAAAAAAAAAAAAAAAGGGACGCAGCACAGACATTATGCGAATAAGCTGCTCCCCGCATCACCCCATCTTCCCCCAACCACACATCCCGATTTCACCCCCTCCCATCATTCTCCAGCCTTCCCCCATCAGCTCCCCCAAAGAAAGGAAAAAAACCCACAACACGATCTGGGTAGCCGATCTCAAAATCCCAAGCACTAATCCGCTTGAATTTGTTCTTCCCTTATATAAGCAGCAGCACGTCAACATGTTCAGTGGAAACGCAGCGTAAAATGAGGCCAGGCTACAGCCATGGAACAGGGGTGATATCGGCAGATATCGCTTCTATCGAGAAGCCATCACCACCAGGATGATGAAATCAAGTATGGGGCTTTCAGCCATTCCCTTCCTTTATTTATTTATTTATCAACGCTTACTCTAATTTTATTTTGTTTCATTTTGGTTTCACTCTACTTCTTTTTTTTAAAGGACAAAAGTGAAATAAATAATTAAAAGCCTAGAGACATACCCCACCGGAAGGTGCCCGAATGCTCCAGAAAGAGAATCCTCACCTCCTAACTTTTTTTTTTTTTTAATAAATAAATACAGTCCTGTTGCTCCCATTATCCCCAAACTTCCAATGTCCCCAGCTGCACCTCCCTACTCCCGAAAACTAGATACTTTGTTAGAGACAAATATTTAAGAAATTGCCAAAGACTGAAAAGAAACCAATAGAGAAATGGAAAATTATGCCTATGCAATAATCTAGTTCGTTTAGCTGATAAAGTGCGTCCAGTCCCAAAACCAAAAGCAATAATCTCTGCAACCTCCTCCCCACCAAAATACTACTAAACCTTAGATAAACTTGCCTAACTTAACACCGATGACCATTTTAACTTAAACCAGTGACAGACGTAACACCCTTCTGGTTCACGTTACAATTAATAACTGACTGTATCATCACGGCAAACAAAACCTTTTGTGATCAATTTTTCCCCCACCTACTCAACATCTCTCTTAGACTTTTCACCTGTCTAGTTAAGAGTTCGCCCCCTCACAAAATAGCCCCGCAAAATATGCAATAAGCAGGTATTGGTGAGCGGTCGTTTCAATATTCACCTTTTTAGGAGGGCTGTGTGCTTATCACAGAACAATTGCGTGCAGTAAAAAATACAGGAGGAGCAATTAATATTTAGGAAAAACAGAAATAATTTCTTAAAACTATTTGCAAAGAGGCGTTGAACAGTTTCACCATGGAAAGGTGGAAAGAGAGCTTGGAAAAGCGAAAGGCTGAAAGTGTCCTTTTTATAAATGATTCGATGTTTTTAGCCTGGGTTCTGCCTCCCCGATCCTTTGGTTTTTCTGCCGCTGATCTCATGCCTAATCTTTTTTATTGTTTTTTTTTTTTAGGGGGGGAGAAATCAGGAAAAAAAAAATTTTTTGAAAGAGAAAGATTTCAATTTTAACAAAATGTATTCTCAAAGAGCACGGGTTAAATACATTACTTCCTAGCTACAAAAGACCGCAATTAAAATAAATTTAAAGTGTAAGCAAACGGCAAGTCACCTGCAAAGCACCAGAGTCAGTGCCCTTAGGTAGGAGAATTACATCACTCCCGGACTGAATGATGTTTTCTTTTAAAGCAGGTGGATTTTTTTTTGGCAGAGAAAGAAAAAAAAAAAAAAACCCACAGTGGTTATTTCACATACATCTTGCACGAAGAAAGCATTGAACCAACCTTTAAGGTCACTGACTGCCTGAAAACCCACAGCAGTCGCTCACGGTGGAAGTTTTCAGGCAAGACGGCTACTAAATCATTAATACAAACAAATGGAAGGCGGGGAGGAAAGGCGCTACTGTAATAGATCCGAAGACTTGGAAGAGAAAAAAATTAAAGAAAAAAACTTTCATCTTCAGCCTCTCTTCTTTCCTCATTAATTTTTTTTAAAAGAAATCCTTAAGCTTTAGTCAAACAGTAGGCTCTCTCTAAGCGTCTCCCTGCTGTAACTCAGCGTAGTGTCTTCTTTTTCGAGAGCCCCCCCCATTTTTCACTCCGAAAAGCCCCGCCGTGGGATCTGCGATTTCCCAAAAAGTCGGGCAAAAGGAGCCGGGGCCGGAGCCGGAGCGTCCCGGGGGG
>NW_008795405.1:3574828-3618841 GCF_000699145.1 Aptenodytes forsteri | reverse complement strand
GGAGGCTTTTCTTCTGCCTCCGGCCCCGTCAGCGTCTCGTTCCTCGAGCGCTGCCTCACCGGGCCGGCACGGCGAGGGGGTATTTTTGTCCCTCTGGTGCCAGCAAGGGGAGGGGGGAGATACAGCTTATTTTTACCTTCTAGAGTTTGCCAACGCTACCCAAGCAAGCAGGGACCTGCCATCGGAGCGGGAGGTAACGCCTTCCTCAGCCGATCACCTCCGTGATCCCCCCAACACCCTCAAAGTTCGCAAAGATTTTTCCCTTCTAGCTCAGAGTCTGACCCAAACCTACTGGGTATTTCCAGTCAATTTATACACTGCCCATTTCATTTAAACCAGCCACTAAGTTTCCTCGTTACCTTGCACAAATCTCTCAAACTTTTTATCCACTCATTTCCTCACTCGTAAAAGCAGAGACAATGGCACTGATAGACACCATCGACTGCGCCGGGGTCAGCATTTCATTCAAAGTGTACATCCTAAATATTGTTATTTATCATTTTATCACCATTAGCACTTAGCACAGTAAACAACATAATTCAGAGTGCCTTCTGTGGGGAACATCTATGTAAAGTTTTTTAATGCGTTATCATGCTGAAAGTGCACCTCAGAGAAGACTCGCAGGCAGGAACATTATGCACATGAAGTGCACACAAAACCAAAAGTGAGAAATGAAACCTTCTGGCCCCTATCTCCAGACCCTATACGATCTTGTCAAATTTGTGTACGATGCTCATACTGCAATGCCAGACACTTAGAAATGCATTTGCCCTAGGGACAGACTGGAAAGCTGTTTGCCTTTCCTTCCCCTTCTGATCATGTACTCAAAGGTTTTTGTCTTTTTCCGCATTTTGCATAGCAGAGAGCCTACTCACAGCACTCGATAAATAATAAATAATAATTATTTTATACAGTATGTATTGATCACTTTGGCCACTATCGAAATGCAGCTGTGCCCGAGGTGGATAATAGCCACACAGAAACACTAAATAATAGTTTCAAGTAGTATTAGGAGCCCCCTGGGAAGTTTCTCTGGAAAACACAGTCCTTCACATCCCCTAACAAATTCAGATACATGAACAGAGAGCATAATGGAGACCTATTTCAACAAGGTGACAATGGTCCGGCAAAGAGGCATCCTCCTGACTCAGAGTCAGCATCCCAAGAGCAAGAATTTATCCCTTTAGATGTCTGTGCAAAGGCAGGTTATTGTTAAGCTTCCTGTTTTATATGGACAAAACAGCAGTGAGAACTATCAATCCCTCCACAGGGCATGGGATTAGATCCTGGTCTCAATTACTGTGAAGAAAATCAGGTATTACTTTGTTTACTTCAATAGTTAACTCCAGATTTAAAATGTGCAACTGGCAATAAAATCTGGCTTCTAGTACCTTTCTTCCCCAGCTGATAGTTCTGGCAATCTAGCATTTTGTAGCCTGCAGTTTATCAAAGTAATGATTTGATGAGGTAGTCATCTGAAACTGCATCACCTTTGGCCCTTCGCTCTCCAAGGTCTTCTAAGACCATGTACGTACTTGCGTCATATTTTGATCTGGCTGCCTATCACCAGAGTATCTTCCATTTAAAATCAATGACTACAGCAGAGTCTCCACTTCTAGTTCCGAGCTAAACCTCTCCAGTTTGGCAGACAGAAAACAGCATGTACCCTGAGAGAAAAACAAACTAGCAATGGCAGCTTATAGCCAGCTTAATCACGAAGGGTGAAGTGATCCCAAGAAGATTTGGGGAAAACAAGCTAGTTTTCATCCACACACTATTCTTTCAACTCAAAAAAGAAAAAACTAGGACCCCCACGTATGAAATGTTTATAAATCAGAAAGAGGGATAGGAGACTTCATCTAACTGAGGAGCTTCTATTCAGAGTGCTATATATGAACCAAGGAAGATAGCTACTTTGAAAAAAATCTTACTGTGCATAACTCAGACACATAGACCTCTACTTCTGAAAAATTGTTACAGTTAGGCACCAAAGTAGCAGATATCATTTTATAAATAAGTAGAGAGTAGTGAGAAAATATTAGACTAGCAGGGAAGTTTCTTTAAGGTTGCAAGGCACGTCTTTGCTGGGGTGTGGAGCAAAGCAGAGGCAAGAGGAAAGCAGTGCAGTACAAGGAGAAGTTCTTTGTCCAGCAAGCAATACTCTTAATTGCTCAATAGGGGAGTGGATTTTTCTGACTAACTCCTCTAATTCTTTCTTTCACATCTCTAGCTCTAGCCCTGCAGTTTGCAAACAAGTTGTATGGAGAGGAAGGAAAAAAATCATTACCACAGTGAGGTTCACACCAGCCGCCTCTAATACTGCTCCCCTCCCCGGCATATGCCACTGGCATTGTGTTGAGACTTCTAAAAATTTAAGACATGCTCTAGATAAAGAATTTTGTCCCCGTCTATAAGATGATCAGTAGATACATCAGCCTTTTCTGGTGTCTTCATTAAGAAAACAGCCAGTTCCCTTTCCAAGGGATCTTGTAAATTAGCAGTGGCACGGATTTATACACCTGGGCACCTGGCCGCTCCCTCCCGACATAGGCACTGTGCTCTGCTCCCACCGCCGGAGAGAAGAGGCAAAGGCAAGAACACGCAGGCATAGACATGTTATTCATCTTCTTTTGCTTGCTCCCTTTAGAATAAATTTCCAAAACTTTTTGCCAAGCTCATGTGCTTGTTTTAACTAAAAGACATAATGCTGTCAATAAACTGGGGCAATTCAGTTGGTGCAATTTTCAATAAATTGCAAAGTGGGACTGTTCATTTTCAAGGTATTTAGCCTGCTCTGAGATCTGGGCTTGCTAATTCAGGGCAGCGGCTGTGGTACCCACAAGACATAGCTTTTGCTTACATCTTGCTAGAGGAGCGAGCTGGCTCACAGGAGCCACCTAACTTCCTGATGCAGTAGAAACTGCGCGTGCCATTATCATCAGTTCCTGGTCTCCCCCTTTTCTGTTAAGCAGGGGTGATGAGAGAGAGGGATCGGAGCCTGGAGAAGGCTCTGGAGACAGAACAGGCAGGAGTTAGAGGCATCATCCATCATGCCAGGATGTCCAAATGCTGCAACACAAGACCTAGAAGATTCCATCTAAACTAGTGCCCGGAGTGCAGCAGCAAGGGATGGGAAGAGAGGCTGCGCTGCAATATTGTCCCATAGAGTATAATCTCCTGGGCTTTTTCCTTAGGTTCTCTGAATGGCATTCACCAAATCCTTGAAATCGAGCATTTGTATGGTACTGTTTAATGGAAATGAAGCTCAAGGGGAATTTGCCATTGAAACAGCGGCAGGGAAGTCCGTGCAACAAGACAAGAATGCAATTTACCTCTCTGGCTATTTTTTTTTTTTTGTCATGTTAGCACTTTCAGTGTCTTTTTGCCCAGAAGTTAATACCCAAGGTAAATTTAGAAACTGCAGTCCAAACTGCGATCAGATCATCTTGGTTGTGCCAAACGAAGCTGATCTTATCTCACTGGTGACCTTATCCTACTTGAGAGAGCAAAACTCATTACAATAAGAAGAAATAACAGAGATGGGAAAAGAGTAATCATGACAGCGCCTGGTCAGAACTCCCTTTACCATCATTTCAGAGGATTAGTTCTAAGCCCTTCTCCTGCAAACGTCATTTTTTACTCCAGCGGGAGGTTCAACCTCCAAAGTTATTCTGGCCACTTGCAGGACATGTCTGTTTATTCTTGATTTACAGAACTTCTCCTCCTCCTAGCATGTTCCGTTGCATTTATTTAATAGCTACAGAGAAACTCTATACAGTCTATACAGGAAGCGATTTTCTGAGCGCTGCTTTGTTTAGCTGAGTGTACAGGGGACAGAAACTATACAGACATGCATTTGAGTGAGTGGCAGTGTATAAATGGGAAAACACGTGCCAAAAAACCTGATGTGTGTACCCAGGCATGTAAGGGTGAACCCATTCAGATGAGAGGATTCCTTGTAGGAGGAGTGCGTAAGGGGGCTTAAGTAAGAGTGGTGTGTATGCAAATGCTGCAGGAGCACATTCAGGGCAAGGAGCGTAGGGAAAGGGAGTATGTTTCATTACATCAACTAATATATTTGGGGAAAAAATGATGCAAGCCCTTCTCCAAGTCTCATACAGTGTTTTCCACTACCTTTAAGAGCATCATTGTGAGAGGGTGTCTTGTACATGTGTATTTATACTTAGGAATACATACGCTTAACAAGAACAAATGAGACAGATGTGTGTGCACACTTGAGTGTGCAAGGGAAAAAGAAAAAAAAAGAGCTGTACATTCTTTCGGCCAGCAATATACAATTTGATGGTTGTCACATTGGCTTTATGACCTCCACCACCAGATATTAGACCCATATCGACACCTCATTCTAAGACAGATACTCTAAGACAGAAAAACATCCATTACCATCTCTCATTGTCAACAATCCCACTGTGACTCTGACTCGGTGCTGGCCCAAAAGGAAAAGAACCACTTCTACAGGCAGCAGGTAGCGTCCAGTGAAACAGTCAAAACCAAAGCCACAGTTTGGAGTTAACACACAAACCTTCCAACAAGTATTTCCACCAGTTTTGAACTCCATCCTTTCTTGCTTCTTGAGTCCTCTAACTCCATGGAATCACTCCAGTTTCTGAGATATCATCAGCCCCCTCTGCAGTAAGACTCAGCAGATCCTTATTGCTGACTCTCTCTTCCACTTCAACTCTGCCTCCTCTTCCTGTTTCTGAATCCTCAGATGGAGCCATGAAAATGAACCAATGACATCACAGTGTGCTTCCCTGGCAACAAATACCATGTCATACCTGCTTGTCCATCAGCAGGGTTGGGTAAGAATAGGAATTGATGAGTACTAAAAGAGGAAGAGCATGGAAAGACCTGCGATCAGAAAAGCTGGATTTAACATGAGTGAAAGATAAACCTTTCTCTAATAAAATGCTTAGCCAATGTATCCACAGGAGCTACTCCTTGAAGAGTTTCAGCAGCTCCTCAAGTTTAAATATTATTTCCACTTTGCCCTTGACCCCTTCAGCGACCCTAAAGCACAGACACCTTGATTGCTCAAGACCAGTGGTACAAGACAGGGACATTTCCTGCTGTAACCACTAGATAACACTCCTAACAATGTAGGAAACACAGTCAGTTTGGGGTTTTGTATCTAGCCTTGTGGTCATTCTTCAGGATCAACCCCTAGCAATCTCACGTCAAACACTTACCTGTAGCTGGCCACTTGTCCACAGAAGACAGAAACCCTCCCCAGCCAACAAGAACAGGTGGAATAAGGACATCAGTGCAGAGCAACGGCATCAGTGCAGGACATGACAGGCTGCCCTCCCTTTGTCTCTAAAAGCAGCCCCCTCACACCCACTACAGCACCCATCTCATGACTAAGCTCGGATCTGCTCCACAGTCGCTGAAGTGTAGGTTTCCCCAGCAGAATTTCTTTTATCCCGTGAGCTCCTGAAAGATGCTTGCAGGCATCTTTTTCTAACTGATCAGTTGGGAAGCTCTCAGGATAAGGAACAACTGCTGCAGCCAGTGCCCTTCTAATGGTTGGGCTATCTCATTTTAAAACCTTATGCACCATTTTGGATAAACACGATAAAATGAAACAATCTCTTATTTTCTCTACTCACATGCCAGACACAGTGCCATCAAAGATTGTTCTGTCCATGGGAGGAAGCGCTTCTCATTCACAATCAGATGGCAATAAATGTCTTTGTTTTGCATGAGTCTGTAACTTGAAGATTTAAGGTGAGATGAGGAACCCCAAACAGGACTCAAATAAAACTGGGGTGAGGGGGGGAAATTCTCTCCCTGCTGCTATAAGACACTGGGGGGTGGGAAATTTCTAGCATAAGCAAAATCCTCCAGGGAGCCAAAAAGAGGAAAACATATCTTCTTTCCACTTAGTGAACACTATTTTTGACAAAAGCCTTTTAGCCTTTGTTTAATGATAGGTGCGGCTATCTCCAGGGCAAGCTTAAAGCGTTGCTTTTGACCTTTAAAGCACTATATACTCCTTTTTCAAAGTTAATAGGCATTAGATATCCATGCTATTTAAGTACTTTCTGAAAATCCTACTGGGTACCTATCTTGGAAAATCCAACCCTAACTGAGTTTTGAAAACCCAACCCTAAAGTGGCTTGGGTCTCATCACCTGTTTTCTCAAAGGAGGTTAAGCCAATACTGATTCCCAGCCACACAAGCATGACCATAATGAATAGTGTAGGCAGGACTCTGCCCTACACTGCTTGCAGGACTGTGTCCTCCTACATGTCTCCCCTCTGCACCTAGTGAAAGGCTCTGACTGATGCCGTGAGACTGGCAGCAGGCCTGTTTTGTGCAGTTACAGATTCTGCACCCATAACTGTGTATCAAGGCATATTCTTGCATTTCCTGGGCTCAGTCTAGGCTTTAAGACAGGCAAGTTGGAAAGCTAGACAAACGCATATATTCGAAAAAGGGACAGCAGAAAAATGGAGAGCAGTTCCCCTTCTATAGCCTGGCCCCTGTGTCCCAGAGCAAATACAAAGCTTGCTTTAGGGCACCATATAAATTGGTATTATAAATTCAGATGGCGCACCAGGGAGTGCCTCATTCTGTATGATTGGAGTCATTCTCAGGAGCAGTTCAGGCACTCAGCCTGCCACATGCGACTGCTGCCCCAAGGGCTGCCATTACAGATGCATTATTACAAAGCGCTGCAATAAAGCATGAACTAAAACAACTTCATTGAAATGAAGATTAATACGGAACATGTGTTCACCTCCGTACACTCAGAAGGAACAGTCCAGCAAACACAAGCACCACAGTGCTGGGGCTGATGGGCTAGGGGAGCAATGCAACTGGCCAACCGCCGCTATTGCTGGGCAAGCAATTGTGTTCACCTCCGTACACTCAGAAGGAACAGTCCAGCAAACACAAGCACCACAGTGCTGGGGCTGATGGGCTAGGGGAGCAATGCAACTGGCCAACCGCCGCTATTGCTGAAGGCAAGCAATACATTTCCATACCATCTTTTAAGTGTCCACGGATGGATTTAATGCAGCAGCTGTGAAGCAGAGAGTGAGGCAAGCAAAACATGCGGGATGCTGAAACATGCAAAAAAGCGAGCTGGGTCTAAGGCAGAGAACAGAGAGGGATGCTTCAAACCTACAGAAGCAATACCAATAGCTGCAGAACGATCCGTGCCTTTAGTTATCAGACTTCAATGTATATTGATGGATATTCTCAGCACTTCAAAGTGTCATATCCACATGAGAGTTACAGGTGAGAAAGATCAACTAAAGTGATAGTTCATCCATTCCCCTCACAATCAGAACAGGATTATTCCCCATGATCTATTTGTTGGTGCCATTGCCGCCTCACTTAAACTCTCCCACGCAATGCAACACTCACTACCTTCCCCTTCTGATGCCCTTTCAGAGCCTCATCAATTTCACCATCGGCATAAAATGAGGGCCATTACATCTATATATTTCCCTGCTCAAATTAAACTCATGATACCCTGTTATGGTTTAATGGCCCAACTTCCATGCTTCCTTTTCCTGCTGTAGGTTTTTCATTCTTCCTTTCCTTGAAATTGGTGTAAGGCTCCTATCAAAAACTGGCTGTGACTACTGACTACGGGTCCCAGTGGACTCCTTCCTTCATTCTATCAACCAAGTCAGCCCTGAACTTATAGCAGTAAGCATAAAGGCATCCAGGATAGGCACAATCCATCACGTCCAGAATAAATAAATGACTCAGTCAATCTTGGAACGTACTGAGTACTCCTAGATCCCTTTGAAGTCTCTGAGACATGACCCTGTGTGAAGGCATTGAGGGTGAAAGGTGGCACAACATCAGTTCTTCTTACTAAGAAAAAAAAAGTGCAGGGGGGACGGGACATGGCATTTCATGACAGAATACAAAGGGTTGGAGGTGTAATATAGCAACCAAAGTAACAGATTCATGATTAATCTTCCTGATCGTATTTGGCACTTTAAGGAAAAAGCAACAATCTTCCCCGAGGGCACAGCTCACTGAACACAGACTTTGACCCTTGGGAATCAACTGCATGCAAAGGCTTTTATTTCTCCTTTAGCAGTGCTTAAGACCTCGTAGATGGTCTGTCTTTGGCATAACACCCAGATAGGTACATTGTAATGGATGACACAGGTAGTTAAAAAAAAAAAAAAAAAAGAAGTCACATGTATCTGTATATGGGCTGGAAGTGAGTGGGGGAAAAGGACTAATTAAAAGTAGAGAACAGATGCCCCCGTGATGCTGGCATCTCTATTGCTTTCTGTTTCTGGAAGGAAAAAATCATTTGTCATAAAAATAAATGAACTGACATCAAATATTTAAATTGAAAAAAAGAGAAAAGATTGAAGGGGAGATAAAAATACACAGTAAACAAGCAAAAGCTCCAGTTAGCAGGTTTGCCTTTCCTCCCCAAGCTGACTGGCACTGCACCAATGCAACTCAGAGAGAACGAGATCTGCTGCATGCAAACAATTCCTAACAGAGCTGAAACTCTGCACTGATCATGGATAAGCAAAGGTTGGGCAGCTGCCTTTAGACAAGGCTGCCATGTCACTGCCCATTCAAAGGGCAATACTGTAAAGAAATGGGTATGAATTATATTATTGCACAGCAAGGTGCCATCCATTCCTCCTTGCACTGCAATTTTATATCCCAAAAATAGAGTAGCCTTCACAGCCCTCCCACAGTGCACCTCTCACACCACCACAAATACAGCTCCATAACAGTCCATTGCCATCAATATTCCCCTGACTGAAGATGACTTAATAAAACGTTCTTAGAAGCCAATCAACATGGTTCATAATTAAAAAGGAGCCAATGTTAAGCTCCATTGAATTATTGCTTTCTCTCAGCTCTCCACACTTCTGCTAAACCAGACATCATGCTACATCCCAGGATGGATCTATGCTATGTCTAGCTTTCAATGGAGAACTCTGCAGATCTCTGAAGTGACAGGATTTCTTCTACGATTTTAAAACACAGCTTCACAGACCTACAGATCTCTTGGATTTAGACCGCATATAGAACCCAGCAAAGCTCCATATGTTGCTCTCTAAATACCTGCATAGATCCAATTCCCGTCATGCAGAAAGATATGTGAATCCTTACACAGGCTTAAAACAGAATGACCATTAAATTTCTGTAACAAGCAGATTCCTACTAGGCAAAATGCTGTTTGGATGCCTATACTTAGTGTTAGAGGCACTGAAACTTTCTACTCTTCAGATCTAGGATCAGGATGTGAACTGCAATAAAACAATGGGTGTACCTGGTTAAATGATGAGGCGGTGCCTCTCAGCATTGGCCTCTTGTAAACAGAAGTCAGAATCCTCCTATAGGAACTGATCCTTCAACTGAAGGGCAGAAATAGAGTCAGAAGACCCACCGGGTCTGCAATTGCTACGTTTCATATTACCATCCTAATAAAAGAGAGGGTTTTCAACAGGTTCTAATTAACAAAGTTCTGCCTAGTCTGTCACTGTCTCAGTAAGAGGCCCCAGGGATTAAGTCAAGGGGACTATTACAACCTGGACACAGCTAGGCGAGTGTCAGTCACAGCTGAACTGCAGTGTCTTGAGCATACTGTGCTCAAGTCTAGAGTCACAGTGATCATATGAAGAATGCTTATGATTACCCCACGCACAGGCAAATCCAGAACAACAAAAGACTCCATCCTTCCCCCATCCAGCTACAAACCACAGCTGACTGATAAGATACTGACCTGCAGACAGAAGACATTGATTATCTTGTCCCTTTTTGCCAGGCACAATCCAAGAACTATAGCTCAATCTACTCGTGGCACTACTGATCACCACTGCAGAAGCAGCCATGACATTTCTGAGTTCATCACAGTATCTGCAGGGATGTTGCAGAAAGTGCTGCATCACAAGTAAATTAGTCTATGTTTTGGCTGAAACAGAGTTTTACTGGGCTTATCAGTATATCTTCAGAAATCTTGTTAAACAAGCAAGTGTTATAATTCCCTGTGTAGATGCTTGCTGCAGAATAGGAGCTGCTTTTTTGTTTTCCTTAGCTTACGCTCCTTCCAAAGTGATGCAAGCTGACCTGTGAAAAGTTATCTTATAAAGAAACAATGAAGTTATACTAACATATCAATTTAAGTTCACATTTATACACACCAGTATCACTTCTCCAGGCAGACAACGTATTAGATAAGGAACTTTCATAGCATTATCAACAGCAAAATGGAAAGAAGCTACATCAGATACCAGCACTGACAGAGAATTGGGGTCATCTCCTGGGTCTTGTCTCCTACCTCTGGAAGGAAAGTGTAGTTTGGTGTCAAGCTGAAATGACCGAGAGCTGGAACTTGACAGTCCAGACACCTGCAGCCATGTCTATAAGCCAGTCTCCTTCTCTGTACCTCATCTTATCCAACTGTAAAATGAAGAGCACCCCTCCAACCCCTTCCCACATATTTTACAATGGTTAACTATTTAATACTAAAGATAGCTTCTACAAACAAAAATTAATGGAACGCTATACATGAAAAATCTTTTGAGGAGACATATGAGTTACTACCCTGACTGCCAATTTTTTTAGTTTTCTTTTTCAAAGAACTTACTTACAGATATATGCACCAGTTTTACATGTTGTGGGCTCTTTGGCAGTTTTGGAGCCAGAAACCTGGCAACACTCCATCTCTAAAGACCTCCCGTATTAACAAAAGTTTCCTTACTGTAAAACATTCAAAATTACTCCTTTCTCCCTCTGTCTCAGAAACAAAAAAAAAAAGGCTCTTGCAAGGGGTTATGATGCATCTTTAATGATGGAACCAAGAGAAGCGCCTGCCATACAAAGAAGCTAATCAGTCAATCAAGAGCCAGCTCACCAGACAGAAGCCGTCAGTGCCTAACTGCTCTGTCTCCACCTGTCCAGGGGAACAACAAAACAGCATGGGACATGCCTGACAATTGAGTGCAAAATAGCACACATATTTGTATATTTCTAAACATTAAGGGGGGAAGTTGTTGCTGCAAATTAACATTTTCAAGAATAACAAACCCAGCACCACACATGTACTGATGTGCATTTGAAATAAGACTAGTGACCCTCTTACCTTTTTGAAAACAGCAGCAATCCTCAGGATACAGAAGGGGAGTAGGTGAGAATTGCTATAATTAGGCTAGCTGGAAAATCCTTTGCCATAAGCTTGCCAACCTAGATCAGTTAAATGAATGGTAGTTTAGAGAAGGAATTACATGTCTTAAAACCAAAATGGGCAGAGCTATAGGAGCTGTATGGCTTTGTATTAGTGAGAGCATAAAGGTCATGGTCTTTATTTCCCAGGTCCGATAACCGACTGAGGCAAACCACATTATCCTTATCTGCCTCAGTTTCCCCAACTAGAAAAGAATAATGAAACCTACCTAGATTATAAAGGGATGATTGGTTTTGCAGCTGGCTTCATTAATATTCATAAAGCACTTGGAGACCCGTGCATGAAAAGCGCTGCCCAAGTATTGACTGTTAAACTCGCCATTTTGCTGAGTGTTCTTGTAAAGAACTTCGAATTTTTTTCCAATTCTCTTCAAACAGGTGGGTGCTTGGCAAGCCCTTGGCATACAAAGAGTTTACAAAAGCGTCAAGTGGCTTAAAATAACCCGAGTGTTATTCCGCGGCGGCGCGCGAGGCTGAACGCAGCGCTGCGTCCGGCCGGGCGGTCAGTGCCCCTCTCCGTGGTGCTGAACTCCAACGGGCTTCTGCCGCGCCCCCTCACCGCTCCGCGGGTCGCTTCTTGTTGCCGTTCTCCGTGGCTCCACCGTGGCGGCCAGGCTCCCATCAGTACCCTTTCTGTAACTGGAATTTACCCCACGTTATATGCGGGCTGGGCTGCATCGCAGAGATACCGTGAATAACTCTGCAGTGTGTCGTTGGATTATTTCAACAGGCAAACCTGAGCTACGAGTCCAGCTTCTGCTGCTTGATAGCGTATCCCAGCCTGCCCTCGCTCACTGGCCTGATCGCTCCCTGATGAGAGAGGCAGCTCAGGTCATAACTGATCTGTGATCTCGCCAGACTTCACGGTACGGGCATCTCTCCTTCCACTTAAGTCACAGAGAGTTCTGCGCCTGCATGGGTCTAAATCTTTCTGGGTACGGAAGTCTGCTGTGGAGCACTTCCGACACAGCTGTATGCACTCTGAAGCATGGCCATTGTCCATTCCTATGACAGGGAAAGGCGAGAGGAGTAACTGGGTACTCTGGATTGCAAAATACCCACACGCACACACACTTGGAGGGGGGGTACAGAGAGGGATATCTGTGCCCCCAGCTTACCTGCCTTTTTATTCTGGGTCACCACCTATCTGGTTATTTCTATGACCACAGGGGCTTGGGCCAGCAGCAGGCCTCAGACAAGCTGTGCAGCTGTTCTGCAGGAAATAGTCTGAAAAATGGGGGGGAAATGCACTTCATCTCTTTCATCAAAAAGCAACACTTGGGTGAACAGAGGCACAAGCTTTCCATGTGCACTCCACATGTAGGGCTCACATAACAGGAAAACCTACCTGAACAGAGAATCCTACTGTCAGCCAGAAGGAAGAGGGAACAGGCCAGCTGCCTAACATACAATACCCTATACAAGAACAAACTTGATCTTTTGTTCATGAAATATACAGTGATTGGCCCCTTGTTCTGCCCAATCTCTGCACTTACTATGAGCAAGGACAGCAGTGAGGAGAAATACCCTGTTTCCCACCAAGTCTTTTGAGGCTCATTAAATTACCAATTGTTTCCTAACCTGGACATTTATGCCCTTTCCTTGTGGAAGATGACAGCAACTAAAACTGTAATCCCCAGTGCAAGGAACAAACCAAACCTCCCCAATCTTGTACTTCTTTCAGGGACCACTTCTAGGCATGAAAAGGCAGCTGGGAAAGTACTTCCCAGCCTCACAGAGGCAATATTAGTCTAAATTCATTCATGTTTGTAAGGCCTAGATATTACAAGAATGCAGGTCGTAGAAAGAGCTTATCAAGAAAATTAAATACAAGGTCCTCAGTGCCTACCTCTAATCTTAGGAACTCTCAAGATGGGGAAGAGAGATAAATAAAATCATACTTGCTCTGAGGGTTAACTCAGTGTCATGGCTAAAATCCAAATTGAGTAATTGCATTCTGTCTCCTGAGTGTGCCCTTGAAGTTTCTGCTAAACATGTGACTTCCCTTCACTTCCTGTTGCCAAGTTTTTTTACATGTGGCTAAGTATCAGCTGTACCCACCCATATGACCTGACTCGCTCTGCAGGAAGAGGAAGGTTTTCTTCATCCCCCACTTTGAAATCTTTTGATGAAAGGTCTTGTTGCATTTTCAGACCTCACATGAGTTCCAAAGGCATTTTGCTAGGGCTGTTTCACTATTAGCAGCAATACCATATTTGCTCCATAGCACACTTTATAAATACTCTTTCCCAGTGACAGCAATACCATGGGTGTGCCAAACCTCTAATATCTACAGCACACCTTTTTATACTCCCTTATTTAACAGAGATGCTGAATAGGCTGAGAACATGCTGGCTGTTTGTCTTCAGCATGGGGTTTAAAGGTAAAGTTTGGCATCACAGTCATTCCCTGAACTACAGCAAGGGCCTATAGAAACCCAAGACAAAAATCTCCTTGCGATACTAACAGAGCCATGAATTGTCTCTCACAGACACTTTTATACATCTCTTTATTGTATATTTACTTAGGCTTCCTTCTTTACAGCACATTTTCTCCTAATGGGAAACATGTTTTATACCCCTCCAACATTACTCCAGAGAAGCCAGGATGAAGACGAAGCAAAGACAGCATCTACTTCTCACAGGCTGCTTGATTTTCCTGGAATGCATCCTAACCTTAGAAATGCTGGGAAGGCAATTGGTGATTAGGTTCCACTCATATCAGGAATCCAGGAACAGAGGATCCTTAATCTGTGAGATTTTAAAGTGCCATTTAGATGGGGGGGGGGGGGGGGGGGGGGAGAATAATAAAGAATAAACTTGCTTCCCCCAACTAGACTTCAAATCTTAAGGATATGCAGGTACCTTATGCAAACCGAAATAGATTATTGTTAGCCACTTAAACACTCAAAAATCTGGGCCCCAAAGTCTCTATTCCCTTTTTCACTTGACATCCTGGACCTTGCTAGCCAAGATACCATAGCATCTTATGAAATCCTGAGACTCACAAGCAGAAGGCTTCCAAAAGATCCCAAAATGCACACATCCAAACAGACTACCTATATTTTCTGGAAGCTGCAAAGCAAGAGAACTTCATTCTAAAGTTGAACCAATTACCAAGGCTTTTTTTTTTTTTTAATCCAATATTAAGCAGCAAGTGGGAAAGGTAGCTTTTCACTACCTGAAAAAATAATAAATGTAAGGAAGTCTAGTTCTTATAAATGTTTTCCATCCACACAGTCAGTAACCTCCATTAACAGAAGAGAGGTCTGTCTTGTAATGTGACATTCCAAAGTGCTGAAAACCTGCAGCTCCATTTAGCTTTAATAAAAGCTGTGGGCAACAAAACAGCAAAGACCAGAGCTGTCTGATAGTATTTTACTATACTGGGGGCAAGTAATTGCCTTCATCCATACCTGAAAAGAAGCCAACTGCCATATGTAACTTGGCATCCCAAATGACTTCAAGCTTGAGCTCATGCAACTAGCTACACAGAAGGATGCTCACCTGCTCTTGAAGGAGCAAGATGAAAAAGGCACTTAAAATCCACCCTTCTGAACATCAACAGAGCAACAGCTGCAAAAGACCAATCCACATGTTTGAATTTCTTACTTGCAGGAACAGCTACGAAGGAAGAAGGGGCACCTAGTCCTCTGTGGCTCTTGGAAGTCTCCAACAGAAACCAGTCAAGGGAGGCACTGTCTGGACTGTTAAGTGTCTATGTTGTGCACTTAGTGACTGGAAAACGGATGCTGCTAGTGACTAACCATAGTGATTCAGGAGATACATAGGCAGCTGACTCCAACACCTCAGCAGTAAGTCCTACTCCTCTGAATTGCACCTACTTTTTAACAACTTCACCCCCAGGTCAAGATGCCTGTTCATGCAATCCAGACCCACTGCTGCCACCTGTAAAAATTAAAGCCATCTCCCTAGGAAATGCTGGAGATGTCCCACACAGCTGAAGTCCTTTGGCAGTGAGAGTAGAAATGCTCAGCTGTTCTAGGACAGTAAAGCACAATGACAACACAGACTGACATGGAACATTCTCTCTCCAAGAGAGCATTTTTCTGCTTTGCACCTTTTTTTCCTATTTGCAATACAACTCACATTCCATAATCTCAGTAAATGACCATTTTCCATGCTTGACTCAGACTAGCTACAGAAATGAAAAGGCAGGAGCTACATAAAGAAGTGACATAAGCGAATGAGCCATCTGATGACTGCTTACTAAAAGAGAGCAAGGAACCTCATGATCCCCTCCCCTCCCTCCCTCCCCCCTGCGGCCCCACCCCCCCCCCCCCCCCCCCCCCAGTTTTGTCACTGCACTATACAGAAGGATAGGATAATAAAGTCATAGCTCTGCACACTCAGAGGACTGATGTAAAATCCTGCAAGACATCATACACTCTGTTCATACAGGATAGCTCTCTAACTAGCTAAAATGGGCTTCATCCTTGCTTTGTTTCCCTCTGTTGCCTCATCTCCCCTGTTGGACTTTGCTTTGCCTCAGTGAACTCCCATTGTTCATTGCAGAACATGAAGGTTGATGAATTTATCCTCACATTACTCTCTGGAAGGCAGAGAAATGTCAACTTCTCATCTGCAACAGGGTGATAATTAAATGCTGAGAGAATAAATGACTTGCACAAGGTCACTTGGGAAGTATGTGGCAGAGCTGAAAATTAAATGCAGATCTCCAGAGCTGCAGGTCAGGGCCCAGAACACAAAAGATTTCTGCCCTGCTGGCACAGTGGAGATCAGACTCCCAGCATGTCACAAGGCACTCTGTAGGAATGTGTGGGTTACAGGAGATGAACTGAACTTCTTGTGTGCAGTTTATCTGTAGGAAGAATTGGATAAATTTCAAAGAATCAGGTAAATATCAGAGATCAAGGAAACAGGAAAGCAACACAGAATCTACTTGAAGAGCTATGAAATGCCTTTTCAACATCTTGTATAAGGCAAAGATGCCCTTGTAGGCTTCTTCTATTGGACATACTACTAGTCCAGGGGAAGATCTGACGTCAACACCGTATTTAATGTGCAGAAGTCACAAAACGCAGCCTGGAGTTTTCTTTCCAATCTAACATAAGGCTTGTTTAACAGATTAAAGATTTTAGTAGTGCTACAGATTGTGTCAAGGTTACGGTTTAATAACAATGTATCTGCACCTTCTTGTCTTCTTGCTTGCTATGCAAACTCCTGCTAAGCACCTTCTTTTAACCTTCCTTCTCTTCTTTCATTTGCAGATGCTTCCTGCTGATCCATATGATCAGATTTATCCCCTTCCATGCATGTAACATGTTTCCTTCATATCTCTCCCTAAAAAGCTTTCTACCCTAAGGCTTTCAAAAAGAAACTATCATCTTAGCTGGTAGTTACATGGGTCCTCCTTTTTGTGCTTTTTGAAGCTAGGAGTGACACAACACATATTCCCATTGTCTCCACAGAACTGGAGGGGAAATGTAGGGGCGCTGTAACGTATAAATCTCCTTAGGAAAGCAACAGGATGTCAGGACGATGGCTGGGCAGCAGCACAGGGCTGAGCTACTATGAAAGTGGCACTGGGCAGGGGGGAGATGCTTTTGAAGGCACGAAGAGGGGAGCAGGTAAAAGAAATGGTGGAGATCTGGGAGAAGAAGGAAGAAACTCATCCAAGTGGAGACCTGCACCAGCTGGGTCCCAGCCTCATCTTTGATTTCAGAACAACCAGGCAAAGCACAACAGTATTCTGTAATTCCGTGATTGTTGGTGCTGCTTTTTGAGAGATATCAGTACCATGATGGATTTTAGTGCCCTGTCCATCACTGATCCCAGGTGTCTGCCTCATCTCAGCAGTGAATCTTCCTCATGTCTAATGCATGTAGCTACACTGCTTTGCTGCTGCCTGAACTCTGCTGTGAAGTCCCAGTGGCCCTTGTTCTTAATGTGTGCACAGAAGAAAGCAGATGGGTAAAGCTTAACTCTGATGATGATAATAATAATAATAGTTGGGGTAATAATAATAAATCAAATGCTGTCATTGCAGTTCTGGAAAATTTCTACTGATTTCACATGATTTGTGTTTGTATTCAAAAAAACTGAAATCACAAAGTTGTGGTGTTAGTTCCCAGCTTCACCTGGACAGCTCAGCTTTTCATATTATATCCCAGTTTCCATGTAATTTCATGGTGTTTCATCAGACAAAATATTTAGAAAAAACTCTAACTATAATATTTTTGTTCCAGACACACTCCAGCATCAAAATAAGTGGGTATTTGGTTTGGGTTTTTAAAGCAATATAAGCATTCGTGGTCAGGAGAAGTATCTGGTGTAAAGAAAAAGATCAAATGGCTATAAATTATAGCCCAAAGGGGATTTTAACAACTCTAGTTCAATTTTCCTAGTAAATTAAAGTATTGAGGAAAATTTTCAGCCTGAAACAATGCATTTAGTGCTCTGAAATAACTGAAAAAAAACAAATTTTTATGTTGCTTGACTTTTCTTAAACTGTTGCTTAATACTCTTAACCCGGTCAGTAGAGGTGTCATCAAATTACAGCTTTGGAAATACAATCAAGTTAGGATCATCCCAAAGGTTTAATTCATCCTAAAGAGCATCCCCAGATGAGACATCCGACTGTTCTGTATAAGAACCTGACTTAGCCCTCTATTCTTGTCTGAATATTGCAGACTGTCCGTAGACAAAACTCTGCTTTACTGCGGGTGAAGAATACATGCTGCTGCCCTGTCTTGCTCCTGCACTCACATAGAGATTTTGCTTAAAAAGAACAAAAACAAAGTCAATATCCCTAAAACTTTTCTTGCCCTGTTCTTGGAGGATGTATATGCTGGTACGTGAGGATAATCTCAGACATTTTTATTAATATCTCAGCAGTACAGTCTATGTAACCACTGCACACTGACTCCAACTGATTACATTTGTTTACAGTGCCTATACACAGATAACTTTATAGATCTTACAGACAAGAACTGCCAATGGCCCAAAGGTGATCAGTGGATTTTGCTGCTAGAATCAAAGCTGCATACCCTCTTCACAGCAACATGTCTGCTAATGAGAAAGGGAAGAAAAGCTCACCAGGCTGGCATCATTAGAGAACATGCCCCCTCCTTAACAAATATTTCCTTTTTGTCCTTCTTCCTTCTCCAAATCTACTGCTCTTAGCCCTAAGAGGCAAATTTCTATAGGACTCCACGTAACAGCTATCCAAAACAAACAGAAAAAGCTAACCCAGTAAGACTTGATCAGCAGCTAGGTCAGGACTAATAGCCTCCATGGAAGAAGAAAACTAAAATACTTTCAGTATTGGTAGGGCAACTATGGGAGTAAGGACTGTTGGTAAGGGCTCAGGTGCAGCAGATGTCTGTACACAAGCCACAAATGACAGCTCCGATTGCCCCACTGCAGACACTACCCCAATGGATCTTACAGCCATGACTGACAATAATAATAGAATGGGACATCCCTCCCTGCAGGCCGCTACTCTAACAGTCCTCTGAGCAACAGTGCGCATACCATAATGGGACAGCGCAAACATCGTCAAGAGAGGAGCTGTGGGAGCTGGGCTGAATGCAGGCATACGCTGCCTGAAAGACCACCAGATACAATGCAATGCAGTGTCCTGCTCAGTTCAGAAAGTGTTCCCAAGCATGTGAAACAGACCCCGAATGCCCCCGCACAGCAGATGCAGCCTGCATGAATGCACTGATTTTGCATCCATGAACACACTTGCACTGTGATAAAAGGAGGAAGACGCTGCAGATGAGGAAATGAAGTCTCCACATTTCCATAGAACATTAGTTTGAGGGGTCCCGCAGGGTAGCATGGGGAGCATGCATCATTCTCAACCTGCCAACCCCAAATGTGCAAGGCATTGTGTGACAAAGACCCAAAATTAGGCACATACATAAAAATGATTAACTTTCAAATCCTGGGGGTTTCTCCCTTTGGTGTAAACAGCTCCTCCTGTTACTGCAGCTTCATTATTCTTTGCTTTCAAGGGAAACAGATTTTGATGACTCCAGTGGAAGAACACCAAACTTTGGATGAGAGTCAGAGCTTTGAAACCAAAGTGAGCAATGCCCCTGCAAAATGAGGTACAACTGAGAAGCACAAGCACAGTCATAGCCCCCTTTTCTCTTGTAATTTTGCCTTCAACATGCTCACCCTTCCCAGAGAAGCGTGTGGCTTCACCATGGTGAATGATGGCTTCACCATGGCCTTGCTGGGATTGGCAGCTTCACGCTACATGAATACCACCTTCCTCTCTCCCTGATCTCTCACTTTTCACCCTCTGGTTAAACATCATCCCTGCTCTCCCCATCACACTCTTTCCCTCTCAGATGCACTTCACTATCTCAGCCTTTTCCCCACTTTTTGCCACCTTCTGCCCTCCATATAAGCCCATTCCCAGCCCTTCTCAGTTGCTCCCACCTACGCATCTCTTTGCTCTCCCCCTCCTCAGCCTTAACCCCTCTCTTTCTAACCCTTTAGCCCTAACACCTTTCTCTGCTCTCCTCACACCTACAGCTGTAATCCCATTCTCTGCCCTCCTCTTCCCCTCAGCTGTACTCCGTTCCCCAACCCTCTTGCTCCCTCAGCCCCTGTTCCCTGCCTCACATCTCGCTTTCCCTCCTCAGTTTCCATGCAGGTGTTTCTCAGGCTCTCCCCACTTCATTCTGGGATTGTCCCTCCCACTAGGCCCAGCTTGCCACCTTTTGTTTACACAGTCAGGTCTTCCCTCCCCAGCTTTGCTTCTAGATCAGCCACGTTTAGAGAGTCACCATGACCTACTTAGGTTCCCTGACCTAGTTATAGCAGAAATACTGACTCTAAACACTTCAGAAAAAAAGGGCAGCAGGAGGAAGAGGGAAATGTTATCATTATTGTTCAAAATGAAAACAAACCCACCAGAACAGAGCTGCTGAGTTATTGCAGCTCTGGCTGTTCCCCAGGGAAGCAAGATCAGCAGTTCACTTGATATTGCAATACCAGCGTGGCCATGGATAAAGCAGGTCTAGAAATTACATGGAAAGATAGTCTGTAGCCTCTTGCCAGTATCCCATTTACTTTTCTTTTCCTTATTCCAGCCTCTTTCTGGCCTTGCTTACCCAGGGTTTGTCTGTAGCTCCACTCCAGTATTTCACAGCAAATCTGGTTTTGCCCACTACTCTCACGAGTCCTCCTTGCCAGTGAATCCAGACTACAGCAGCAGCCCCTGTTTGCTCAAGAACAGCATTTCTGCAGCTGAGCTCCATTTAGAAATCAAGCAATGCTCTGCACCTGGGTTGGGGCAACCCCTGGGATCAATACAGGCTGGGGGATGAAGGGATTGAGAGCAGCCCTGCCCAGAAGGACTTGGGGATACTGGTGGATGAAAAGCTGGGCATGAGCCAGCAATGTGCGCTCGCAGCCCAGAAGGCCAATGGTATCCTGGGCTGCATCCAAAGAAGCGTGGCCAGCAGGTCGAGGGAGGTGATTCTGCCCCTCTACTCTGCTCTGGTGAGACCCCACCTGGAGTACTGTGTCCAGCTCTGGAGCCCTCAGCATAAGAAAGACACGGACCTGTTGGAGCAGGTCCAGAGGAGGGCCACAAAAATGATCAGGGGGATGGAACACCTCTCCTATGAAGAAAGGCTGAGAGAGTTGGGGTTGTTCAGCCTGGAGAAGAGAAGGCTTTGGGGAGACCTTATTGCAGCCTATCAGTACTTCAAGGGGGCTTATAAGAAAGATGGGGACAAACTTTTTAGCAGGGCCTGTTGCAACAGGACAAGGGGGAATGGCTTTAAACTAAAGGGGAGTAGATTTAGACTAGATATAAGGAAGAAATTGTTTACGCTGAGGGTGGTGAAACACTGGCACAGGTTGCCCAGAGAGGTGGTGCATGCCCCATCCCTGGAAACTTTCAATGTCAGGTTGGACGGGGCTCTGAGCAACCTGATCTAGTTGAAGATGTCCCTGCCCACAACAGGAGGGTTGGACTAGATGACCTTTAGAGGTCCCTTCCAACCCAAACTATTCTATGATTCTATGATTTGGTTGATCTCCTCAGCCCTTTTATTCTACTTCAGCTATTGTCACAGCTGTCTTCTTTTCTCCCTTCCCCTCCAACCTGTGCTATTCACCCACCTTGCTCCTCTACCTGGCTTGGTGTTGCAGTGCTGCCTTCTCTTTTCTTTACCAGCTCTGGAGGTGGTGTCAGCAGTGCTAACACTGATACTGAGCTAATAAACCTGACTGGAAATAGCAGATGTTCTCCAGAACTAGTCAGGAGTCTCTGGGTTAGCAATGCCAGTTCACTTGAGTGCTGTGTACTGTGCTCATGGCTTAGCAGCCAGGAACCACTGCTCTGTGACAGCTGGGTCTGTGATTCACTCCCAGCTCGGCTTTTATTTTAGTCACTATTAATAGATTTCCCTGTAGTGTTTGTATTTTAGGAATCATATTGGCCCCGTAGTTCCATGGATGAGTTCATTAAATCAAATTATGTCTCCTTACAGCTGATATTTTGTGGTGCTGACGCTCCCTATATAGGGCCAGCACCCTGATTGACACTGGAAGCAGCCTGCTCTGCACCCTGAGCTCACAAGGTACTCCCACCACCACTACTTCAAATCCTGCCAAATATTCCAGCAGAGGCTCCCCCTCCATTGCCAAAGTCCCATCAGAAAAATGTAGCTGAGTGCACTGTAGCCCTCCCACAATTCCACCAGATGTATTTATACAGACATGAAAGTGTAGTCATTCTGCATACATTTACTGTGATATTGTACCTGTTTGCCAGCTTCAGCATAAAACACACTTTTTAGTTATTGATTTCCTGGGTCAGGCACTAATCTACTGTACAAATGGCTTTGGAAATTTACTGTGGAGCCCCCAAATCCCCATGTTGTCATCAACCACTGCCTGCTAAATGTGCACTTGTGGATATACTAAACTGCAGTTTGGGCTCCTGCATTTTCTTTGTAACCGATTTCTCAGATCTGCCCCCTATCTGCTGGTTTTCCACTCCTCGCTGTGCTGTATCTACATTTGGGCATGGTCCTACAAAGGCATTGCTAACCCACAGTCACTTCAACCACCCTCAGTTTTGACTAACAAACAGCATCACTTGCCTCTCTGCTGTGTCTGCCCGTACAGCTCTGTTCTGCCAGCCTACATCGTCACCAGTCAGCCCAGCCACAGGCCTCCACACCGCTCTGATAACGCCTCTGTCCCCTGACCTGCATCACATCATGTTTAGTCAGATCAAGATCGAATTCTTCTAGCAGGCAGGACTGACATGTAGGGCCTGCGATTTCAACACGTCCTGAATCCTGAATACACTGAGAAAGTGCCTCACATCTGTAGCCATGGGCAGGAACACCTTGCGTTAGCATCACCCCCCTACCTCCATTTAAAGAGTACCAAGAAGGGGTAAGAGGACTGGAAAAGGACAAAGTTGTGCCTGCACAAGCTGTGTGCAGAGGATCCCTGCCAGCTTCTCAAGACAATATAAAACCAATGAATTAAGACAGTTCCAGACATGCTGATTATGTTTGCCATTGCAATTTTTGATGGGATTTTCAGATGTCTCTGAGCATTCTCTACCTGGCGTGTGTCAGCCACACTTCACTGCTGCTTTCATGTTATTAGTATTGACAGCCACTCAGTTTAAATGCAGGTTAGGATTGAAATCCTGTCTGTTTGCTTATCTCTGCCTTTTTATCTTGTTTGTTTCTGTTCATTACAGAGAAATCCTCCTTTTCATAAAGCCCCTTTGAATACCTCAGCAAACATGCAAACACAATGCTAAATGGATTAACTGGGAGGTACTGGGGTCTGAAGTCTGCCTGAATTGATGCTCCTGGATCAATCAGCTCTGCGTAGCAACACTAATGGTCTGAGTTCCTCCCGATCTTTCTGGGGGTTCAGCACAGGTCCAGTGGCATGCTGGGTATAACTCTTTCCTTTCAGGAAAAGCAGAAGGGGAGAAGAACATCTGGTCTGTAAGAGGGAGCTAGTTACTCAGTAATATTATGAACCACTGCAGGCTTTTAACACATGGCAATGGCAAGGGAGCGGGTGTGTCATGACTGCAGATTATAATGCCAGATTTTATCATCTCACTTTTACCTTGTCCTCTCCCCCATTTTCTGGTTAATAGCCACATGCTGGGAACTGTCATATTGTTCTTTTGAAAGGTGTTTGGGGCAGGGACTATCTTTCTCTTATGTGCATACAGACAGCTTAGCACAGTGGCACTCAGGTCCCAAAATGAGACCTCTGAGATGTTACTGTAATATCAATAATATTGACCATCTTTAGGTCCTTACAGCACATTTTCCAGACATGAATTTAGCCTCCAAACATCCCCTGTTGGTTGTTGTCATATTATCCGTCTATATTATACCATTTACTTCAGTATGTAGTTTGTTGTAAAGCTGAGACACCTGAGGCAGAGAGAGACTAAAGCATCCCTATACCACAGCACCTTGCACAGCCAGAAAACTCTGTGTCCACACTGGCACCGAGCACAGGTTATGAGCTGGGCTGCAGTGCCCTGCTGCTGAATTGGAGCCGCGCTCTCCACAGAGCTCTTCTCTGCCCCAGACCAAGCAGCACAGGCCGGCAGTGCTTTTGGTGGTTCTGTGCCCTACACCACGGACAGCAGAGAACTGCCCTCAAAGAATCCCACACAGACTGGCAGCAAACAGCAGAGGCATTTTGATTCCAGGACCAAAGATGGGCAGCATGCTGACCTCTGCTACTTGAAACCTCCTCTGTAGACCAAGAGCAGTGTGGGAAAGACCATCTAATTTTCTTAATGGCAATGGAAACCCTCCAGAACAAGTAGCAAGGTCTGTTCAGCCCATGATCTTTGCTAATATGGATAAGGAGGTTACCACAGTGCACTACAGTTTGTGAGGGCTTTGACACACTGGAAATGGGATGAGACACCCCTCAATCAGCTGAGTCCTGAACCAGTCATTCGTTCTGATGGAGTCTACAATAACAGCTGGGCCAAGCCTTGCCTGGGCACATGCTGCCCATATTTCTTGTGGAGACATAGTAAGGATGGAAACCCTCACCAGAGCTACTAGGTTAAACATACAGTCTTCTGTGCTGAGGTGGGTGACAGACCAAAAATTCGGCTTTTCAGGGAAAGGGAAGAGAACAGTGTCTCTGTACCATGATGGTAAGTCAGATACCCAGATGCCTACTATGGCTGATGGCATATTCCACACTCATGAAGCTATCAGCCCTAGCAGAAAACAACTTTGCCTCAAACTACACAAAAGGAGGTGGTTAATGACAGAGAATAAAACAGTCCACCACAAGGAAGTATACTTCCACTTATACTACTTAACAGCTATACAAAGGGTCAAAGACTAAGTACAAGGCCAGCATAGGTACTGCTGTCTAAACAAACCTGCTCTCTAAACAAAAGACTTCATCTAAACCAAACCTACATTAATGTTGATGCTCACTAGGTCTTTCGTTACTACCAAACGCTAATTATGCACCAACCTGTCTAGCATGCACGTGAGTCTCTTTCATCTTTTAAAGCTAACAAACAACTTTCTGTAAACCAGAATGTTGCACAAGCCACCCACTCCAGGAACTCAGACCGCTGGGAGTGACAGCCCACTGCATATTGTTTTCTAAAGCATGGGTGAAGCAGGCAAAGTGTAAATTTAGTGCTTACAGTAATATATCTCATGAATGCTCTCTGCAGGCTCACTCAGCAACACTGCTTTTTTTCTTCTAGCAGCTGAATATGCACATCTGTCTCAGAAAGATTGGTACATGCAAGAAACCTAGAAACTGCATTGAATGAAAACTTTTGGTATATCACTTGATGCCACAGACCAACTAGTGTGAACCATCCATACACACCTGCCTGGACTGGGCCACTGGACATAAGGAAAGCAGTTCCAGGTAATACAGAAGTCACGTAACAAGCCAAAAACATGTGGCATTCGTGATATAGACACACCGCAGCTGTTGGCCAACTGAAATGCCCCAAAAGCTTTCTTGCTACAACAACTATTTAAAAGCCCAACAAAGGCCACACAATTGGAAACATGCCATTCACAGTTCAGTGTGTTTAATGAGGGCCTGGTAATGAGCACTAATGCTGCCTAGGGGCATAGTAACAGAACAACTAAACTGGAGATTTTGAATCTTCTTTGTAGAAGAGTAGGCATAACAAGGCTGTTACAAGAAGAGCAGATGACTCTAACAGAAAAGACACATGTGAGCGTAGGGAAACACAGGTGATGGTCTGTGAGCTCTAGGAGGAGCTGCAGAACACAAGACCTAGCCATGGTTACTTATCAGATCATAGCATTTCCTAGCTTTGACATATTATACGGTTGTGGAGGAAGGATAAAAAAAGCAGTTGCTTGTAATTTGCACAAGTATTAATTGATGAGGTGTGTGGTCAGGCTAGAAGGTGTGACCTTGCATTTCAAAAGCAACCAGGACAGACACAGACCACCTTGGGTTTTACCTTGAGTAGACCCTCAAACCTTGATCAGCTATTTTGATCATTCTTGAAGTTCTTTTTCTCCTACATATTAACTTCTTGATGATGAAAAATTACAAGCTGCCTGATGAACAAGAGCAAAAGAGCAGATTCCATCAGAGCAGAAGGAGGATGCCTGTTACCTGCTTGTTTCCCATGGCTGAGGGTAAAAACCCATCCCCAAAGTGGTTAATTTCTATCCAGTGATAGAGGCATATTGGTGT
Source organism: Aptenodytes forsteri (assembly GCF_000699145.1). Classification (NCBI taxonomy): domain Eukaryota; kingdom Metazoa; phylum Chordata; class Aves; order Sphenisciformes; family Spheniscidae; genus Aptenodytes; species Aptenodytes forsteri. Next base: position 3,592,901 of record NW_008795405.1, on the reverse strand, counting down.
CATGGGCAAAAACGTTTTACTGATTTGGGGGGATTTTCAATCAATTCAATTTACTGTCAATGAACAAAGTTCTAATTACTGATTCCGGTAGTGAAACAAACAAACATGCACATAGGGACAACACTCCTTGCCTCTGCCAAAACTCTCCTCCCCACTTTCTGCTCCCCGATCCCCTCCCTAGACGTTATACTCTGTCCCCTTGACAGGGACTGCCCCATAGCCCAGGGTCAATGCAGGAAAATGGGGTCAGTGCCTTGTGTGTCCTCCAACAGCAGTTACTGATTCCGGTAGTGAAACAAACAAACATGCACATAGGGACAACACTCCTTGCCTCTGCCAAAACTCTCCTCCCCACTTTCTGCTCCCCGATCCCCTCCCTAGACGTTATACTCTGTCCCCTTGACAGGGACTGCCCCATAGCCCAGGGTCAATGCAGGAAAATGGGGTCAGTGCCTTGTGTGTCCTCCAACAGCAGCGGCAGCCTCTTCAAAGCCGTACCTTCCCCCCCCCCCCCCCCCCCCGCCCCACCGCCTCGCCTGCTGCTGTCCTCTCCCCGCCTGCTCCCGCACAGCCTTTGTCTCTTCTTTGGTCTCCCCTCCAGCTCTAGCCTCCTTGTTCCCTGAGCACGGCGCTTACCGCCCTTTCTAAAATATGCTTTCACAGAAGTGCCACAAACTCCCCCAGCTGGCTTAGAGCCACCGCTGCCTCCCCTGAGGGCCTAGCCTTGTCCTGCCCCGCGGCCGCCGCAGAGCTGCTGGGACCAGCTGGAACCAGCTGGAACCGGTACGGGGCAGCACCGGCCTCCACCTACAGGGGGCGCCCTGTAGCCCCGCCACACCCTGGGGAGCGGCCTCCTCCGCGGCCGAGCACGCCGCCGGCAGAGGCCTGCAGGCCGCAGGGCAGAGGTGCCGCTGCTGCGGGCCCGTCTCCTGAGCCCTTAGCAACAGGCCACGCTGCCCTTTCCCTTCCCGCCGAGCCGGGCGTCCCGGCAGGGAGCTGCCAGCCCCCGCCGACCCGCTCCCCTCCTTCTCCCTCGGGCCTCTGCAACCCCCAGCCCCGCAGCCGCGCCTGCGTGGGCGACAGTTGGATGGATTTCGCCGAGCGCGCCCACGGCAGGGGCCTGCAGGCCGCAGGGCAGAGGTGCCGCTGCTGCGGGCCCGTCTCCTGAGCCCTTAGCAACAGGCCACGCTGCCCTTTCCCTTCCCGCCGAGCCGGGCGTCCCGGCAGGGAGCTGCCAGCCCCCGCCGACCCGCTCCCCTCCTTCTCCCTCGGGCCTCTGCAACCCCCAGCCCCCCGCAGCCGCCTGCGTGGGCGACAGTTGGATGGATTTCAGGAGTGGCCCCTTGGGCCACTGGTCACTCCTGCTTTGACTGATACATACATTTTCTGCCTATTATACGTATATATTGGTTTTCAGGGGGAAAAGCATTTATTGCTTTTAGCACACTTAGGAGTTTAAATAAAAACAAATATATCTATATTGACTGTAGTTATTATGCTTGGTTTCATACAGCGTAAGTGGTTCAAATAAAAATAGATTAGTTGGAGTGAATGTGCATCAGTTCCAATAATAACACAGGCAGCTTCAAGAAGCATATAAGTTTCATTTAATGTGCACTGGGCTTACAAAGAAAAGGGAAGAAACATTGGTTTAGAGCAGCTTTTAGTCTACATTTTCTGTCTAAAGGCTTCTGCATTTACCAGATTTCTGAAACAGAATGAGAGTCCATAAACAAGTGGAGAGAGGGGTTTATTAGGAGGCCCAGAGGGGTATTGCAAAGGGAGAAAGTGATCTACAATAAAACATGACTCTGAGGTAAAAATTCCCAACTATATTATCTCTCAATGGTTAGTCCCCTATGAGTGGTATTATCTCCCCAAGGGAAAGCTGGGCTTCATGCCGAAGCAAACAAAAACTTGGTATAACAAAGGACTGCGGTTTTTGAGAAAACCACACTAGCCGAGGGCTAGTTTTCAAAGAGAAAATTAAGAACAAATAGGAACTGGGAGCTTAACAACCTTGTTGGGTCTAGGCCATACGCCTCGAGAAAAGGCTAGAGGAAACTAGCATAGAGGAGGAGAGGGGGTGCCTTGGGCAGGATGCAGCCAGGCTTTCTGCCCCTGGTGTTATGCTACTATGATCATAATAGCTCCAGGGTAGATAAACAGAAAAGACATCTCTTTGAGATATCAGACATTCTATGGAAAGCATCCAGGAAATGATCTCGGAGGCAGTGATTCATTTCCAGGAATGGCTGCTGATGGTGAAGGGATCAGTTAAATCCTGCACCTCTGTTCCCCAAGATGATAAGATAGAGCAAAGCTGGGACTGTAGCTGAAGAGCAAATGTTGAAAAGAGACTTGTTCAGATCCATGTTGACTCACAACAGACTCTTAAAGCCATGGATTTACACCCCAGTCTCCAGTCATGATGGAGATCTTACCCTGGGTAGTGCAGGAGGCATATTTGGGGGCAAGAAGCCATTTGGGAGGTACCAAAGAATCATAGAATCATTGAGGTTGGAAAAGACCTCTAAGATCACCGAGTCCAACCGTCAACCCAACACCACCATGCCCACTAAACCATGTCCCTAAGCGCCTCATCTACACGTCTTTTAAATACCTCCAGGGATGGGGACTCCACCACTTCCCTGGGCAGCCTGTTCCAATGTTTCACCACTCTTTCAGTAAAGAAATTTTTCCTTACATCCAATCTAAACCTCCCCTGCCGCAACTTGAGGCCATTTCCTCTCGTCCTATCACTTGTTACTTCGGAGAAAAGACCAAGTGATAGGTCTAGAAAAAGGCCCTTATTTCATGGTCTTTGAGTTTATGTGTTTTACCTATTTCCCTCTTCACTCCTCAGATTTCTTCTATGTCCAGCAAAAAGGAGGACACTGCCTACATGTTGGAATGCCCTGCTTCAGCTTGGGCCATGACAGTGACCTACACGCTCACACCTGATGGCAATGAAGAGGGATTGTTCATGGGATTAGAAACGTACCTAAGGAGAATGCTCTCACTGTGCCTCTAGGACAGCCCTTTGAGGTAAAGGATGGGATCCCATCTCCCACCAAAAGCCTCTGGAAGTTCCCAGCTCTGGGGCCATCTGTCCCCATGGGACCATCTGTTCCCAGTGAGCAACACCCCAGGAAAGTGTGTTTATTAAGACTAGCAGATTGAAGCTTGCCAGGGTCTGCAAGAAAGTAATAGGACACCTTTAAATGCAGACTTTCTATTTGCAGTCTGTGAAGTGTGCATGTGTGTGTTTCCTTCAACCACCCATGCTTTCCACCACAGGGGAAAGCATTCAAAAACAGGACCCAAAAATAGAAGAAATTGTGTGACTCACAACCCTGCCACCGAGTTGTATGCTCACCAGAAATCCCAGGCAAAGCAAGCGTTAGGTGCTACGCACCCTCCACACTCATAGCTGCAAGTGACCCCAAAGGAAAACCTACACTATATACGTCACAATATATCATGTGCTAAAGGCATCTCAGTCAACAGTGCTCTTACCTCCAAATGGGTGCTTCTCCAACACCACACTAAGGAGGTTTGGTTCTGCTGGCTGCATGGGTCTTCTGGTAAGAAACAGCTGAGAGGACCAGTTCCCTCTGGTGTGCAAAGCACAGGCCTGGCTGCTTGCAAGGATTAAGGCATGACACATAAATATAGAAATATTAACACCACTGTCCTTGGCCACATTTCTATTTCCCTGGGATTTTCAACTAAGAAAGTTATTGTTTACTTCTGCTCTTAAAATGTGTTGTGTTCAGTAGTCGCCATGGTCCTCCCACAGATGTTCATATTTCGGAGGTCATTGAATTGGGTTTTTATCTATAGAGACAAAAAGATACAGAAGAATTACCAATTTTTGCCTGGGTAATATCTACTTCACTGTCAGATAAACAGTAACCAGCTAAAAATTTTCTCTAGAAATGTATTTCTAATAAAAATATTTTTGGCAAGTTTCTTGTTTTTTTTGTGAGACTGTCCAATATTTGAATGTATTTTGGCCTCCACTGAAAGAACTAAAAACAATAAAATGTTTTTTTTTAAAGCAAGAATGAAATAAAATGAGAATTTTCTTTGTCAAAACCCAAAAGGCTTGAAGGCAAATGTCAGTCAGAAAAGATAAGGAAAATTTTAGCGCGGGAAAAAGCTCATTTCATGATCAGCTCCAGCCATTCCTTTTTGCACCATGTTGGCCAGGTGGACTGTATGACACAAACAGCAAACAGGTTTTCTGTGTGTACTCATGTCTCTCTCTAGTGGAAAGCCCTCATCACTACACAAATACAGATAAGAGGCATGGGATATTCAGTTCGAGCAGGGGAGACCTGCTCCCCACCAATGCCCTGCATCTCTGGGGCTGATGCTGCCCCATGGTTGGGGCAGAGCTTTCCAGCCTTGCACAGGAACCCATTCCTTTTGCCCCTTGCCCCCAGGCAGGGCTATGCTATGGCTTAACATAACCACAGTATTTTAGAGAGGGGGAGACATTAGTGTCACACCCAGAGCTAAATCAGTACACAAAAAGCATTGGCATTTCGGAATTTGAGTCAGATCCATTTGCACTGCAAAGAAGGACAATAATTAAGAAATCTTCAAATGCCTTGTTAAATGCATTTCTACCCCACAGAAAGAGAGAGGCATGATCCAAATTCTCGTAGCACACCCTTGGAAATGCAGCCAAACGCCCATCAGCTAGCAGCCCACTCTGCCCAACTCCTCCTAACCCCTATGGACAGGAAGGACACATGCCCCAGCAGAGCCTGCTGGCCTCAGCTTGCCAGTCCCACCCGGAGGCTTTGCTTTAGGCTTGGATGCAGCAGTTCTGAGCCCGCTGGCAGGAGGCACACGTACCCCTGACCCTTATTGCACTGCGGCCAGCACTGCTGCAAAGCACGCAGGGGGAGTGGCGTGGGGTCCAGCAAACAGTGTCATGCTGCATGCTGGCGAGTGCCAAGCAGAGGCAGCCCGCCGAGCAGATGTTGTGCTTGCACATGGCTGGGTTTTCCTTTCCATGGTGACAAATAAGCACCATTAGACTAGCGGAGATGGGAGCTGTACAGCGTGGAGAGGGTGGATCATGCTTTGCCCTCTCCCTCTGCAGAGGTGGGGGAAGCCAGATGCTCTCTGCTTGCCAGGAAATTGCTCCCTGCATTGCCAGGCCCAGCTCAAACATGCTGCCCCCATTTATTCACAAAGGGGCAAGCAGCCTTGTGTTGCATTTGCACAGGATGACTGTGGAGCACTATTAATCTGCAAGCCGCAGAGCCAGCAGAAGGTGTCCAGGGACCCTGTGGGCAGCCTGCATTTGGACTGGCTACAGACTGCTTTCCAACACCCAGGGACCTTCCCAATGGCAGCACCAGGGTCCACCCCTGTGTTGTGCTGGGCCTGAGAGCATTGCCCCAGACAAACCATGGGATGGCTGGAGGCTGCAGGAAACCGCAAGGACTTAGCCGCACAGCTGGGGTGAGCAGCCTGTGATGGCATCTACGACCCAGATTTCCTTAGGGGTAGCAAGTCACCTAAGGTTTCCCTGCTGCCATGTAGAGTGAACAGGCTATTCTGGCCTGGAGGCTTCCCACTAAGCTGTTCATCTCCTGCAGCATTGCCTCTGTTTCACAGAGATGGAAACTGAGAGGCGCTGAAAGCGGAAAGCCTCCATTATAACTGCGAGATGCCTAACTCTAGGCTGACTTGATGAGCAGATGTGCAGAGACTTGCTAGGTCCTGCTGATGGAGGGGCATCTGCAGGTGCTCCACACTTGGGTTACCACTAATGAGGTACTCCAATAACTGGGCACTTTTGAAAAATCTGACCTAAATGATGTGCCTGGTGTGGCAAAGTGTGTGCAAGGTGTAGCTGGTAGCAGCAGCAATCTTCAGGCAGTTTCCCAGGTCTAACCACTAAGCTTTCTTTTCCTGTGAACCCACCTTTGACCAAAGACCTTGTTATCAGTGGTTTCCATGCTTACACTAATGTCTGTTTTAATTCTATATAAATATATTAACATAGACTCCATGATAGAGATCGGTATTATGTTTCTAAGTAATTGTATGTATTTCTAAGTATTTGATATACGTTGGGAAGAGGGCAGTGGGTGCAAACGGGTAGTACGAGCACCAAGGCCCTTGAGCTCAGCAGCACCCACAGTGCCCTCTGCTTACGCTCAGCAAAGCTGAAGGCTGTAATATACTTTACATGGGAGAGATGACTATCACGTATCAAACATGAGCTTTGCGTCAGGGCGTAACAGGCATAAAGCTATTTACTGATTTCATTTGAGATACAACATCAAGGGGCTACTCAAAACAAGATAAAAATATTTCAGAGAAGTCTTGAAACTCCCCTTGCCTCATCTGTCAAAAATTGGCACAAAATCTAAGTGGTACCTTTGATTGCCTAATTTGTAATATGCTTCTAACACAGGATGACAACGGTGACTGTCAAGGCAAGTGCCTCCTTTTTTTGAATGCAATATTTTTCTTTTACTAATAAGCTAATTGATTGAGCTTGGCTGTTGGAAGCCCTGAGTTTTGTCCACAGTGAACCCTGTATGTATATAATACCTATCAGCTAGAGGTCAAAAATGAAAGGTATTTTATCTCCTCCTTTCCTTCCCAGTCAGAACGATTTTGAAGTGATGGGTTTAGAGGCCCACATCACTTTTTGTTTCCTAAGCAATCGTTTCCCCACATTCTTTCAGTTATACTTTATCTCCAGCAGGATCTAAGCAGCAGCTATCGAGCCTGACTTTAAATCTCATCAAGCCCTAGCTTTCCCTGTGGCCACAGAGGGAAATCTTTAGTGCCAGCCGCTCTGCCGCTTCACCTCCTGACACAATATTATTTCATCGTAACCTGTCCAGTGAGCAAATTGCCTCTTTGGCCCCCTCGCCGTCTCTGCACAAGGGCTGGGCTATTGATTGTGACAGTGTGCTGGTGCGCGCGGGGCGATTCCTGGAGAGGAGGGATCGATCGGAGCATAATTGCTACCTCACTAGCAGCAGCTGGGGAAGGGGGGCTGGAGCACAGCTCAGCAGCAGAAAAAAGCTGACACTGCTTCTGGAGCATCTTCCTTCTGGCTGTGGGATGCCCCACCATGGCGCGGGGGAGACAGCTATGCTGCCACCGCAGGAACAGGCAGCGGTTATTCCCACAGCAGTGGTTTTGCAGCCACTTATGGAGAAGTAGAGAGCTGCAGACAAGGGGAGAGAATGGGTGAGCGCTTTGCATCTAGAAAGGAGGCACCAAGGGAAAGGTTGGTGGAGAGAATCGGAAGGGTAAAAGTGAGAAAACTCATGGGTTGAGATAAAGACAGTTTAATAGGTAAAGCAAAAGCCGCGTACGCAAGCAAAGCAAAACAAGGAATTCACTCACTACTTCCCATCGGCAGGCAGGTGTTCAGCCATCTCATCTCCAGGAAAGCAGGGCTCCATCACATGTAATGGTTACCTGGGAAGACAAAATTCCATCACTCCGAATGTTCCCCCCTTCCTTCTTCTTCCCCCAGCTTTATATGCTGAGCATGATGTCACATGGTGTGGAATATCCCTTTGGTCAGTTGGGGTCAGCTGTCCCACCTGTGTCCCCTCCCAACTTCTTGTGCACCCCCAGCCTACTTGCCCGTGCAGTGGTGTGAGAAGCAGAAAATGCCTTGACTCTGTGTAAGCACTGCTCAGCAGTAACTAAAACATCCCTGTATTACCAACACTGTTTCCAGCACAAATCCAAAACACAGCCCCCTACTAGCTACTATGAAGACAATTCTACCCCAGCCAAAACCAGCACAAGAGGAAACTTCAATCACCAAGTAAAGAATAACTATTTAACAAGTTGCCTATCAGGAAATTCCTTCTTAACACCAAACAACAGCTAACTGATGCATACTCTTAATATCCTGTGACTGCAAATATTTCCATTATCCAGGTAGGCTACTAACGCCTTTCAGTGTTCTGATAAATTCCTGCTCAGACCTTTGATAGCTAAACAGCTGAATGTCACTAACTCAAAACTGGCCTGGAGTATAAAATAAGGATTAATTTTCTGATGACTTGGAAGGTGAAGAATCAATAGTGCTGATCAGAGCAGTGGCAGTAACTCAGTGGGTAATGCTGGGGGCCTCATTTATCCACTTTGTGCCTCAGTTTCCCCACCAAATAAATAGGAAAAACAATGCTCATTGGTTAAATAGAGATGCCCAAATTGGTTAAGTTCTAATAAACACAAAAGGATAATTTTACTATCCAAATTAATATAAATAGCAACAATTTTTTCCAGAAAGGTCTGAGATGAGACATCAGCCAGAGAAGGAGCTGGTTTCATCCTGTGTATGGCTGTATTACAACATATCAGAAAGAAATTCTACTCAAGGAAAAGTGAATGGCCTTTGGAAAAGACTGCTTTTCCTTGCATAGTAGGTATCATGAGGTAATTAAGTGAAAATGTTGGCTGGATTTTAATTTTTCTCATTTGTTGTCATATTTATCCTCTTAATTTTCATCCCTGCCTATCACCAGAAGACTCTCGCCCACTAAATAACACTAAGCATTTAATACAGGGCTCTCAAAGTCCTTCATACTAATAGACAGTGTCTTATTCTCACCACCAGACAAATAGGGAAACTAAGGCATGCACAGAGGGAAAATATCCATTTGACAGCAGAGGCAAGCATGGAGTCCAACAATATAGGGAGATTTATTTGGGTAATATTTTTGAACTGCTATGAAGGTGAAAAGTCCTAGATGTTATCCTTTTTCATATGATATTTGGCTCATTGGCTTCAATTTCAAAGGCTCTTGAGAAGGCAGGCTTGGAAGCAATGGTTCCTGCACTCTGCACCACTGCCACCTCTGCTGAGCTTTCCAAACACAGAGGCAAATTCAGACCTGTCAAACATGTCAAACTCTGGAGAAACTTAGCTGCAGCTAACTCCAGTATATTCTCTATATCGGAGACACCAGCTGTGCCAGCCACGACTCTGATGATAGCTTCTCCTCCCCATTTAGCACCTTTCCACACATTGGCTTGGATGTTACTACAGCTCAAGGAGAAACTTTGACATGGTGCTCCCATTGTGTCCATATTTGTAGGTGACTCTCCATCGCTGACACAGCCTGCTGTTGCACTTCCAGCTTTATAGACTCATCCAGGGAGTAAATGCAGGTGATTTATTGTCTGACCACCTGGTGACAGCTGGGTGCTCTCATGCACTTACTTACACAGCCAGGGATGGAGTATTTTTTCTCAGCTCCAATCAATCAACAAAAGCCTCCACTGCTGGCTCGCACCAGTGATGCCCAGGCAGGAGCGATGGTGGTGGCAGAACAGGGCACTGAGGTAAAGCGATCGTGCCCCTGGACTCAGCACTGGTGAGGCCGCACCTCGAATACTGTGTTCAGTTTTGGGCCCCTCACTACAAGAAGAACGTTGAGGTGCTGGAGCGTGTCCAGAGAAGGGCAACGAGGCTGGTGAGGGGTCTGGAGAACAAGTCTTCTGAGGAGCGGCTGAGGGAACTGGGGTTGTTTAGCCTGGAGAAAAGGAGGCTGAGGAGAGACCTCATCGCTCTCTACAACTACCTGAAAGGAGGTTGTAGCGAGGTGGGTGTTGGTCTCTTCTCCCAAGTAATAAGCGATAGAATGAGAGGAAATGGCCTCAAGTTGCACCAGGGGAGGTTTAGATTGGACGTGAGGAAAAATTTCTTTACTGAAAGAGTGGTGAAACATTGGAACAGGCTGCCCAGGGAAGTGGTTTAGTCACCATCCCTGGAAGTATTTAAAAGACGTGCAGATGCGGCACTTAGGGACATGGTTTAGTGGACATGGTGGCGTTGGGTCGATGGTTGGACTCGATGATCTTAGAGGTCTTTTCCAACCTTAATGATTCTATGATTCTATGATTCTAAGCAGGACTGTGAAAATGACTTCTTCACTCAGTGTACTCCCGCAGTAAGAAGTGATTGGGGCCATAGCATGGACTCAAAAGTGTTCTGCAGATTAGGTCTCCTGGGGCCAAAATAAAGCTAAATTCAAACTTCTTCAGAGTATAGTGTTAGATTTGGGAATCCAAATGACCTGTTTTAGTCGGCACTTATAGTCATCAGATTTTTGACTGCAAACACCAGGGCATTTCCACAGCTGGAAATCTTTTCCCAAGCTCTATATAAACTGCTGTTATTTTCAGTGCCTCAGTGGAGTATTTCCAGACTTTGCCTCAGAGATAGGTGTAAGTCCAGGGTAGCTTCCACTGGAAGCAGGGCCTTGCAGGAATCAAAGCTTGCTTTCGAAGTTTGGGTACACTGGGCTAGGTTGCACCCACTTTCTTCTCTGTTTTTAATTCCATTACAATGTCACAAATTATTTTCTGCCACACTGATGATACAAAATCATGGCATTAGTAGCGCAATGCCAAAACTCTGAGGCTAGAGCATTATAGCAGCTTTCAAATCTGTGTGGAAAACTATGTCTTCAAAATTCAAGTGACCTCACACTAGCAAGCAGACATCCAGCCAGCCAAGGGCCTGAGGTGACAGCCCTTTCTGCTTCCGATGCACATTACTGCTTTTCTCACCAGTACCATCCCAACTTTTCAGAGCTTCATGTACTGCAAAAGCCAACGTTTGGTCTAAGTGCTGCCTTTGTCCCCCTGGCGAGGACTGGATGGGAAAGAGCCAACACATTGCTGGTATCCCCAGCTCCACCTGGAATACGCAGCACCAGAAGTCTTGCCATGGAGCATCAGGCTTGGCAGAGGGGAGGGAAGCAGCTTTGGGCTTTAACCACCCATGGTGGGAGACACAGAAGAAGGTAAGCAAGGAGGGCCAGTATTGAAACAGCAGCAGTGGGCTGAAGGAAAGCACCAAAACTCAGGTCTCAGCCACCCAGCTTTTTTCCAACCTCATGTGCAGCAAGCACAGAAGAAAACAGGACCCAGCCGAACCTGAGCTCTGCCATTCCCCTGCTGGAGAGCCTGTCTGCAGTACAGCTCACTCCACACACAGTGAAAAAGAAAGACAGAGAACTGCACATGGTGTCTTGCATGAGGTTTAGAGGTCTTTTGTCTCTTCACTTGTCACGTCATATCATCCTGGGGACTGGCACAATATATCCCCATATGTGGAGATAGTGTAGAGATGCAAAGTCACTTGCTAAAAAAGATTGGTTAACTCCCTAACTTCCTCAAGCTTCATCCAAGTCTGGCTCAGACAGCAGCAGGGAGGGGAAGGAGACAGGCATGTCACTTCATGTTTTGATCAAAGATTCAAGTTTGTTATTGATTCATCCAAGCCCATTAACCTCCCTCCCACCCCTGAATTCTTCCCAGCATCACTGACCCTGTCTCCGGTACTTAAACATCAAGCCAAAGAATTTCCTCCTCAAGACTGTGTGCTGTGAGAAAGCAAAGGCAACGTATCGCTCTGAGAAACTCCGTCTTTTCCATCACACACTGGCCTCCTGCCTTCAGGCTCAGCTTGCAGCAGAGAACAACTTTGTCATCACTTGTAAACGAAGTGCTTTAATGCGGACATCACCGAGGGAGAATAAACACAAACTGCAGTGCTGTTTCACAGAGTTACTTCTCTGATGTTCCCAACAGTACATAGCACTTACATGGTGCTTTGTCTCCTAAGATCTCAAGGCAGCAGACTTGCTGTCAACTTGATCATGAAAAGGGCTTCTCCCCACACCTCAGTCCCAGAATGAGATTATCAGCTTAGAAGAGACTTCAGAAAAGAGCAATCAATGATGTTGGGACTGAAGGAGCTGATTTATAAGTTAAAATAAAATGAGCTTGAAATAGCTGTAAAGCTCAGTTGGGGTACCCATGCTACACAATGTTTGTGATAGCAATTAATAATATTACCATTAACTAACCATACATTATACAAAATAACCATATGATAGCAGAATAAAAAGACAATCGTCTCCAAATCTTGGCAGACCCTCTGAAGAAGAGATAAGGTGTTATAGGAGGGTAAATCTAAATGGAAAAGAGCAAAAAGACAGTCATAAAATAAACCTAGGATGACTATTAGCATACATTTATTGGAAATTCATCTAGTGCAGGAATCAGAACTGGAGCATTTATTTCCTTTATTTGCTACAAGTTGTTATAGTTTCTGAGGCTAAATACAGAGGAAGATGCCCATGGCGAAACAACTCCCCGGGCTGGAGAGGACTGTATGCTTCACCCATTAATAGGGTGACCAAGCTGCCTCGGTCTTCTAGCGAAACCAAGCATAATTCTTCATGGAGATTTGGCAATGATCTCATACTCAATATCACATCATGTTTAGAGAAAAAATCCAAATCGATTGCTATTCATCTATCAGATGGGCAAACAGACACCAGCTGCAGTGTCGCCCACTTACTCTGAATTAGCAACGACTGTATTACAATTCAGCCTTTGAGCTTTTCTAAAACACAAGCAGGGAGAGACCATCATAATGTCTGTGATAATGACTGGGTGTGTGGATCATGGAGCTGCAAATTATTTCTCCTAAACTCCTTTCTTAGAAGAGGACATGTGTTCAGATTTGGCTGGTTGGTCTGAAACCGTGCCTGTGTTCATTCATCTCTGCTACATATCCAGTTTGTGCACTGGGACATATCGCCATGCTGATTTCAGTTCGACAATATTGCATCAAAGAGATAAAAATCACACCACAACCTTAAACTAACCTTCCACTGCTACATTATTTAATAATTTAATAACATTATAATCTTGAAATTACAATTATACTGTGCAGAAGCCTGGATAAGAATGCCAATTTGATTGCCACTCAAAATATCTGCACTTTTCAGAAACACAAACAAGTTTCTATTATAGATTAACATTATGGGCCAGATCCCCACCTAGCATAAACTGGCAACGCCACTGTGCTGCACCAATTTATATCTACTGCAGAAGATGTAGCCCAGTGACTTTAAAATAGTCAGATCAACAATCCCATTCACAGCGCTTAGCAGAACCGTACACAGGTATATATTACACATGCCCACTCACTGTGGGTTATGTATTTATAGAGCAAGCTGACTGAAAGGAGTTAAGACTGTGCACTGTGATGCATTCAGTCCTTTGATGTGAGCAACAGGAATGATGGCATTGCTGTATTGGAATCGGATATGAAGGCGTGAACGTGCAGATGTGGCTAAGTATGACAGCTGTACAAATACTCAGAGACTCACGTAGTACAGGATGTACGAGAATTTGTGGTTTTCTTGCACTGAGAAAAGACTTTCATCAGCCTCAGCTGAAGGCTATTGGTGTCTGAGGGCAAGGGGGGGGCATATGCATGTCCATATAACATCCTTCCTTGCAGACTGCACCTGGACGTAGCATGAAGGGTGGTATGTCCCCACAACCCTATGGGCTACAACAGCGGTTTTAATGGATGCCAAGCCAGATGAAAAGGAGTGCCCTGGTCTTCCACATTCAGGACTGAGCAACAGATCAGCATCCTAGCCTCACAGGAAAGCTATAGACACAGCGGGAGGTAGCCTTTCCCTTGTGCAGTTAGACAAGTTGAAGAAGAGAAGTCCAAGTCTGCACCAGCAGAGCACACCTTGGCTCCAGCTCTTAGCCAGGCTCCCACTCTCCCTTCCCATCTCGCACAAGCAGTCTAGCACCTACATACACCTGCATAGGCAAAACCACAGCTGGTAGTATTTGTGCAGGCTGCCCGACCCAGTCAAACAGCCGGCTGCTCCAAGAGTGTGACCAGGTGCAATCGGGAGTGCTGAGCATTGTGGGTATAGCTTTGCCTTTACATCTAATTAGCAATGTAAAGTTGCACCCACAGCAGAGTCTGCCTAAAGTACAAAAAAAAAAGTGGCCTATTTTTTAACGCTCTTGTTAACACTGAATGCCTTCCCTCCCTACCCAGACACATAGCTGGGAAAGCAGGAGACAAGGGCTCTAGCCTTTGTGCATAATCAGGCGGGGCAAGCTATGACCCACGCGTGCCTCCACCCCCCTGCTTCCAGTTAGTGCTTTCGTCATGCTGAGCTCCTGCACTGTGGTTTCCAGGCGAATTTCCACTTGGTGCTCAGAAAGCTGAAACCTTTAGATTAATCCCAGATCTGTCAGCCTCCATCATTTTCAAGCAGGGCTGTGAGCTCCAGGGCACTTCATTACTTTCTCTAGCACTGAGGAGCCTTAAGCCTCTTGCTCTCACTCTCCTGGAGAGTGGACAGCCCCACTCCTCTCCCTCCCCATCCTGAGATGACCCTGAGTCTGTGGCCAGTCTGGTTGTGGCAGGATTCTCCGTGAATCAGGTGATTAATTTGTTTCCTCTCCCTCAATGAATTTCAATTTGATCTGCAAAGTTCAAGCTGCCTAGGAGCCAAATGCTGCCAGCATGCCCCTTGCCCCCTTACATATGGCTGCCCCAGCCCCTGAGCTGCAGCCGCTCTGGCTGGCACCGTAATCCCATTTGTTTGCTGCAGGTGTGGAAAAGAGCCTAAATACCCCACACAGAAACTCTTTAACCATTTCACTGATAGCTCAACATTCCTCATTGCCTGACCTTGAGGTTTTGCTCAGATCTGGCTTTGGTTAGACTGAACCTCTCTGATTTGTCTGTCAGTGATCAACAGCCAGGGAAATTTCTTTCCCCCGCTCCAGCAGACCATCATTGCCAGTTATCTAGCCCCCATCTCTAAAACAATGTTCAGCAGTCATTCAGGGAACTTGCATCCTTCTCTTCTGCTTACCTTCTGCCTTGTTCATTTTGCTCTACTCCAGGCAGCAGCAGTGGCTGCTGATGTCGAGGCTGCAGTGCCTAGGACAAGTGCCTAGTGCCTAGGACCATACAGCATGGTCCCCAAGCAATTGTTCTCACAAATCATGTATGAACCATGGGGACCATGGAGAACACCTCCACCGAGCTCTCAACCTGCTGGAGATGCTGAATAGCTAATCCAGCACCAGCAGGACCCTTGTAAGTGGCAGGCACGGCCATCTGGAACAAGCAGAAAGGAAAGAGGATTTGTAAAATTACTCTCTAATGACTAAATTCTGGGCTCAGTGCTGTACAAAGCACAGGCCAAGAACTCATCTCTGCACCACTGACCTACAATCCACCACAGCATTTCTTTCCAGCCTGTCCCAGTCTATGGAAGTGGGATATGCTTACTCAACCTGCAACTGGCTCTGCTGGCTTTCCTCCCTTGCACTCGAGCATGGCATGGGGATGGAAGCATTCTGTGGAAGGCTAAGCCCTGCAGAAGTCACCACTAGCAGAGCAAAACAGTCCTGGTCCTCGCTGCTCAGCGTTCACTGTGGCCCTCCATCATTCTGGCAGCTGGGAGGCTGGTGTGAGGAGCTGGCCTGTACTAGAGCACATATACCCCTGTATAAGTTGCCTGAAACGATCTCAATCCCAAAGGCCAAGGCCTCCTATGTCTGTGACAGCCCTACGCTTTGACCCTGCCAATGACAGGCGAGTGCTGGGCAAAGAGAAGAGCACAATGCTGAAGCCCATTGAGGAGGCAGGAAATGAAGTAGAAATAAAACACAGTGAACAGTTGAAAGGTCTGTCCCTGAGAAAAATCCTTGCAGATGCTAAGAAAGGCAGATAACATGAGCAGAGCGGTGCTGGTAGCCGCTGCCCAGAACTCCAGGACTTTTTCTGGACTCCTCCCCTTCACACAGGCACTCTGAGATGGGCTAAGGAAACCTGGGAGAGGTCCCACGTGCTGGGCACCAGGCCATGCCCCTGCCACCCAGCACCCCTAGGAAGAAGAGCAATCCCAGCCAAGGGCCTTGACAGGGAATATTTGAAGCTCCAGGTACAACTCAGGAAGCAAAGCCCCATACACGCTATCCAGGATGCTGAGGAAACCATGGTTTGCTCTGACCCCAGAGGAGCAGGTGATTACCCAACACTGCAAGGAGGTCTCCCAGCCCACAGCCCCTGCAAGCCAGCCGCGATCCTGCCCTCCGCAGCCCTGCCGAGCAGGCACATGAGAGCTCCTCGAGGTGCCAGGCTCACTGCTTAAGCAATTATCCTTTCTGTGAATACCTCCTCCTTGTTTGTGGAAAGGGGAGATACTCTGGTGCTGGACGCTGTGAAAAGAGTTTAACCCTTCGGCACATAACAAATAAATCCCATTATTCCAGCTCCCTGGCTAGTGCTCCCTCCAGCCTGCACTCCCCGAATCCCTTTCGAGAGCAGCTGAATCAATGTTTGACTTGTACAAACAGCCGCCTGACTGCAATTTGGAAGGGATTCAGATGGGGATTACAGCAAGGTAGTGGATAAAAATCTATTACATGGCAGTATTTATTCTAGATCCCTGTGGCACTCAGTGTGAACTCTGGCAGCATGTCCTGTTCCTTATTCAGTGGCACATGTGCAGGGGATTGAGAAGAATCACTTTCAGAAGACCGTGCTGCAGAACAGTTGGAGGAGAGGACCGGGATCTGGATTGAGTACACATTTCCAAGCCAGACTGACTTGGCTTTGCAGTGCATCCTCCCTGGGGGTGGGAACACCTTTAGTTTTGAGGAAAAATTGATATTGGTGAAATTGCATTGCTTTGAGAGCCCTAAGGACCTGTGCCAGCTCTGGTTTACCAAAGACCAGTGGTTCTGGCTCAGTGCAGCTGTATCTGGGATCAAAATCCAATCCTGCCTTCTCTCTTTGGGCACAGAAAAGATCCGAGCCCCAAGTCAGCAGTAGGAGCTCCCTGGGTGCAGGAAGCCTGCCTGATCTCGGACCACAGGAGCGACTTTTGCAGCAAGCCCCACATTGCTGCTCTCTACTTGTAGCCTAGCAATGAGGGGAGCAGTTCAGGCAAGGGGTGAGCGGGGCTCTAGGTGGCAATCTCTGAGATGAGATGATCCAGGAACAGCACTGCAAACAACCCACTCACTGCCCACAGGGGTCACCACCAAACCAGCACTGTTGGCCCAGCCTGGCCAAGCTAGACAGGAATAGTCTCCCGGGACAAGCATCTGGCCCGAGTACCCTCAGTCCTTTTCCAGCACACACTCACACAGTCCACCAGCACAAGGGAACACGGGGAGCACCAGGGCAGTGCTGCGAGATGCCGCTGACTTAACAGGCTGTGACAGGGCTGTCCAGCAGCAAAGAGAGGCAGAGAAGCCACTGCTCTCGAAAAAGAAATGAAGATAGGGGAGGGGTCCAATGGGACTGAATTACCCATCCCCAGCTTTGCCTTCTCTTGTGTTGAAAGTACCAAATTTTCTTCTGCCGGAGGTACATCATGTGTTAAGGGAGACCAACCTCTCTACACCAGTGCTGCAATTTTTTCTCCACAGGGTGATAGTGCTAAGAGCAAAATGAGTGCCGGCCAAGGCTCCCTTGCTTTGCTGCCACCAACAAGGCAGTGTGCACAGGCACCCCGCTCCCTGGCAGCAGCATTTCTGGGCTGAGCGATGCAGAGATGACAGGAACAAATGGACTGGAGAAGAGCTGGAGGAGCCTGAGCCAGTTTGGGCAGCTCCAGCAATGAGGGACCTGCCCTGAGCACAGCCGCAGACTTCAAAGCCCAAAGTGGTTGTGTCCTAAACACTTAACAACTCCCTCTGGGGACTGCTCACGTGGCTGTATCTGCGCTGGAGTTGGCCCTGCGCCAATGAATGAAGCTCTACCATGAGGTGCCACTGCAAATACAAGGTAGCAGTGTTTGCTAGCAGGGAGCACCACGAGCCTCCTCTTCCTCAGCTCTTCCCTGGGCTCTGCACAAGTCACTGCCCCTTCTGTACAGCTGTACAGGTGACTGCCTGGATGGACAGGCTTCAAGTCCAAGAAGTACAAGAAGAGTACAGGGATCTCGTTAGGCCATACAGAGAGGAAATGAGAAAGGCAAAAGCCCAGCTAGAACACAATCTGGCTGCTGTCGTTAAAGACAACAAAAAAAGTTTTTACAAATATATTAATGACAAGAAGAGAGCCAAGGAGAATCTCCATCCTTTATTGGATGCGGGGGGAACGTTGTCACTGAGGATGACGAAAAGGCTGAGGTACTCAATGCCTTCTTTGCCTCAGTCTTTAACAGGCAGACCAGTTATCCTCAGGGTACTCGGCCCC
>NW_008795405.1:3546406-3573327 GCF_000699145.1 Aptenodytes forsteri | reverse complement strand
CATGGTGGTGTTGGGTTGACGGTTGGACTCGATGATCTTAGAGGTCTTTTCCAACCTTAATGATTCTATGATTCTATGATTCTAAGTTAACCAGCATTGCTGGGGCCTGGGATGCTGGGTCATCTTCTCGGCTTAGCCATTTGAACTTCTAGTTTAAATTTTGTTATCTGTAAACCAGAGATAAGCCTGACCTACAAAGATGTTGGGAAACTTAATGAATGGAAAGCTTGCAATGTGCTTTAAGATCAACAGGGAGAAGATACAAGAGACAGGCAAAATATTGCAATATATATATATATTACATATATATATGTATATATGTAATATTTTTTATTACAATACATATTTATATGTAGTCTATATATATATATATATAACATTTTGTCATCTTATAACAAATTTTAAAGTACTTCATGCACCAATCATATAAAGATGTGCTCTATCACATATTATTTCTTACAGGACCCACACTGTATTAAAAAGAACTGATCTTCTGGAGGGAAATTAGGAAGAGGTCATAACTCACAGATTTCTGTCCCCTAGACTCACCCCCTTCACATGGTCTCTTTTGCCCCTTGCTTCCTCTTTCGTTACAATCCACACTTCTGTTATCCCCCATTTCACCCTGTCTTCCTCTGTCTGCTGTTGTGAAGTTATTGCTCACTGGGTTTTGTCTTCATGCAGAAGCCAAAAAGCATAAGAAGTAACATGGAGCCCCAGAGGCAACCACACTGGGATGGCAGCATTCACATCTTTTCCTCCAGACACACCAACTGCCTTTGGGAGTCACGACAGGGCTATGAATCTGGGACTCCCCCAGATTTATGTGTCGCTTCTGTGGCCGCACAGGTTTTCTGCAGGGACCAGGCTGAAGTCCCCCTCAAGGAGAGCTTCACTTTCATGCTGCGGGAGAGCCTCCATCCCTGTGAGCGTAATTTGGTCCATCCCAGTCCTCAGAGACCCTGGCTTACCTGAGCAAGCCCGGTTCTTCCACCTAAAGGGCGATACTCGGGCACTGCATTATATATTACTGCTAATGAAGTTGCTTTGTTCTATTGCTTAAGGGAATAAGTTCATGTCTCAGAATGCCTTTTGGCATTGGTATTTGGCTTTGTTTATTAAATATTTATTGTGCAAGATAAATGTGGATAAGAGGCTCCTACCGGGGTTCCTTCTGGGAGGAGAGAGCGTCAAGAGTCTCAGAGGATAAAATGGGTATAGAGATCCAGGTTGGGTTCTTATCCAGAACAGCATACAGCACCCATCCTTTCTAACAGTGTAAAAGATAAACAGTTTCATCTTCCTTTTTAATTCTCAGAGTTTATCCCCAGCAGCCAAAAGAAGTGGATCTGACATGCTTAGGGGTCTTGTGCTCTTCTTTGCTGGGGGCCTGACACTCCTTCCCTCCTACAGGTATAAAATGACTATGCTTCCCAAAACAGTGAAAGGGAATCCTACAGGCTGCCGTATCATTGCTGCTGCTACAGGAAGGGTTTGGCAGGACAGGAGGGGAAAGCAGGATGGCACCGGTATAGGAAGCCTTCAGCAGCAGTACGGAGGGAAGGGGAAGGGGGGGAATCGCATGGATGGAGCACAGCCTGTTCACTGGTGAGCCTGCACGCTGTATACACACCTGCCAAGTCTTTCTTTGGGTAAGCGAATGGCAGAGGAAATACAATAAAATGCAACAGGTTAAGCAGTTATGATTAGAAGTGAGCGTTGTAGGCTATCCTGAAGCTTTGCAGGAAAGTCAAGACAGCCTCCAAACCACTCCCCAGCAATGCTAGCAGAGTTTGATGAGTCCCTGCAGTCAGTCTAAGACTGACAGGATCTAACTTGCAGGGGTTTTAGAAGTGTCCTGTCCGATGCATCCCAATTCCCCCTCTCTGCCCCTGACACCCAGAGAGGAACAGGCAGGCGGGAAGTGACGCTGCTCTCTTGCACAGCCATGTCGTACAAGTCAGAGTGAAGATGCCATCTCCTTTCTGCTCATGCGCGCAGCTGACATTTGAATCTGGCCTTTCTGGTCGGAGCCCACTGCGGCTGTTTGCAGAGAGGATCACCCCCATGGCGTCCTCCTGTTGGGCGGGTGACTCCCCTGGTCTCTCTCGGCTGGAAGCAGCTGTAAGGGAGGAATAGCCATCTCTTCCTGATGTGCATGGGAATAGAGCTGAGAGGGAGTGGTGTGGATTCAGCCTCCAGCCACCTGCTGTACGGAACGGGCAGATCATTACCCAGAGAGCTCTGTAATTTTGCTTTGCAAATGCTTGCCCACTGGCGCAGAGCCTGAGGAGGAGAAGGGGGAGAGGGAGGCTGCTCAAAGCTCTGCATGCCAAAAAGGCACTTTACCACGCATGAGGCCACCAACGCTTCTGCAGCCGTGAGACCTTGCAGGCTTAACCCTCTCCGTTGCTCCCCAAGCCAGCTTTTTGTAAGAGGGGAGGAAGAGGTGGCAAGAGGGGTGTAGAGAGGGAAAGAAGAACAAGGGGCTGTGGGAAGGAGAGAAGAAAGAGCGATGCAGGGAAAGGAAGAAGACATGATGGCTAGGGAAAGGGGAGCATGCAGGCCATGAAGGTATGTCGAGACAGGAGTCCCTGCAAGAGTTGACAGCGTGAAAGGGAGAAGACTCCATCCCCAGGGTCTCCCAAGCAGGCAAGCTGTAAGCACCCTCTGGGAACTACCAGCAAGAGCAAGGAAGAGCCTGCTTGGGACTTTCTGCTAAGTGCACTAAGGCTTTGCAGAGCCTGCTTCCTGGGGAAGCCTGGCTCACGTAGATACACCGCTTGCAACTACAGCAGCCTGCCATTCGTCCTGCCTCCCCCACCTCCCCAGAGCTTTTAAATTTGTGGGCAAATTTCAGCTAAATCTTTGACACGGCTACATCTCCATCTGGTATTATATTTTTACAAGTTTCATGAAAACAGGCAAATGGATAGCAGAGAGAAGCCAAGTTTCTATGAAGGGACATGCTGAAATGTGAATTCAACAGTATTATCACCCAGCAGAGAACGCAAACAGGACAGTGGTGCTATGAATAAGTGTCACAACAAAGTTCGAACTCCAACTCTCTGAATAGTAGGGTTTTGGCCAGCAATTGTGCAAAACCACTATGATTTGAGTAAGCTGGATCCCCAGATTCTGTTCCATGCTGATACCTGCTCTCCCTCTGATTTTGTTTGAGCCCATTCCCCAGAGATGTCCCCTCTGAGATGTACATCAGAGAAGGCAGCAAGCTGAACCCAGCTGAGAACAAGTGTAAACCCAAGTCCTCAGCAATCATTTTCTTTGAAGCTCTCCCTGCCCTGCAACCACTGAGCCCCCACACACACAACGAGAAGATGGCTGTATCCTATGGAGGACCTCTACAGAGATCTGTGCAGAGCTTCCCAGGCAGCAGGGCCTTTACTACACTGTCTTGCATTGCACCAAGAATTGGTGCAGCTCTGACAGATGTACGGCCCGAGAGGCTGCATGAGGACAGGGTGTTGCATGCCAGCAAGGGAAGAGAAGGGCTCTACCGCTTTCCACATTTCCCAGTTAATCTTTTGTTCTCTGCTGCTAGGCCTATGCCCAGCCAGGGAAAATATTTTCAATGCAGAAGGGGAATAAAGCTCAATTGCTCACACCCACATCCAGCTTCCACTTCCCTAGTGAGCTGGGAAAGCCTGTTCTTCTAAAAGCACCTCTAGAAGTTCCTTCTGCATTCAGGTAGCTCCAAAAAGGGCAATGCTTCACACTTTTCAAATACCATTCCCCAGCCTTGCCTTAAGGGCTCTGGCTAAAGTAAGCAACATGCCAACATCAGAAACATCCGGGGAAAAAAGTATAAGTCACAAGGAAGCAGGTCTTTAGTATCCATGGCCAGATGCTCTCCTCTTTAGAGCAGAGTGCCTATTTTCTACTTCACAAGTACTCTCAATTTCTAATAGTATAAGCCGCAAGAGAACTAGATCCATTGTGGCCACCTGATCTATTGTAGCAGCAAACAAGCATCCCAATTCTGCTGGCACTATTATGTGCTCCAGTAGCACCCATGTCTTACAGGATATTTACTGGCCTTAAAGTCACTTTAAGAAGCAACAGGATAACATTTTTTGTATGTAATTTCATGAGTCACACTATTTTATCAAAAATTTGCATCAGCCCTTATTTTTCTAATTACTTCTAAAAGTGTGCTATGAGTTTTTCAAGCATCTAATTAGGGAATCGTTGCCCTGAAAAGCTCCAGTCTGAGCCCCTTGATCCCACACGTATACATGGAGGCTTGACTTCAGCATCAGGGCTTCAGATATAAAAATGGACAAGGGACAGGCATGAAGGGGACAAAACCCAGGATGACTAAGAGAGCATTCTACATGTTGGTTGTTATGATTTTTTTTTTCTTCCCTTTCTCCTGAATTTCCCATCCAGCTCTCACTCACTCACAACATTGTGCAGTGACAGGTGAGTCTTTCCTTGGCAGAGCTGAGAAACTGAAAACATTAACTTTAAAATGAGAGAGTCCCTTCAGTCATGCTAACACTGCCCAGTGTGATGTTGGAATACAGCTGGGAATTAATGGGTCAGAACAAAAAAATTTCCTCAAACTGGAAAAAATTATGTATTGCTGTTGAATTGCTTCATTTCTTTCCTAAGTACGTGAGGCAGAGTTCTCATCAATAAGATTTCAAGAAAAGAAAAAAAAAAAGAAATAAAAAGCTGAGACTTTCTATATTTAGTAGCTTCTGCACTTTGGCACATTTGCTTACTAAAAATACCTAAATGCACTTACGGGTGGGGGGTTCTGGGGGGGGGGGGGGAATCAGCATTTCTGCTTTTTACCATCCAATTATCCCAGCAACAAGAGAGGTAGACAATTGCAATTTGAGATTCCCTGACAGTTGTCTGCTGAACATACAACATTTAAATGCCCATGTTTGCAGCAGGCAGCAAGGAACCCAATCAAGCAGGCTGGCGCTGAGGTTAGCACGTAGCCGAGGTGCTCGGCAGCACACCCGGGTGTGCCAATGCTCAGCCCAGAGAGCCAGTGCTCCGAAGTAACACTCCTCACCTGAGGCAGCGAGATGGTGCCCACACCCCCCTCGGGCAAGGCAGAGGGGACGGAGCCACAGGCCACCAACTCCTCCGAAGTAACACTCCTCACCTGAGGCAGGATGGTGCCCACCACACCCCCCTCGGGCAAGGCAGAGGGGACGGCCACCGAAGCCTGGAGCACGGTGCCTGCCCAAACTCTTAGCCCAGGACACCTCTGAGCAACTGGGATGCACAATCCGATGCCCATTCCTGGATTAGGACACAAGTTATTTCTTTAGGGAATATGGGACTATGCTTACTCTGTTTCTTTTAAGCACTGCCCCTACATGATGTCTGTTAGGTAGCCCAGTGCCCAGCGCAGTTGGCCGGGGAGCTGAAGACCCAAGCTGTGAGCCTCTTCAGCCTGATGAGGTTTGGTTGCCACAACCAGCCCCATTTGGTGGCTGCATCTCTGAAGAAAGCTGCTGATGCTGCTGCAGGATCATGCTGCCCACATGCATTAGGGCATGCATCCTCGCTCACCCAAGTTACATTTTTGGACCAGGACCTAGGGACAAGTTTTCTTGGGTCAGTTCAACCTTCTTTGCTTGCGACTGCTCAGGTCACCAGGGCTTCCTGGGGCTCAGCCTTCCCTTCAGTATAAATAATATAATTAATAAGTAACTACCTCCAAGCATGAAGTGGATTTTATGAGTATACTGAAGCTGCTGAGAGCTATTGGTTTAAAGTGCTGAGCCATATCCTTTCAACACAACAGGCCCTGAACCTAAAGTAGAAGTTAGTCTTAAAGAGAAGCATAACAGCCAATATGGATGGGCAAGAGCAGCTCTAGTCACAGTGATCTAGTTTCCTTTTCCAACAGAGTAACAGGGCTTGGGAGGCAGCGGGTGCTATGTCTCGACTCTAGTGAAGCTTTTGACATTTTGACATGTGACTCACAATATTCAAGAAAAGATTGTCTCGGTGAACCTACTGTGGGATAATAACATTTGGTTAGAAAAATATTTCTTGAAAATAGTTATCATTATTTCATTGCCAGATGGAGGATGTATTGAGTGGATCCTACAGGTGTTCGTTGGAGGGTCCAGCACTAGTCAATGTTTCCATTAATGACTTGGATAATGGAGTAAAGAGTATACTTATTAAATCTGCAGATGACATCAAGCTGGGAGGGATTGAATATGCTGGAGGACAGAAATAGAACACAAGACAATCACAGCAAATTGGACAAATGATCTGAGAACACAAGATGAAATTCAACCAGGACATATTCATATAATTAGACTTAAGCAGGAATAATCAACTTCATAAATACAGAAAAAGGAACAGCTGGCTAGGTGGCAATTCTGCAGAAAGGGGTCTGGAAGTTACTGTACATCACAAGCTGAAAAGCACTAAAAAACATCTCACCACCACAGGACAAGCAAGTATCATATTGGGACACTAACGTTAGTCTGACAGACCTGTGGTGTAGGTTTCTCCCTGGAGGATTATGTCCAGTGTTGGGTGTCCCACTCTGAGACAGAGGCCAATTGGAGAGAGCCCAGGAGAGAAGGGGAATGGTCAAATATTTAGAATCCATGACCAACAAGACCATAGAAAACAGACAGAGGATGTCTAGGTAAAGAAAAGATGACTGGGGGAGGACACTGTTACAGTTTTCAAATATGTTTTTTATTTCAAAAACAGCTGCTACAAGGAAAAGAATAATCTGGTTTCCGTGCCCATGATGAATAAGAGGCAGTAAGTCCAACTTCAGCATGGAAGATTGGGGTTAATCTGTTAAGAATAGGGAAGGTCTGGAATAGATTGGACAGAGCTCAGTCAAAATATTGTCAAGGGCAAAGGAGGTGCAGCTGAACATGCCTGGGGCAAGGAGGTGGACTAGATGATCTCCCAAAGTCCCTTCCAATGCTATTTGCTATAGCTTTTTTGATCAGTAGTAGCAAGTTTAAAGAGAAGCTGTTCATGGAACTCTCCGTTCCCCCTCTCTCGTATCAGATATTTTTTACAATGAAAAGGGAGAGTTCTGAAGTTTTTACAATGCAGCAAAACACACACACCAGTCCCTACCCGGCTTCAGCAGATCTATTTTCTAAATATGCTAGACACACATTTAGGTATTCTCAACCCTATGTGGAACAGAGCTTGAGCCATTAATCCTTCAGCAATGAAAACACAGTCCTCTTCTAACGAGCCTGCGTAACTGTTCCTAGGGGTGACTATGGAGCCGCAGAGCCCTGTGGCTCCCTGCACGTGCCTTCCTCACTCAGTAGCCCCAGCTAAGAAAAGTGTTTACATCCCAGGCTCACTGGTCTGTGCAGTCCCAAAAATAAAGAGGTTTTGGGGTTGGGGGTTTTTTTGTTTTAATGTTTTCCTGTGGAAATTTCTCATACATTAAATCTCACCCAATAAACCAAGGTCATGTCTAAAATGATTATAAAACCCTAAAACCAGTATCAGTCCCAGACTCCAAGCATAGGACCAATGGCTACTACTGTTTGCAACACCTGTATTTGAAATCAACCCCCTATCTCTTTATGAGAATAGGAGAAGCCCTTCTGCCAAGAGCTAGAGCTGTTGCAGGACCCGTTGCGTAGGCAGACGCCACGCTGTCCTGCTGGAGGGCAGAGCACGCCCTTGGAAATGGGAAGGAAGCACATGCTGGGAACACTGTGCCCTGCAGTGCTCCCAGCTGAACAGGACACGGGTTATGGATGTGTATACTACCAAGAGGAGAAAAAGTGACCACAGAACTATAATTAGCAGTAGTAGGGCAGACAAAGACATACCCCTTCCTTCTTAAGTGATCGTAAAATTTTTATGGTGTTAAGATGATCAGGAGTGCATGAAACACCCCCTCCCATGCCACAGATGTATGTCCGTATGGACCCATGGCATCTCTCTCCAAATTGAGAAGGCCATGGTCTCTATTCAGTCTGCCAGTGATGAGGATAATTAGTGCCATTTCTTAGATCAACCATAAAGTCCCAGACCAGCACCTAGCAAAGTCAACAAGTAACGTATTTTGATGCTAAAGAGCTTTTGAGAGAAGCTGTCAACTGGCCCCAGTTGTCCCAGCTCCTCCCGTGAGGCCTCAGCTGCTGCTGGGTTTTCCTCCCTGTGCTTGGGCTCTGTCTGCCTGGCAAGGGGCTAGTCCTGCCCCACGCTGAGCACCCCTTGCTCCCAGGGATCAACAGGAAACGAGGGCTCGAGGTGACCCCTTAGAGGCTGCCCAAGAAGAGCATGGAGTCATTTTGGTACAAGGCAGAGCGAGCTCCCACTGCACCTCATCTGGGGAGATGCAGGTCCCTGCAGCCTGCCCAAGCAGCTCTGCTGCAGAGGCAGGGCACAGCTACGCTTTTCTTATCAATGCACTCAGGCGGGCAGCGGGGACCCGCAGGGCGGAGGACAATCTCTACGGCTGGCCATCCTTCCTCTCCCATCTCTCGCCCACAGCATCTCTGAGCGATGCTCCCATTGCTGGCTGTGCCCCTGCTGCTTGAGTTAATTACAGTAATTATACCTGCGCTCCTCCGGCTCCAGCTCCCTTTTGTTGTCACTTCCCTGCCCGTTCATTTGCAAATCTAATCACTCAGTGGATTTTTTAAAAAGAAAAGGGGTAGGGAGGGCAAAGATACAAATGAAGAAAGAAAGTATTATCCCTGTAACAACAATACAATGGGAATTGAGAAGCCATTGAGCAGCACCAGGTGTTTTATTTAGTGCCCCTGCAAGGGCTGCATGCTGCTCCCAGCTCTGACAGACAGGCCTTTGCTGAGCGACAGCACTAGACCAGAGTGGGGGAAAAAAGAAAGAATTGCATCAGCCTCCCCCAGTGCCTGCCAAATTGCCTTGATCAAGGTTCACAGCAGAGCTCAAGATACTGTTCAGTGCTTCAGAGCACACTTGCAGAGGGGCAGGAGAGCTCCCCCGGGCACCCAGTGCTCCCAGCACATCTGGCATGGCAGGATGCCCACAGGGGCATGGGCACCATGAACCTCCAGCAACTGCTCTTCTCAGTGCTGGGTCCTACCCATTTCTTGGGCAGGTTTCCTGTGAGCAAGGGGTGCTGTGGGTATCAGCTGTGGAAACAGAAGTCTCTTTTCATGCCCGGGAGCAGAGGCTTTCCAGCGGTGACCCTGGAAGAGCCATTGCTAGAGGTGAGCACGCAGTTCAGGTTGCCTGTCTGATAAGGATAGATTTGAGGTCAATCCTTTGAACAAAGTGGAAAACAAGTGTAACCAGAAAAAAATGGGCAGAAACGGCTTCCTAACTGTTTTCAGGTGCTCTGAAGAAGAGGAAGCAAGAAGGGGAAGCCTCTGATGTGCCCTGCCAGCTGACACTGGGACCAGCATTATATCACTGTCACAGGGCAGCAAGGCAGAGCAGTGGGTTTTGTTCACCCAGTACTATGTATACAGTTTCAAGGAGAAAAGTACAAAACAGTGTGATTTTTGTCATTTAGGGCCAATAGATAGAGACAGTGAAACAGCAAGGAGCAGAGAGACGCCCTGTTTCTTTGCACTAAGCACAGCAATTATATTATACTGAACTGAAGCACCTTCACACCAGCCCTTACACCAGTTTGTCAGTGTAGCCATACACTTCTGAGCTTGTTCACGTTATCATCCTGGATGCCAGAATTGCCCACTGTACAATCATAGAATCATAGAATCATTGATTCATTCAATGTTTTGCCACTCAGCTGTAGGGCTGATTTATCTCATTGCCCATGATGGAACGGCAGCCCAGGTGGCTGCAGAAATCCAGGAGTTTGAGAAGATGAGGATTAGACTAACTCCCCTGATAAAGTATTAGAAGAATAGGCTTTTTTTTTTTTAAGAAGGCTGAAAATAGATGGTGTTTCTCATTATTAGAGTAGATGTTTCTTATCAACATATGTTTGTACCAAAACATTTACTGTTTTGCATATCTGCATAGGCAAGAAAGCACTTCTAGAGAATGGATGGGAGCAAGAGGTAGAGGCACCTTTTGAACATCATGGGCAGGCAGAGAGGTAGTCAAGGAAACAGGTCAGAACTGTAAAGCATTCCTATTTTGAGGTAGTATCCAACTGGAATTTTTTTAGTGACATGAGAGCAACAAATTCATTTTAATATAACTGGGGGAAAAAAATGGAAACCCCCAAAAGTAATGCCTTGTTTCCAGGCAAGAAATATGAAACAAGAGTACCGCAGAGACCTGAGCAATGTGTAACTGCAGCGTGGCAAACTAGAGAGTCTCCAAGTCCTTTAGATGACATGCTCAAAAGGATTTTCCATCTCCCAGGAGGCTGATTGCTGGGGGAGGTGAGAAAGGACCTGCAATTAGGTTGACTAAAATAGTGGTCCCAGTATGGTCTATTCTTCACTGTTGCCAGGTGACTAGGAGGCTGGGATGAACTGTTCAACCTTTTTGTAACAAAAATAGGTGTTTACTTCCACACCATATGATCTTGGCCCTCTCCAAGGCTGCGCATTCTCTATTAGTCCTCCAGAAAAAAATCCCAACCCAACTTTTGTAGACCTGTATTAAGATGGATTTAACATGTCCAAAACCACACCGATTCTTCCCTGCCTCCATCTTCCCAACCCAGTGCCCAACTCCAGGCTCTATGCTAACCATTCAGTGGTTGTTCTTTCACTTATTATAATATTAATCCTGTCTTTCCCTCCTGATCTGGACTCTAGTCCCAGATAGGCAGGTCAATTCCATGTTACTCGCCCCCACCACAGGATATACGTCTGAAGCAAAGGTTGGCTACGTGGTTCAGCTGATGAGTGAGGACACTGAGATGGGCAGCCACTCACAGGTTATTAAGTGGACATGCACTACCCACAGTCAGTGACTTATGCTGGAAAAGGTTACTATAATACTTCAGGAAACAGAGGATCTTGATGTAGAAACCAAGCCAGGCTAACCTACCAACTTACTCCATTTTTTCCCTCCCTTTTCCCAGCTGATGCAGAAGTGAAAGGAGAAACTGAGTATATTGGTGGGAGATGGTTATAGTCCAAAGTGAAGCCCTAGTTTTTCCTTCAAGTCCCTTTTGGGGACCATCCTAAAGCATACTGAAAAAAAAAAAAAAACAAAGAAAAAAAAAAGAAGTCTGCAGTAATAGCCGTTCCGAAGTTAAAAGCCTGAAGATCTCCATGCATTTGAAGCATCTCTGTAGCCTGATTTAGGCCATTTGCTTCAAGGTAAGTTTCATCTTTCCTAAAGCCAAGTACATTAATGAAACTGAGCCAATGTGCCTTTTCTATGGCTTTCTCTTGTTGTAGCTGCTGCTACAAAAACTGTCAGTGCCAAGCAATGCACTTGCCTTTTAATGCCCCAATGCCAACACCCTGAGCAGGAGGCCAGGGGCTGCGATAGATGGATGGATAGGAGACATGACACAGTTTCGGAAAGGAAGGATAGAGATGGCAGTGAAGGTAGAAGACTGCAAAAATAGCAGCAAAATTAACTCAAAGCTTAAGTCTCTGCTACAAATGCTGTAGCGTGCATGTGGGGGAAGGGAGTTTGAATGCCAAGAGAGAGGATCCTTGCTCCTGTTAACACAGCAGCAATCAGGCAATAGCTGGAAAGAGCCATTTAAACCTCCCTGTGTAGCTGTGTTGTAACACAGCACGTAATTACTCATCATGCTCTTTTCCACAGCCTGCGCAGGCTGCCTGCTGGAAGAGCAGTACTGCGCAGCCATCTCAGCGTGGCTTGGCTGCATGACTCCATGGGTACCCTCCAGATCAGGCAGAGAGGAATTCATACGAGTACCAGAGAGCTTCCTGGCTAAATCCCAAGTTTCCTGGCTAAATCCCGTAACACACACAAGGCTTCTGTCGTCACCACACCAAGCTCTCTACCACCTCGCACTTGAGTGGAGAAATGGCACTGTTCACAAGGAAATGTAGCCTGAGAATAAGGGCAAGCAGCAGGAGTGCTACCAGAAAGTCTGGTTTGGTTCCCAGTCTTCAGGCCCTTCACCAAACTCAGGCTGGACACCAGCCCTGTTAGCACCTATCCTCTGTGTTTGCTCCAACACGTGCACCCAGTATTGAGAACAAGGATCTCCAAAGAGGGCATGCACATCTAGGGACTCTGAAGGGTCTCAGAGGGGAGCACAAAGGCACAGCCACATCAGTGAAGGATACAAACTCACTATTATTAGCCCTAGAAAGACAGCCTCAGGTTTCCCACCAGCATTTTAATAGAAGAGTTGTTGCTTCAAAACCACCTTGACTGGATGTCAAGGACACATTATAAAGGCAGGTCAATCCAGGTGTGAAGCAATGTAGCATAGAGATAGCAGTTGGAAGACTGCCAGAAGCAAAAAACCTAAGAACACACCCAAGAACCTCAAACCCAGCAAGCTCACTGTGGAATTACTAAATTAATTGCTTCCTGCAACCTCAGATGCTAATTACTTGTGTGTTTCAATTTTTGTACTTAACATTCTTCTGTCCAAATTAAAGTAAATCTAATTTAATGCCCCAACACAAACAGACTCCAAGTGTCTTTTTCCTTGAAAGCTTCTCCTGCTAGCCAGTACCTAGATACCATATCAGAATAGCATTATTTTAACTCCTAAGTGGCTTTTTTCTTACGTGTTGTGAACTGGGAAGACAGACAGAAAAATAGAGCAAGAGGTAGAGAATGTGCCTTCAATCCTGTCTGTCTACAGCTATAGCTATCCAGCCTTCAGCAAAGGCTACTGGGAGGGTTATACAGCCCAGAGTGACGCACCACTATATGTTAACAGCATCCAGCAGACGCTTCTCAGGTTCATTTCCTGACTCTGCAGGAAGGGAGAGCTAGCCATAGAGCCCAAGGGTGCTTTTCTAGCTTATCTTCAACACTTCCTTTCTATTTACAACCTCTTCTTGGGTAGCAGCCTCCTAGCCTTGCTTATACTCCTTCCATCTTGGATATTGCCCCTCTGACATTCCTTGTTCCTTAAGTTTCTAGAGGGTCCTTGCAGCTAAGAGAAACATCCGTCCCATTTGTTGCAGTGTCTCCAGCCCCAGTGGCCACACAGCACCAGGCACGGAGAAGCCCAGGGAAGGAAGGAAGGATGCGGCATGGGTTTTCTACAGAACCTGAAAAAGTCAGGTTGCTTTGAAGGCTCTGCACAAGCAAAAGCTGTTATTTAGCTTCTTGATAGCAAAGCAGGTGATGAATTTACAGAACTACGTCTCCCTCCCAAAACAGTTTTACCACAAATTTTTGTCACTTGATGAAAGCTCTTTGCTTCCACCTTGATGACGACCTTTGCCACTGATGGTAGGAGAGGAGGATGTTTGTCTCAGCAGATAGATGGCTTTGCAAATCCAGAGGAATCTGTGAAGTTTTTGAGTAGCTGACATGGGAGGGGATTAACAAGAGCATGGGTTATCTTCGTAATAAATACAGCCTGCCACAGATCTCCATATTTAAGAGCAGCCTCTCAGGGTCAATAGGCTTGATAGCTTTGGTCCGTCAGTAAGACCCAGTATTAGCCTCAGCAAAAGTGTCAATTCCTGCTTAATAAGACATGGTTTATGTTCTGAGTCTCCCACAGACTCTTCTACTGCAAGCTTCTCCTCACATGGCCAAATCCCTTCAAAGTCCAGGGAGCAAAACAGAGGTGCTGGTGAGCCAGCAGGCAGCAATGTTTTGAGCCTGTGTGAACAATCCATTGGTGCACAAAGTCAAAACTCCCCTCAGTGATATGGGACGAGGAGAAAAACAGGCAGGTGGAGACCTCCACAGAACACAGCACCCTCCAAAAACTTCAGCACCGCTTTGCTTTTCTCACACCTTCTCCCACCTGACCTCAGCTGCTATCACACACCATCCCAGGCCTACAACCTACACACAAGATAGGATGAAGGTCCCCTCACATACTCATTGTCAGGCTTGCAATGAAGTCCAAGGAGAGAGATACTATCACGCATTCAAAGCCACCACCATCTCCAGGAGCAGGACTTTCCCTAGCCACCCTTCCTCTGGCTTTTTCCCAGACAGAGAAGCAGAGAAATACTTGTCTTTCTCCAGGTCACCAGGCAAAACACCCCACTCCTTGGGGCAGCCTCACTGCTCCTGGCTCTGCCCCCTGCCCCTTTCTCCCCTTCCTTCTCCACATCACCCACATGTCACACCAAACGAGCTACCAAAGCCTTCAGCAGATGCACTCGTTACCTCCAGCAAGAGAAAAAGCAGCCAAGACCCAGAACTGCAACCTCATTACAGTTTGTAATGAGCTGACGGGAAAATATTTCTGCCTGATTAGAATCCTTAACAAGCTCCTGATTATTATGAGTGCAAGCTGGCTGGCCTCCCGTTTTGTCCCATCGGTAATGGCAGGACCGCTTCTAGCATCCCCCAAGTATCTCTTCCCCTCAGCCCAGCAGGAAGAGGTATAGTCACTCTTCACCAATCTGTAACGCACCCTGACAACAGCAGAAGAGAAATACTGCTGGTAATATATCAGCCCTTGCTGTAAATCAAGGCTTAAGCTTTCTGCTGCTTGGGAAAAAACTTTAGTCACCAGCGATGTCACCAAAGACGCCAGACAAAGACACTCAGTCATGTTGCGCCCCAGAGACTGCTGTAGTTGGGGGTTTTAAGACCCTTTAAGAAGTGCTTGGAACCAGGATGCTTTTTTTCCATTGTATTTTACCTATTAAAAAATTGTCCTTCTCAAGCAATGGGTACTGTCAGGTGATCTCACTAGCAGAGAAAAACTGCAAAAGACGTATTTACAAAAGCGTGTGTAGTCACTACTGCACGGTAATCACAGAGATGGGGTCTCCCAGGATAAAAATGCAGATCAGGGGCTGCCACGTTTCCCCCAGACGTCCTCCCCACTGGCAACTTCAGGAGGAGGGCAGAGAGGCCGGGATAGGGATGTCCTGACATCCCAAGGAGGATCCCTGCAGAGCGGGCTTGTGGCGTATCTGCAAGGCTGCTCTCTGAATCACGACGAGAGTTTTCTTGTCTTCTTTCAGCTTGGGACCACAGACGTCCCCACGAGACCCTGCCCCTCGGCAGCCTCCATATTCCCCCAGAATAGCAGGCCCACCAGGCAGTAGCGATCAATAGGAGGAACCAACCCCTCTCCACCCCACATCTGAATTCTGGGACATTATACCATGGAAGAGTCCTCCACCTTCACCTCCTGTCCATTTGTCTCCATCTCAAGGCCCTCCACTCTGCCTCCTCCAAATTCTTCATCCAAAACCCTTGCAGTCCTCATTCTTGAATCCTTCTCCAAAAGCCATGACAGCCAGCAGCTCCTCTCATCAAGCTATTCCTTCCTCCATAGTGACCAGCAATGTCTTTTCTCTGGCTTCCCAACAGGTCTTTCTATAGCCCAAAGTAAACCAGGCTAAGGTGTGGGAGGGGAAGAAGAGGTTCTCCAAGCCCAGCTTACCTTATAACACAACCTAGTGCACAACAGTGCACCAATGTGACAGTCACAGGCAGCATCAGTTTGGGTGGAAGAAAACAAACCCAAACACCAATTGCTCTGATTAAATATTAAAGGTGGAGCATACCTTTATTGTATTTTTAAGGACCATCTTTGGAGTTTACCTGCAGTTTACTGGAGCGACTGAACTGATCTTGGGAACTGAGATGGCTCGTGTGGTCTTGGTGATTCAACTCCAATCCACATAACTCAAGTGCCCAAGATGATCTGGTGATGTGATGGAGCCAGGTGACTCATATGACCAGGAGGGCTTGGACAGGACACTCCGGTAACCACTGTGACTCAGTCTTTGCAGCTGTTGTGTCACAAGGAATGGCTGGGCCCAGATAGACACAGTCAATTGATTAGTCACTGTGCCCTGCACTGGTTATAAAGGTAAAGGTTTCAAGGTACTCAGTAATTATTGAAAACAGGCACAGTTGCATTACACGTAAATACATGCATATATATATATATTTATATATGTTAACAGAAGAGACAAACTTTCTTGTTAAAAGTTTAGACCTGCTATAAACAGAAGTATGGAGTAGGAAAAAACTTCTCCAGTTGGCAAGTCTTAAGTATTGTCCATTTTCCACCTCCCTCTGGGCCAGCCGGGATGAACTACTTCTGGAGGTTGCAGTCTGGACTAGATGGAGCATGGGTCTAATCTGGCCATTAAGATTCCAGTTTAATGTTAGAAATGGCTGCTTTTAATTATGACTAGTGTTAATATTTTAATGCCTTTTTTCCATTCAGACATCACCATTGCCCTTCAGTCTGTGTAATGACAGATGTTCAGGGCATGTGGTTTGTCCTTCCAGCAAAGGAGAACTAGGAGATTTGTGCCTGGAAATATTCTACACATTTTCTCTATATGCGTAGCCCTGGAGCAGAGGTGGTAAAGAGCCTGCAAGGGCTCTGTTGGGGACCTCAGCCCGGGACCGGTGTGGATTTCCCCTTGAACTGACATTAATAAAAGACCAGAACAGAACAGTGGTGCTTACAAGGCTCTTTCTTTAGGGCTTCTGGCTCTGTCCCAAAACTGTAAAACCCCTGTGCCACATCACATCCTTCCATGGCCAAACATAAGAAAAATAACTTGAAAGACTATGTGTAGTGGGATGATCCATTGGCACATGCCCTAACAATATAAACGTATCCTGTCTCTTGACACTAGTTATATATTTTTAACTGAGGCATTAATACTCAGCACTTGTAACACTTTTAATCCATATATATCAAAGCACTTTTGTGGAAAGAGAGATACTGCGTAGGCTGGTAGGAGCCTAGAGATAACCTGTTAAGATTTGGTTATAGCGGCTAATATACTCATTGACCCAATTGGATGTACAGAATATTTTTAACTGAGGCATTAATACTCAGCACTTGTAACACTTTTAATCCATATATATCAAAGCACTTTTGTGGAAAGAGAGATACTGCGTAGGCTGGTAGGAGCCTAGAGATAACCTGTTAAGATTTGGTTATAGCGGCTAATATACTCATTGACCCAATTGAAGATGTACAGAAAAGTGACAAAACCCTCTGCCCAACATGCAGTTGGTTTGGTGTGAAGCCCAGAATGGCTTCCCTGGAGTAATGTAGTGTGGAGTTCAAAAATATCCCTCTGTGAATACTGTAGTAACACAGAGCTGCCTTTGTAAGTTAAATTCTCCTGTTTCTAAGTATAGTCTCCAGCAGATTCTGTTGTTTGAATCTATAAGGCATAAAATACTTGCCTGAGCACTTCTCATTGCCATCCCAATAGAGGCAATGGCAACATAGATGAAACAACACTCTCTGCTCTCCACTTCTCCCATTTGTAACCATGTATTATGTATTTCTGGGCAGAGGCTGCACTGTCCCACTGTGGAGAGATCCTGGGCAGCTGTTTTCCATCAAACACATGAGAAATCAATGACAAAATGAGGGTGCTGGTGGAGGCTGAGTCCCGTCCTGCTGTAAAACACCCAGTCCTCTTCTGTCCCTCCTAGCCAAGCAAGAGCCTTGACTTTTTGCTCTATGCTTTTATTTTCCCTTTTGCTTCCTCTTCCCCTCCAAACCACACTGCTCTCTTAGAATTGCCCACCGTCTCCCTCTCCAACTGCTGTCCATGCTCAAAGTGATTAACTCTGCCTCTTTCTCTGGGTCTGTTCCTCTGAAGATTACTGTCTCGTGTTTGGAGTGGATAATCCATCAACCAAATGGCCATCTGCCACCCAGGGGTTTGACGCAGTCCTTTGGCACTCGTGCTGGAAGGTCTCTCTGGCTGCACAGCCGGTGGAGCATGGAGAAGGCAGTGCACCGGGATCAAAACCAGCACAGGCTGGAGTTTAGTGTTCCAGCCAGCACGGGCACACATCGACATGAGCACACATATGCATGCTCATATGAGCAGCTCCACAGCCTCAAATCTCAGGAGATGGCCAGAAGAAGAGCTCAGGAATGAATTAGCTGTCAGGAGACATCTTGCCAGCTCTCACACTGCAGAGAGCTCACCTTAAATCAGAAGGGGGAACTCTCCTTACCAAGAGCCGGTTAGGGTTTTCAGATGACTTATGGACCCTGCACAGTGTTATTATCTGAAGCAAATGAGAAAGTGAACTGGAGCTGAACATCGTGCCCATGCTGAGCCCACATGCCGTGAGCACACAGGGTGCCTTGAGCCCTGTTCTTGCAGTGCTGCCAGACCCCTGCGCCAGAGCCGGTGCTCCTGCAGACTGGCTGACGGGCTTCAGCCTGCCATGGTTAGCACAGCATCTCCTTTCCCCTGCTAACAGCCCTTCTGCACACAGACCCCAGGCCATCCTCTCATGAAGTGTGGGATGGCATCTCCTGGCCTGGTGATGCCACTGCAGACCTGGCTCTCCACAGAGCCTTGCCAAAATGCCTCCAGCCCAGCTACTGTGCCTGTCCCAGCCACCTGCCCAGGCTGAGCTGAGGTCTGAGTTACACCACTATTTAAGACCAAACTATTGATCTTTGGAGTGATCTAAAATGCACTCAACATCCCTCTGCAATAAGGATCATCGATAAGCAACATTGGCACCTTTATGATATGGCCCAAACTACAGCCAGGCCTCCTTCAGCCTGCCAAGATGTCTTGGAGAGGCAAACCAAGAGTGACAGAAACATCACTACAGAGTGGGTTTCAAAGGCAGGGTCCAGCAAGAAAAGCAAGAGGGAAATGACTTGGCACGTGGATGCACCACGCAGTCTGCTCTGGGCAGCTGGGCATGGCCCTACCAGTTTCACGCAGCTGAGATGGGCCATGTCTGCCTCATGGCTAAAGCACAGACCAAAGGGAAGCTGTGTGCCCCGTGCCAGTTGGCAGTCCCTCCCTGTGCCCTGTTTGCTTTGCCCCTAGCACCGGCCAGCTGTGCTGTGAGGTGATAGCACGTGGGCTGTCAGTGCAGTAGAAACTGGGGAAAAATCAGGCTGAGAAAACGGTTGCAAGTGGGACAAATATGTGAGAAGAGAGGCCGAAGAGCGAGATGCAGGCTCCTTGCTGGGAGTGGGGCTAAGCTGGCCGGACTGCTGGTGGAGTGAATGGAGATGTGACTGATACAACAATCCATTTAAAAAGTCCAGTTTCCTCTGCTTTTCACGATCTTTTCTTTCCATTCTTTCCTTTATGTTTCCCTTGTTAGTCAGTTTTTCAAGGGCAGACAGCTTATCCCACCAAGCTGCCCTGAGAGGAGGGTCTGGGCTGTCTGACTCTCTACCAGTTCCCTACTGACAGGCATTTATTCAAATCCTTCTCCAGTTTCAACCAAGAGAGAGGCATAGAGATCCCAGAGATAATGAAAGTCCTTTAGATTTAATGAAAATAGGTAGGTGGATAGAAGATAGAGGACTCTGAGCGTCCCCACTGCAGGAGAGATTGCAGTGTGAGCCAAAATACCAAGCACCAGAAAACCTTCGTGGGAGAAACCATGTAAATACCCCAGGCCACAGGAAACACATTTAATCTGCCTCCGCGCTCAGAAGGGCACTTGCAGCTGGACACAGAGCAGGGAGTCAGCAGGCGATGGAGGCAGGCACAGCCCGTCGGGGCCGGATCAGCAGCAGGTCTCTGTTCCCATGGCCTGTGCACAGACGGAGGGCATGGCTGTCTGGGAGCAGATGCATCCGTTGCACCCCTTCTGCTATCATGTGGGTTCCCTTCCTGGCATCATTGGCTAGCACTGAACTGTGCATTAATGTCTGGAACTGCCAAAGGTGTTTAAAAGGCCTCTCCATCTCTCACAAAGGAAAGAGCATCTTCATCCCTCATCACACCTGTCCCAAGGAGACTGTATCCTCTATGCTAACGATGCTGGGCCAGCTCCGTATTGAAGCCACGCTGTGCCGCTAATGCTCCTGCATCCTCTAGGCAGAGCGAGGCCAATGAGCCTGCTCTCTGTGCAAGTCCTCCCACACCCTCTCTGCAAATAAGCTCATGCCAGGTCATAGCCTGACTCCACTGCTGACTTTGCTGGCACGTGAGTGCCCGCCAGTTCCTTCAGAAGCTGCTGAACAATATGAACCAGGCTTAATGATGGGTGCGACTCTTGCCTGCTTCCTGCGGAGTTTCTGTACTCTGCTTGGGAGATCCCATTTCCCCCTCTGAAGGAAGAAGGCAGGAAATGGAAGGGCATTATCCCTCCTATTCACACTGAAACATTGGCAGTGCTAGCACATAAAAAAATGGAAGGAGACATATACCTTCCTCTTTTAAAAACAGAAGGACTAGGATGCTTTCCCAGCCTAGAAACAAACTTAGGGCCAAGGCTGACATTCCAGGGATTGTTGTCAATTAACATAATGAATAAAATTCTCCTCTTCAGCCGTGCTCTGTGCATGCAGGAGAGGAGCCGGATTGTTTTCCTGCCCCAGTTCTGGGCAGTAGTTTTTGCTGCATTCACTTGGAGACATCTGTCCGGTTTCATGCCTGCTGTGTAAGCTGGTGTTGAAGTTGCATCTGCTAAGGACCCTCTCTGCTCCCTATCCTGGGGGCTATTTCAGGGCAAAAATATCCTTTAACCACTTACACTGAAGCACACACTTGACAAAAGCATGAGCAAAGAACATAATGATGCATCAAGCTCCGCATATAACTCATCAGCTGTGGCCCTGCCCGGAGAGATGGAGGGAGCGGTGGTCCGGAGCAGGGTGGCTGCTTGTGCCGCAATGGCCGGGCTGCACGGGCTCCCCAGCACAATGCCTGCGCCATGGCCTGGGCAGCACAGCTTGCTCCTGGGGCATTGCAACGCAACCAAAATCTCCAACGTCTGTGGTGCCCCCACGCAGCCCCATTCCCGAGGGTGACTGGGCTTTCCAGCGGCTCTCCCCACCTGCCGGCTGGCCCCAGGGGGACGTGCGCTGCCACGAGCCCTGACAGTCCTGCTCCTTCCCTGGCGACCCGAATCCACATCACATCCACCCTCCTCCCGCTTCCACCGAGGCCCGAGTGGTGTTTCCCAGACTCGTGAGCTGCTGTTTCACCAACCACGACTTAGAGATGCTAAATAGAATAGCAGCGAGTTCCCAAACCCACTCTAAAAAGAGAAAGGGAGCAAGAAAGGGTTGGGTGCCGTGTGTGTTTCAGGGTGTACGGATGACTGGAAACAAATCCCAAATCCCTGAAAACTCAGAGAAAACAGGAACAAAAGGTGGGAGAAAACCACATAAGCAAGGGTGAGGCAGCAAGGAGAGGGGCTCTCAGTATTGATGTTTGAAACGGGCTCTTTAAAATGGAAGATAATGACACTGAAAATTATTCTGAGCTTTTCAAAGGCATAAATGACCAAACTGCCTCCTGACTCCTGAATTACATTATCCAGAAAGAACTTAATAGCATGTTATTATCGCTTCTCCTCACTGACAGGATTTCGGCACTGAAAAGACAAACAAGAAGTGCATTCATAATCGCAGCCACGTTCACCTCTGCAACGCACTGGCCGCAGCTAATTTCAGGTAAGTGTCTCGGCGGCCGGCCGGGGGAGCTCGGCGGGGCTCATTGTGCTTGGCAGCGAGGTAATTGCCTTTGTCGTTGCTGAGGGGGATCGGCTAGGTGTCCCCGGGGGGGCTGGCTGGCGCCGAAAGCCTGCTGCATGGGGAAGAAAGGCATGGGCTGAGCTGGCCGGTGGCAGCTGAGGGGGACATACCCCCCGTGGGGACGGCTCCAAGCGGGGCATGGTGCTCCCCTCGAGGCGCCCAGGGCTGCGCAGACAGCAGCAGGGTCCTTGTATCTGCTGCGCGGCCACGGCTCCACTGGCCTGCTGGGAGCTTATAGGAATGGGAGCAAGACAAGAAAGGGGGTCATAGGGACATGCGAGGGCTGGGGAGTGTGAGCAAACAACCTGGCCTGAGCTGTCCAGGGATAGCCCCAACCTTTGGTATTTGTGGTGTACGGTTCCTTTCATGACAGGCAGCCCCAGAGATAGCAGTACCGCTGATTTCCAGAGCTGGGCAGCCTGGCAAGCCCCTCTCCTGCCCCCACTTGCCACCCCATCCCTGTGCCCTGGTTCAGAGGTCAGAAGGCAGCTCCATCACATTGTGCTTCCGACCAACCTGGGTGTCTTGGCCGTGTGCTGGGATGGGCATCGTCCTGGTGCAAGCCCACGATGACCCTGGCATCACGCAGTGCCATTGTGCTACCATCTGAGGGGCACTGCAATGCAGCAGTTCGCTTTCGGCCATTCTCGAGGCCTGCCTTTATGTTTTCCTTGTTTTTTATCAATGATGTGCAACACTGCAGCCCAAAACACCTCTCTCCCAGGAGGTGCCCCATCTCCTCCTGAAATTCCCCCCAACAGCCAGAGACAGGACCGGCTGCCACTATGGCAGGGCAGTGCAGGAGCCCAGCCTGGAGGGAAAGAGGCAGGGAAGGGAAAGAGGCGGAGAGCCATTTTGTGGGCTCTGCTCAGCTGCCGCTGCTGCAGGACACATTTGTGTGGGGCCACCTGGGACCCAGAGCGTGACCCAGCCCAGCAGGGTCCCCGGGCAGAAGACCTTCCCTGCTGCGGTGCCAGCATGACGAGGCCGAGCTAAACCCCAGGGGAAGCCTTCGCACAGCGCTCCATGGCTGCCTGTGATTTATATCCCAGGTTTAACATTTCATTTCAGCAGCCACACTCCGACGTCCGTAGGCCCCTAAGCGAGTGAAGGGGGTAACTGCCAATAATACCAGCCAGCACTGTGCTCTGCTGCCTGCTCGCTACATGTGTAGTCATGATTTTTCCCCCAGTAGCACAATATGGCAAATAAACCTTCCCAGCAGAAGACAGGCTGCAGAGGGAGCTTATGCAGCACACCCAGAGCCACCCACATCATC
This sequence comes from Aptenodytes forsteri, assembly GCF_000699145.1. Classification (NCBI taxonomy): domain Eukaryota; kingdom Metazoa; phylum Chordata; class Aves; order Sphenisciformes; family Spheniscidae; genus Aptenodytes; species Aptenodytes forsteri. The sequence goes on along the minus strand of NW_008795405.1, from coordinate 3,550,522 downwards.
GGGGTGGGACCCCCCAGCCCAGCCTCTGTGGGAGGCTCCAGGACAGGGGTCGTAAGAGCACCTGCTCCCATAGCAAAATTCAGGTGCGGCCGGGGACAGGACACATGGCACAGGAGCACCCGGGCAGCTTTGCAGCCCTGTGGCCTCCCATGGGAGCTCCCCAGGTTCCGGTCCCTCATCCAGGACTGCTTGGCGGAGTGTACAAACACAGCAACCAAAGGAAACCACAGGGAGAAGACCTGGGATGGAGATCCCAAGAGTAAGACCATGGAGCAGTCTCCAAACTAAAGGAGTTGCATGAACTGTGTAACCCAGGGAGGGCCAGGGCTGAAGACCAAACTGCAGGGAACAGCCCTCAGCCAGTGAGGGCTGCAAGGGCGACCTCGCACAGCCTGCACAGCTCTCCATCCCCTTCCCCAGCTTCACTAACTGTTATTCTCTGGGTACACAATTGAACAGTCAAGTATAATTTCTCTAGGGCAAAACTCTCCCATGAAACTGACTGTTCAGCCTGCCGTGCAGTTACCAGCAGTACCATGCTTGTAGCTGACTTCCCACCCCACATCAGACAATCTGCTTTCCTCCTTTTGTCTTCCTCTGGGGCTCTGTCTGGCTCACACCAATGCACTTTAGGTCCGTTGATACCCCAAAGTAAATCCCCAGCCCACATCACCTCATTGCTCAGGTCTCCATGCCAGCTGTTGCAGAGCAGCTATTTCCGTGCTGACCTTCTACTGCCGGTGGCTACGCCGACAGGCTCTCCCTGCTTTGGTTCTGCTCTGATTTATCTGATGGTCCCATGATGCAGAGGAGCAACCTCAGTCCCAGCGCAGACTGGCTGCAGCACAGGCGGGCACGGGACTGGCTGCCCTGTGATACATGCGTCTTATACCACTGGATTTTCCTTTCAGCCTTATCGGTATGATGGATAGTTTAGGCATGGTGAAGGACAAGATAGTAATAACAATGGCCATGATTACTATTTTTCATATTTTCTTTAAGAGCAGTATGATATTACCAGGATTCGTGCATGTTGCTTTGTTTATTAGCTACCATTTAGCAATCTCTTCCATCTTTGCTTTATTAAAGTTAGAGGCGCTGTTAGGCTGTGGGCTGAGAGGAGAGCAGGGGCTCATGGGGCAGCCACCCTGGGGAGATGCTCACTTGCTCGCTTACATCCACGCTGAGCCCAGAGCTGCAGGGCTGCAAACCACCAGCAGCTGATGTGCATTTTACATGCAGACACGTCCTGCTAGGTCAGACCTAATTCTTGTTCCCTTCTTTGCAGTGCTCTGGTTACAGGAAGAGGCTTTATGAGTGTTATTTATGCTCATATTTATCAGAGTAGGGAAAAGTAGCCTCAGCAAAAAAGAATCTGAATGAAATGAAAATAAAAATAAAGTAAAATAAAATAATAAAATAAAATAGCAAAATACCAAAGCTCCTTCCTATTCCACACTGCTCATGCAATCTGGGTGAACAGTTTTTACCAGACCAGCAGAAATCAAAGTACCTGGGTTACAGCAAGCAGCTCAAGAGGGAAGCTGTGCAAAGAGCAGCCTGTGATCTGACACCGTGGCTGATCTGGAGTGCCAGAGGACGGCAAGCAGAGGGATGCTCTCCAGGTCACGCAAGCCGACCTAGAAAGGCCGTTACCCTTTGACAAGGTCACCTTGAGCTGCACGGGAACTCCTGGGGGAGGCTGGTGCTGCCAAATGTGTCGCAGGGTTGGTGGAAGGCACACAGGTAAGTGTGCAGCCACGTCCTGCCCAGGGCTCCCTCAGGCACAGCTGCGGGCACACGCACGGCAGTGATCCCTGGAGGGGACAGAGATGCGGATCACTACCCCGCGGAGAAGCGGCAGCAGCTTTCCGAGTTGGCATGGGGAAGATCTCTCAGCCGGGTGTAGCTCCTACCACCTGAATGCCCTCAGCCGGGGAAACACTCAGCACTGTCTCTATGGGGTCTGATTACCATCACACAGAGATCACTTAGTATCCCTCCAGCCTGCTCAAGAAGCCTTCAGCTGGATGTGAGTAGAATTTACTCCTGGTTTAAAGCCTGTTTAAAGCCTGAGATAGCCACAGCAGGACTCTGGGAAGGCGCACACTGCCTTTTCTCAGGAAGGCACCGCGACGTGCAGGTTTTGCCCAAGAAGGACCTGAGAGGCGGCTGGCCAATTAAAACTGCAAGGCTAGCTACCCAGGCTGGCATCTGCTGGGACAGGCAGGCTCACAGGCCTGGCTCCACAATCCAACCAAACGAAAACAGCTGGCAAGCTCTGGGCTGGGCTTCAGACCAAAGATGAGCCCTAGGCAGGGACATTATCTTGTGTCTGAGCACAGACATTGACACAGAGGGAGAGCTGGGAAGGGTGAAACCCAGAGCCAACCTCATCCCACAGCGCTGACTCGATGGCGATGTGAGCCAGCCCCCTGCCTGCTCCGTGCCGTGGCAGTATGGCTCCGCGGGCAGGCTGGCTGGAAGGGGCCGCAGGGCATCCATCTCTGTCTGCAATCCTGCTCTGAGGAAGACTCTCACGAACAGGAGCCTAGCTGAGCCACGCTTTGGGTGGCCAGGTCCTTGAAGCCCCCCAGGATGGAGACCATCTCTGGGTGACATATCCTAGCTCTGCACCACCCTCCTGGTGAAGAAGTTCATCCCTGTGCCCAATCTAACTATCTATCTAAGCTGTAACTTCTGGCCATCAGCCCTTGCTAAGTCCTCTGGCACTGCCAGAAGGCGTTTGGCTCTATTGTCTCTCTAACTCCCTTTCAGAGTCGCTGGCCATTATCAGCTCATCCCTTTGCTTCTTCCTTGCCAGACTAAATAAGCCCATCTCCCTCGCAGGCAGTAGGTCCTGGCCATGTCGCACACCCTCTGCTGGACCCAATCCAGTTTTTCAGCATCCCTCTTGAACTGAGAGAACCGAAAGAAGACACTATTTCAGGTGTGGACTCAGCAGCACCAAGCAGAGGAAAGAGAACAAGTAGCCTTGCCAGCCACGCTCCTCCTGAGGTAGCCCGGCTACAGTGGTTTCCACTGCAAGCTCATGTTTACCTGGGGTCCCCCATAACCTCTTCCTGCTCCTTTTCAGCACGGCTGTTACTCCACTAGTAGATTTTCTTTTCAGCTGAAAGGTCCTAGTGGTACCTCACGGAGTAAGATGTTAGGAGATGTCACTATGACCTGTATGATCCTTGGAAAGGATAATTTTTCTCAGAAGGATAATTAATTAATGACAAATGTAAATCTCTCACTGTCCAGCTCTTTTGCAGTCCTGGACAGAGCTTGAGCAACTGCTGGAGGAAGAAAGATGACCCCACCCTGCAGGCACCTCGGCGGGGCTGACAGAGGGCCAGCCCCACGCCAGCAGGAACACAGTGGCAGGAGCAAGGGGGAAGCCTTCGTTGTGCCAGCGACAACAGCTCGCCTGCCACAGCATCTGGGCAACCTGTGAAACAAAACGCAGAGAGTGCAGTCCAGAAGCATTTAGAGATCACGGCCGTTTAGAACCATGATGGGTTTTGGTATTTACTCCCAAAAGGTGGGGGGGACACTCCTCCTTTCCCTTTTCTTTTCTTTTCTTTTCTTTTCTTTTCTTTTCTTTTCTTTTCTTTTCTTTTCTTTTCTTTTCTTTTCTTTTCTTTTCTTTTCTTTTCTTTTCCTTTCCTTTCCTTTCCTTTCCTTTCCTTTCCTTTCCTTTCCCTTCCCTTTCCTTTCCTTTCCTTTCCTTTCCTTTCCTTTCCTTTCCTTTTTTCTCTCCTTGTTCCTTTTCTTTTCCTCAACCCTCCTTCCCCTCTCTCCGTCACCCAGGACAAGCATGTCCCCTGGGTGAGATAGGGATGGCTAGAGCTCATGCTGCAGGGGCAGGAGCCAGCCCCAGCCTCTTGCCTCTAGAGAGGAGCCAAGGAGGAGGAAATTTCTGTCCCCCTGTATTAGGTTTGCATGGCAAGGTTTTGGTAGCGGGGAAGCTACAGGGGTGGCTTCTGTGAGAAGCTGCTAGAAGCTTCCCCTGTGTCCAATAGAGCCAATGCCAGCTGGCTCCAAGACGGACCCGCCACTGGTCAAGGCTGAGCCCATCAGCAACGGCGGGAGCGCCCCCGTGGTAACATA
>NW_008795405.1:3546092-3546307 GCF_000699145.1 Aptenodytes forsteri | reverse complement strand
CCCCCCCCCGCAGCAGGTGGATGTGCCCTGAAGGAAACTGCAGCCCATGGAGAGCCCATACAGGAGCAGGCTTTCTGTCATGAACTGTGTCCCACTGGGGACCCACACTGGAGCAGTCTGTTCCTGAAGGACTGCACCGTGGAAGGGAAGGAGCGGCAGAGACAACGTGTGATGAACTGGCCACACATTCCCCACCCCGTCCCCCTGCACCACTG
>NW_008795405.1:3471105-3545774 GCF_000699145.1 Aptenodytes forsteri | reverse complement strand
TCGGGAGTGAAGTTAAGCCTGGGAAGAAGGGAGGGGTGGGGGGAAGGTGTTTTTAAGATTTAGGTTTTAGTTCTTGTTATCCTAGTCTGATTTGATTGGTAATAAATTAATTTTTTTTTTCCCCAAGTCAAGTCTGTTTTGCCGATGACAGTAATTGGTGAATGATCTCTCCCTGTCCTTATCTCAACCCACGAGCCTTTCGTTACATTTTTGCTCCCCTGTCCAGCTGAGGAAGGGAGTGATAGAGCGGCTTTGGCAGGCACCTGGCATCCAGCCAGGGTCAACCCACCACACCCCCCTTTCCAGCCATCCAGTTGTCAGGGAACAAAGGGGGAAGGCACTGGCTGCCCTGAGGGCTGCGCCCCTCCAGACATCCCTCTCTCCGCTCCCACCTGAATGCCAGGTGTCCTGGCACAGCCTACCGTTGCGTGATGGCTCCTTGCATGCTCCAGGACCCGGCAGCCTGCCCTGCACCCCTTTAGACTCAGGGTACGGGGGGGAGAGGGGTGCCAGGGGGACACGGAGAGACGCAGTGGTAGGGGGGGAAGAGCCCTGCCAAGCGATGCGTTGGAAGGCAGCCCCGGTGACCCAAGGGGAGTCATTTGTGAGGGGAATGACTTTGGCGCTGGCCAGGCTGCGTGCTGGTCACGGTTCATTTGCTATGGGAAGCAGGGAGTGATTCATTTGGCAAGCTTCTACGCTGCAACTGCACGAGGTTCGTATGCCCCTGTGAAATGGCAAAGGGCACCATGCAGCCTTGATCTGCAAATCTATATGCCACCCACTTGTCATCATTAAAGTTCACTGGATGTGCTAGGTAAAGGCTATGGTGTTTAGCCTGGACTAATGTGCTCTCTGGCTTTTTCTTCAGCTGGATATGAAAAAAGCCTGTTCAATTCATACCCTAAATTCCTGCATAGTTTTGCATGGCAGTATCATTTACCCTGACTGCCCCATTTTCCACCTCCAGCCAACCTAATGATGGTACATTTAAATGCTAGATGAAATGACTGCTGGCTCCCCAGCACGTCTGAGAGTACCAAAAGCCTTTAGGATGGGAGATGCTACAAGCTTACAACATAGTATTTCATATTACGGGAGCTGAAAGTTGCCTATCAGTTTTGCATCTCTGGCCCCAGCTCTAACCCCCCCAACTTGTCAGTCCCGAGGAAGAGTCAGTGGGCTCAGGAATCTGCTGCCAGGCTGACATTTAGCACCAAACTCCAGTTCGCTTGCAGCTGAAGCCAGGCAGACAGCAGCTCGGGTGCCGACTGCAGGCAGAGCAGCAGAGGCTGTGTTTGCTGGTAGTGCAAACACCAGTAAAGGCAGGTTGGAAGGAGAGGCCAAGTGCACAGAGCAGATCTCGGTTACCCATGTATGACAACCACAAATTGGGATGAGAAAGTGTCTTTTCAAAACCCTTTTAACACATTCACCTTTGAGAGCTTTCAGCAAAAAGACAAGGCAGGAATGTTAAAGGGTCAAACGCTGTGTGTTTGCTTGTTCTTTCCTCAGGCAAGTCTCATTGATTGACTGTGGGAAGGGTGAGAGCGGAGCACAACTGACAGAGGAGTCCCACTGCTAACACTGAAGCACGCGGCCTCCCAGCAGAGACTAATGTCAATAGACAAAGCTCTTCCAAATACACCCCGCTCTCTGCCTGCTGCATGCTGCCAAAAACAACAGTCTGAGGGGCTGCTGGTTCCCTACCACTTTCAGAGCCAGCACCTTCCTCAGGCAGCAGGACTAGCAGTCACATGGCTGGATTTCGGAGGGGTGAAAGCACAGACATGGTGGCTGAGAGCAGGCTGGGGGCTTGGCAGTCAATGCGAATGTCAGCTGCGAGGAGCCTCTCCATGACATGGGATCCTCTGGAAATGAGGGATACAACCAGGGTGTCACTGTGGGATGAGCTTTCATGCACAGATGTTGGTGAGACGCAGACAGTGCTCTGGTCGGTATATCCAGACATGGAAAAGCAAAGTCATTTGCACGGGCAGCTACAAGATGAGGATGTGCAACTGGTGACCATTGCTAGAGGGTCTCCTGGACTTCACTGGGTGCACTAGGCGAATTTTTTTGAGCAGAGCTCTACTTCTGAGGAGAACAAGACAGGCCCACCTACACTGGCCAGCCTACAAGCTATAAGTGCCTAAGCGAGGCACTGATTCAGCCAGACTGCTCACATGAGCAAAGATTACTCAGATACAGGTCGCAGGACCAATAGACCAGGGCCCCTATGACTCCTTGTTGACTCAGGAGTCTCGTCGCTGCAATCACCACCACTCCATTCCCTGACATCATCACACAACCCAGAAGTCAGGGGAATCTCTGATCTGTCATTGCACGGGTTGGGGACAAGCTTTACAAGGACATTCAGTCTTACCAGGCCAGGGTTTCTTTTTTTGCTCTTAGCAAAGATGGAAGAGCACATCACTCCTGCTGCTGTCCCCATAGTAGGAAGGGCTCAGAGAGCTAATGCCAGGGTCAGATGACTGACTGCACAGGAGACTAAAAACCCACGTTTAGTAATTCCCCATCCACAACTCTGCCAATCACACACCACTTCTTGACAGTCCTGAGCCAGCCAGCTCTGCCTACACGCTTGCACATACACGCAGTCACTGTCATAAGCCACACTTCTGTAGTCACTAACTTATAATGCCCAAGCACACCTGCAGCCAGGTACCTTTTCTGGATTACATCCCTTCCCTCTCCCACACAGCCAGCAAGAGAATTGGTTCCTCAAGCACTGACACATGCACTCACCCACACTCTGCCCGCTGCTTCCCTTCCCATGCAGATGGACTCACTGCAAGGTGGGGTCTTGCACCCGTGCAAGCTGGGAAACTGCATGCAAACTGGAAGAGCACATGCTCTTCTTGTGGCTTGCTCTCAGACACAGCCTGGTACCTGAGTAACAACCCTCAGCTTAGCAAGCTTGCTGGCAGTAGGGGGACGTTCCCATCCTGTCCTGCGTGTCCCCTTTCACCTAGACAGTTTATGAGAAAGCTGAAATGTTCTGAGCAGTCACCTCCATCCATCCACCCTTCCTGGCTACAGGAATCCTCACAAGCAGCAGGGATGTCTCCCAGGATCCCAAATACATCTCACATAAAGGAGGCCTCTGAGTGAGACTTCCTGGTAGCCGTCCCACAGCTGCAGAGTCAGAGCCATCAGACCTGTCACTTGCACCACCGAGCAAATGGCAGGTTTTCGTCTGAGGCAGGAGCAGTGAAACGTCACAGGCAGTGACAAGGCAAAATGCTCAGTGCGTGGCATGGGGATGGTGACGTCTCACAGATATCCTGCAGCATGCTCCCACAGGCAGGGAGGTGGCAGGCTCAGCGCGGATCTGGGTGGCAAGGAGTGGTGTGTCCTCCCAGCAGAATGACACCCGCTCCTCCACCCCATTCCAACACACATCTGACACAGCACCAGAGGACCCAGATGTGGAACAAACCTCTTGGAAAGAGGAAAGACCAAGAGGCCATTTCATTTGCTTGCAAGGAGTTAACAGCGCTGCCTGGCATCACTCAGTGGAGAAATGGAAACAGGACTGAGGTTAGAGGCTCAAACGTCACCCTGAGTGCGCAGCCAGGCATCCCTCCCGCAAAGGTCTTTGATACAACACATTTATTTTGCTGTGTGGCAGTACTGTACAGTACACATACATTACCAGCAGTTTCAGAGCCCTGAGTTGTCATTCCTCCCTGCCTTCCCTGAATTTCGGAAAAGAGGCAGGACCACTGTCCCCTTCCCCCATTTCACCTGCAAGGAAACAAGCCAGGAAAAGTCCAAAAACACAGAGGCACTTGCTGACAGGACTGGAGACAAACCTCAGAAAGCCAGACTCCCAGTCCACCACCCTCACCATTAGGGTCCCCTTTCTCTGGTGCTGGGAGAGAAAGCCCTAGTGCCAGCTCTCCACAAGGTCTCAATCCTCTGAGAAACTCTCTGCACACCTCAACAGAAATCAGACTAAGGAGACTGCAAAAACTAATATAAACCCAATTGGATTTTCAAGGGACTTACCACGTCTCTCTGAGAAATGTTTTGGGGCATTCTAGGCAGGGTTGGGATTCTCTTAAATTCTGTAAGATTGTTTAAGAAAGAGCCAAGGAGAGGCTTTTGCTTCCAGTGCAGTCCCACTGGAATCTGAGTGGAATTTCCCCCGCTCAGATGGGGAAAGAAAGTACCCTGCCCTTCCTGACACATGGTATCCCACACCTCCTTTTCCTAAACCATGAAATGGCAGAGCTCCGGTACCAACTCCACCTCTCAGCGCCACAGAGAAAGCTAATGCTGTAACAGGCAAGGACAGTGCAGTGTGTAACGTGGAACAAGACCCAAAAATAGCCCACAGAATAGACAAAAACAGTCAGAAAGGCAAATGTGCAGTGGAGTGCAGAAGGGAGGGAGCGAGCACCCAGGCCTCTCCCACCAGTTCATGTCAGTACGTGGAATGGTGCATCCAGCTCAGGAGAGCAATGACCCAGTTCCCCAGCTGGGACCCCTTCAGCCACAGGAAGAGTTCATGCAAGTTGATCTGCCACAGGCTCAGGGCTTCTGTGAGTGAGATCTGGGCCCTCCTGTAAAGCGAGTGACTCTTGCTCCTCTGGTACCTAGAATGAGAGAAACAGCTGCATTAGATCCAGCAGGATGCAGCCCAGCAGGAAGGAGGTCTGTCCTACATCTTCAGTACAACTGATCCTCCCCAGGGGAGGGAAAGGTCCCACCTCTGGAGAATCACCATCAGTGGGGACCCCTGGGAGTAGGGATTTTCTCCAAGTAATGTTCCTGAGGAGCTGGGGACCGCCTTCCTAGCACGAATCTGGCAGAAGAGACAGCCTGCTCCTTTGTCAGCCCGGTTCTCTCCCCACTGCACGTAGTGACCCTGGGCCATGGCATCCTCTGCTTCTATGCCCAGCTTCACTTCAGCTAACAGGGACAGGTGCACATCCCTATAGCCCTTCCTGGCACCACACTCGTAAGAGTCCAGCAGTCCTGACACACTGATTCCAGGAAAAGTAATTCTCCACCTTTCTTTAGAAGCAGAGGCTAACTGGGCTTCGTAGGTCCCTCATCAGCCACAGAAATAACTGTTATTTCTTCTGCAAGGAGGAGGAATCTGAGGCAGAAGTGCCTTGACTCATAAGACTCACAGATGGAAATCACTTGCACGACTCCTGTTCCTGGCTTTTAAACATCAGCCTGATCTTCACAGTCAGCCCTATACCCTAAATCGGGCTGCAGAAACTGGCAGCAGTGAACTTCCAGATCTTTCCTACCCACAAATACTTCCCAGTCGTGATGCCTGTAATGGGCAGGAAGGCCCTTCCCCTTAGGCCCTTCAGGGGCCAAACCCTGAACCCTTAGCCTAAGGGCTCCAACTCCATCCCTGTCCTCTGCCCCAGGGTGCCAGACCTGTCCTCTGGAGAGGCTGACAGGCGTGAGAACAGCACAGACAGAGGCTGAGATGTGTAACTGAGCAGGGGTAGGACCACAGCAGATGTGCTAATGAGGGGGAGAGGTCCACAGCTAAGAGTAAGAGGTCAAAAGGTCAAGTTAGGCCTCATCAGGGCCCTGAGTGGGGGGCTCTAATAAGCCTTAATGGCCCTGACTAGCCTGGGACCTCCCCCAACCCTCTGCTCATCCGCCCAGGAGCTCCAGTTAATCTCAGGCCTGCACCTTCAGTCCCTGCCTGAGCTACACTGGAGGAGTAATGGTCCCCAGCTCATGCTCTGCTGTGAAGCCCCTTGACCTGGACCTCAACTCACATACCGACCTCTTGGCTTGACCTCAGCCCTGTCTTGTCACCATGGACCTGCCTGACAACCACTGGACCTGATCTACAGATTGAATTTCTGGTTTGACCTTGGACCTGCCCTGTCACCATGATACCGCATTATGATACGGACTTTTGGTTGGACCTGACCACCATCTCAGGGTCTGCCCTGCTCACCTTACTCAGCTACTGTGGGACTGGGCCCTGGCTGACCTGCTGGCCCTGGGATCCCCCCTGGCTCCTGGCTCCCAGGGACAGCCAGCCCCTGCTGCTCCATGTCTGGCCTCTGGTGCCTGGAGAAGAGACTCACGTGGAAACAGCTCTGATGCAGCAGCGAGACATGTTGAGGAAGGAGCTGGCACTGGCCCGCGTGTGCAGGGCTGACTCAATCCCCCTTAATAAGTCATTGGTCTTCAGCAGCAGCAGCATCTGGCGGGGGACATTGTTGAGGAGCCGGGTGATCTGGGGTAGGTAAGCAGCAGCGTTGGACCGGATCTCCACATCCTGCGGCCAGCCAGGTCATATCAGAGAGAAAGGAGAGAGTGTACATGAGAAACCCAGGTCCAGACGCATCTGAGATCTGGCAGGAGGAGACAGTGTTTTTCCAGGCCATAACTCCAGGCCAGAAGCTAAAGAGCTCTTTGTCCTGCTTCCCTGCAGACACCTGGTTGTCCCAAGCACTCACAGCACAGTCACAGATCACTTTTGCCATATCCCACCTGCCCCTCAGTGAGATAAGGCCCTGTTCCCTCACTGGCAGAATTAATAGCCTCTCAGGAGAACAGGGCACTTGCTGCTATCTCAGTTCTTGGCCCCAGGCAGCCCGCAGCAATCATGTCTCCTAACTGCCCTTGCAGCCTTCTGACTGAGTCTCACCTCACCAGCCCCAAAACTGGCAGAGCTGCAGGTAGCACAGGACTGCTCAGGAAGGTGGAGGCATGCTGCAAGGACAACCAGGCTGCTCCTTGTCTTGCTGTGCCATGCAACTGGTGGCTTTATGCTATACTGATGAAGCCATTTCCAAGACCTAGTTTAGTCCTTTGTCCTCAACACAACTCAGCAGAGGTGAGAAAGCATTACGCAGTTAAGCGTCTTGCTAACCCAAAAGATCAAAAACTGTCATCTGTCAGACTAAGGGTCTATCTAGACCCATATCCTGTCTGGCAGCAGCCAGTAGCAGACGCTTAAGGAAAGAGTGTAAGACCAAGGCAGACACAGAGTGATCCTTCATGTTCCTTGGTTCCTCAGCTTCCAACAAATACACTGCCCACGGTAAGATCCCAGTAATAAATGATGGGCTACAGCCTGAGCCACTTAAGATGGGCTCCCCTCCAAACATGAGCCACCATAGCATGCAAGGCAGCCAGCCCCCACTCTTCTGCCTCTTTTTAGATCTGAGAGTTCCCCCACCATCCCAGTAAATGTAGGACAGTGTGGTGTGGAGCTGATCCCATACGCATAACCGTGTCCCTACCTCTTGCTACAGAGGCCATGACATGAATCAGCAAATCCAAATAGAAGTCCCTGGAACATCTGAAATCTCCAGAATCTAGCAGGACACATGCAGAGGGCAGTAAATGACTTCTTACAGGAGGGAGGCTCCTTTGTGGGAAAGGGAAAGGACAGCTCTAAAACCTTCTCTCCTCTGGAATGAGGGACAGCCGGCCTGTATTTCATGATATGGGATCTCACACTCACTCTTTGTGAACTTCAGACTTATTATAAAGGAACAGACCTGCACAAATCGAGTGTGCAGGTCGTGATGGTCAGAGATGTATACAGCTCACATACCACCATGGTTGCTTTGCTGCTGACAAATAAATCTTTATGTCCTCCTGCTTCCATCACTGACCAAATACACAAAGCTTCAGCAAGAAGATGCTTGGCTCTCCTAAATGTTAAATGTTTTGTTCCATTATTTGTTGGCAGAAGATTCCTCCCTGATTATCTCTTATCCCTTATCCTAGCCAGCATCACTGCAGAGCCTACTTTATTTTCTACACATAGGTTTTCTTTTCTATTTCTTTTCTTTTTGTTTTTAGCTCCAGCTGCTTGTCCACATCACAAAACAACCACATGATCTGTCATCAGAACTGTCGTTTTCTGTCAAGGGTGAAGCCTGTGCACAGAGAAAGAAATGAGCTATGCCACAGGACCTGAGAAAAGCCCCTTGGCTGCAATCACTGAGGCTGCTGCAGGATGCAGCAAAACATAATCATAAAATCAGATGAGATGAGGCTAGCAGCCACCCTGAGCGGTCAGCTGCCTGGCCTCGGCTTAAGGCAGGAACAACTACCTCTATGGCAATCCTCACACATTCGCCTAGCCTGCTCCTAAAACTCTCCAGTGATGTGACTCACAGCCTCCCCAGACCATCCGCACCAGCGTTTCACTGGCCTCGCCGTTAGATCCGGCTTTTCTCATGTTTAATCCCAATCTCCTTAGCTGAATTTAAACCCATTACTTCTTGTCCTGTTTGCAGCAGTCTTTAACAGATTTGAAAATCACTACTACAACTCTTCTCGACCCATGCTTTTCTAGACTTTTTCTGCCCTAACTTGCTCAGACTTACCTCATTGGTAGCATCTGCTTGACCACTAGTTCTTGTAGCTTCCTACTGGACTCGCCCCAGTTTCATCAAACCTTTCTTGAGATGCGGTGCCCCAGACTGGACACAGCACTACAGATAAGATTTTGTTTCAGGAGGGTTGCTTCCTTGTCTCACAGGCTACTCTCATGTTGATGCATCCTCAAGCACACTCCCTGGAGCTCTGTGCTGATGGTACCTGCCTACACAGTGCTCAGCTTTCACTGCTGATACAATCTTTCAAATTCACCTCTAAAAAAAGGGCAAGCAGCGGCTCATTTCCTAATGCCACAGCAAATCTGCTCAGCTCCCCATTATCTGCTGCAGGATTGTCCAGTTTCAGCATTGTGTCACGTAGGCAAAGACAACAGACCTGGCTCCATACACGCAATTCAACTCAATGATAAAGTTCATTAGCCCACACAAGGCACCATGCGGCTGCAGTTACACCTCTGGCATAACCTTCACAAGCCAGTTTAGGATAAACATTGCTTACTAGCTCAGATTCAACACTGGCCTTGCAGTATTGGAGCCAGCTCTGTGTCAATTCACTTTGGTGCCTCTGAATTTTTTTCTGGAGCTACTGGCTCTGGAACTCACAGATCAAGCACAGACCTGCTAGACAGTCACTATATTATTTCTGATATGCAGAAAATTAACTCAAGTAGGAAGCAATCAAATTACTGGGCGGGGGGGGGTCCACTACTCAGTGCTATGGATAATGGCAAACCAGTGCAGCAAATTCTGCCACATCCATCAAAATGAAATGCCAACCCGAAGGAATTTCCAGAAGAGAGTTTCACAGGACAATATTATAATGCTACTTAAATGAATTTCATCCTCTCTACTACAAATGCATGCAGATGAAAACAAACCATAGGATACAACATGTTTTTACCTACAGACAGTAATCCATTGGCTGAAATCACACCACTATATGCTCATCTCTAAAAACAGCACAGTTGGCAGGGGCTGCTACTACTCTCAAGGCAGTGTGTGCATGTCAGAAGTGCGAGGAGGCGTGAGGAGGATCCCAGCATGTGTGGATAGGAAAGGGTGGAGAATGTAAGTGGCAATTTCCTAGATTTGTAGTGACTAAGTTGACAGGATCTGCAGTTAAGCAACCTTGACTCCAAGTTAATAGGGTTTCTGATTGGGACGTAATTTCCAAGGGTTTTTAGGAGTTTGTATCAGTGCTGATAGTCATTTGCATGAATAGCAATAATGCATTATCCTTCTCATGTCTTCCCGCTAAGCCTTTATGTCTCCTCTACCTTAACCTACCCTCCTTGATGGTTCCCTGCACAGCTGTATTCAACACTTTTTTAAGAAAAGGCTGATCTACAAATGTTTCCCCTGCCAGAACCTGTGAACACTTAGCCATTAAAATATTATACAAAATTTAAGCAGCCCATGACAAGTGAAACTGGGAAATTAAGTTCAGCCACTATAAAACACATTGCAGAAGGAGTCGTGGCTTTTTCTAGCTCAGCTATCAATGCAGAATTTGCTACAGAGCTGCCAGGGATTGCCCAGCATTGCTGCGATATCAGCGGTGCAAGTGCTTACAACAAAGAAAGGTACCCACAGAGAAGGGCACAAGATAGGGAAGGGTACACAGGACCTACCTCGCTGGCTGAGACTGGCAACCGGTCAATGCCCCTGTTGACAGACTCCCAGGACCTGGCAGTCAGCATGCACGCGAAGAGAGGGTACAAATCCCCTGCCCCGAGCCGCCGGCTGTACTTCTGCACCCTCTTCATATCAGCCTTGATGAGGGCCTGCCAAAGGCGGCAGTAGTCCATGCGGAATGACTCGCTCAGCACCTGGGGAGGGAGACATGGCCCCCAGAAGTTCACGGAGGACAGGGAACTATGGGGAAAGCCTTGTGCCCCCTAGCTGTGCCCTATTCCCCATTTCAGAGCCAGGAAATATCCTTGGAGGGTTATGGAAGTAATAGGAAAAATGTATTCATATGGACTTAGGGGGTCAAGGCTGCAGCTGGGTGTGCTCTTTCAGCCTGACGCCCTCACAAGGCCCTGGAAGCCCCCCATAGCTACGTACCTGGTAGAGCCCATGGTCCAGGAGGATAATGTGGGCCTTGCCAGAGGCTGGGCATTTCTTCACTAGCACATTGCCTGGGTGCGGGTCACAGTGCACAAAGCCATTCACAAAGATCATTTCGCTGTAGAGCCTCCCAAGGTTGCGCGAGATCTGTGAGGAGACAGGAGATGGTCACACACTGCCACCCACAGCAGGGTGCCTGCCGGGGAGGGGAGGCAGCCGCTGCGTGCCGACACTGTGGGGAGTGAGGGTCTGGTATGTGCCGATGTCCCCATGCAGAGCTCCTGCAGCTCCTCACACTGACAAATGCACAGGGTGGCTGCTGGCATCTACTGTGGGATGACCCAGGGCATTCAGGGAAGGATCCATGCAGAGGGCACCATTAAGGTGTTTGTGGGGTGAGGGGTTATTTAAGGAAACTTGCCTGGCATAAAAAAGAGAAAATACCTGTGGGTAGGAATGGGGTTTCCGGTAATGAGTAGGAAAGTGAGACAGCAGATAGGGACAGACAGGCATTCACAGGGAAGGCATGGAAAGAGCTGCTGGGGTGGGTGAGAGATGGCTTGGAGGAAGACTCAGGTGTTTCCATCCACGGATGGCAGCAGGACCCAGTGGAGAAGGGGTGGGAGGAGACTCAGCCTGTCCATCTGCTTACCAGAATGAACATGGGTTCCCTTTCCCCTCCCTCCATCACACTATCCCCCACTTCCCTCTTCCTTTCCTCAGTCCCATGCTAATCTGATTTGCGATGCCTGTGAAGATGAAGCAGCACAGAAAGGCTGTTTAAATCATCCTGTCACTGCTGTGTCCCTCCATGCCGCTGCTCCTCATCACCAAGAGATGTTATTAAAGTTAAAAACCTCCTAGGAGCAAGCAAACATCCCCAGGGCCTGGGATCAATCCCTAGCCATGCACTAACACAGCAGCCTCGCCCTGATATCCCACCGCCGGCCCTCCCTGCCATCACAGAGCGGCACGGTGCTCCACAGTGGAGTGCTGAACAAGCAATTAAAAGACAATCATTATAAATTATTCCAACCATGTCCCCAGACACACAGTGTAAGCAGCAAACAGGCAACTGTCCCCATAAGCAGAGGTGGTAGAAGAGGTAACGGGGATACTAACGACAGCTCGTCCTGCAGAAAACCAGACAGCCAGGGAAGGGCTTGCTTTACCCACCTTGAAATGTGGCCACCTCTAAGAAGAGCGTTCGTTATGAATAGTGCCCAAGTAACTACAAATGAGGAGAAAGAACGGGAACTCTTCCTGCAGCACACCAACTGGGACAGCTGGACAACAGGACCAGGTGGGACAACCCTCTATCCCTCAAGTGGGACCTGGAGCCACTGCTGAATCATGGAGAATGCTGCCCCCATGCCAAATCACCCACACAGGTGGCGTAGCACAGCCCTGTGGTCTGTAGTGCAGCTCCACTAATACCACACAGGTGTTATTGTAACTACTGACTGAGGGGAATGATGTTTCCCTTCTGAATCACCAGCAGAGATCACTGGAGCAATGAAGTGACCCTTATAGGTCTCATAGATCAACAAGCTCTAAAACTGGATAGGATCAAAGTACCAGGTGCTGTGACCTCCTAGAAGAGCTGAGTAGCACTTGCTGACAGTTCAAGGACGTGCCAGATAGTCTGTTTTAAGCCAGTCACTCATTCACACAGCCTCCCAGGGACCTGCACACCAGGAGGAATGGACCTGGACATCATGACTGATCATAGCATCAGCCACGACACCTGTGCACACACTGAGCAAACTGCATTTTGCCCTCTCTGCCTCAGCTGTTTGCCCTCCAGGGACCTGGAAGAGCACAGAATTATTGAAGATGAGGACTTGAGGACAATCTGGGGCACAACATGATGCCTCATACCCATTAAACACAAGTCCAGACAGGGGCTAGCAGTTCTGCAAGCCTGTTGGTTGGTCATGGCTAAAGCCTGGAAAGCTATTAATTTGCGGCACTGGAGCATGGGCTGCTTCAAAGAGAGCAGATTCTCCTTCTGTGCTGCGGTAATGGCATAGGTTGGGAAAGTCAAGCAGTGGAACAAGTTGCCCAGAAAGGTTGTGCAATCTCCATCCTTGGAGGTTTTAAAGACCTGACTGGATAACACCCTGAGTAAGCTGGTCTGACCTCATAGCTGACCCTGCCTTAGCAGGAGGTTTGATAGGAGACCTCCTGAGGTCCCTTCCAACCTCAAATATCCTAGGATCCTACAAAAACACCTCTCACCAAGTCATCCACGCTACCCTCATAACAGCATCTTATGGTACAGCTGCAGGCTCCAGGTGCGGGGAAGGTCTCCCCTCCGGAGTCACCGTCAGCAGACAGGTTACTAAACAGATCTGTGGTCATAGCCTTTTGCAGCCCACGATGCAACACAAAAGCAGCTCGGGATTCATCTTCCCATCTTACCATGAAAACAGAGGGGTCACAGCCCTGTTCAGACCCACAGGCTGGGTCATGGGTACAAAAACAATCTTCACTGCAAGATCCCCATCCTCTCTCCCTTCCCTGCTGTACTTATATTTACCTCTTCCCCAGCATGCAACCTTGAGTATCTGCAGTAGTTAATTCATTGAAACTAGACTTTATGGCTTCTTTAAGAAAGAGGAACACATTCTCTATAGTTTAGTTAGCATACAGAAGATCTGTTACAGGGATTTATGATGTAAGCATATAAGAAGTCTTTACTTTTGGAAAAAAAAATTACCCAGTGTAAGAGATGGAGCTGTGCTGCACACTAAAGTATTTTTGCATATTTTTGTCTGTTGACATACCTCTAAAATAGGATAAAATTTAAATTAAGATTGAAAGCACCAATACTGTCAAATTCTAAACAAAAAAGGAAGGTTATATTTCTAGGGCTTAGAGTGTAATATGTGAATAGCGACCTATCATTATAATTCAGACAAAAGGAGTTCATGTTTCTAGAGAAAATGTTTTGGAAAAAAACATGAAACCTTTATAGACATTAATTCTCCAGTACTGTGCCCCATCACTATGGGCCTTTATTCCACCTTTCTTGAGAAGGCCACTGGGTAAATAACATATACAGAATTCACTTTGGAAGAATGCAGTTAGATGAAATGAGAAAACAAATGTGTGAAAACCTCTACTCAGGAGAAGGGAGGAATTCAGCATGCATTTAGGCTGTGTAAGACCTTGGGGTGAAGGTGCATCACAAATTAGACAAAAGGTTGCAGTGATTTACAGAAGCAAAGACCAAAGTAAACATACAGACATTTTGTTATGACACGGAGAGGTCATCATTCCTTTCCCTGTTTATTATCCAACACAATGAGGTCCTTATGATTACCAGGGTCCCCCAGCATTGTTCTGCTGCACATCATAAAAAAATAATAATCACCCTTGGAATCCTGCATTCACTTCCAGACACCTCATTAACAGAGAGGTGCAGACTACACAGAGTGAGTTCAGAGAAAGCAAATAAATGAGCAGGATGCAGGAGGAATTTACTTGGGAAAAAGATTAAAAGAGATGAAGATTCCAAAGTTCGCTAAGGAATGGCAGAGGAGGGGCAGTCTGCTGATGTTAGAAGGTATGAATAGCAAGGAAGCAGAAGCACTTGTAGTACTGGATGTGCTACAAGAAATACAACTAGGCAGAAGTGGGTGTGTAATCAAGAATGGCATCATTTAGGCATAACACATAAGAAAGAAACCTATGCTAGTCAGCAAGCAGAGCTGAGCTTGGTATGTCAGTATGACACCAGACTCTGGCTCTGGCCAGAGGCATGTCCTTGCCTATTGCCAGAAGGTGCGTTATTGCCTAAAGGAAGTTCAGTCTCTCTGTCTGTGCTGCAGCAGGACATGATGACTACAGTCACCAGGTGAGTCTGTGGCCTCACCAGCCAATGCAAATAGCAACCTGCCATTGCCACATTAGGTGACATGACCATGACACTGTGTCAGGCAAACTGCACATTTTCAGCCCAATGTTTTCATTCTGAAAAAAATGTAGCTGAGGAATAAGCAGATTGCAGACGATGAAATGGAGAGTCAGCAGCCTGGGCAAAAACAATGGAGTGACAGATACATGTATAACAGCCAGACTTGGAGTAACTCTTCACCAAACTAAGCACATGAAGGTCATTTTATGTATTCAATATAGCAAGGGTGCTATATGTCACAAACTATCCTATGTGAGTTACAAGCCAATACAGAAGAAAATAAGAATGCAGTGCAGACATTAAGGATTGCTATCGTACAGTATCACATAGTCTCTCTATAAACTGGTCAAGTTCACTGGAAATAAGTAAGACAGAAAGCATGACTTCAGAGGCTGTTCCAAAAATTCACTCTTTAGATGGTCAGAACCTTTCCCCTAAATCCTAGCCTAATTTTAATGATGCCCAGTTTAAATCATTTCCTTAAGTAACATAACCCTAGAGTTTAACTAGTTCCTTCCCTCTCCAGTATTTACTACTCCAGTGTGTTCACCAGTAAGATAATTAACAGCATAAATACAGCATAAATACTGCCCCATTTCTACAGGACGCTCCTTTATCTGATGTGTCCTAGGAGTCAACCTGCCTTTTACACAATCACACTGCACTGGAAACACACACTTACCCTGCGATTGACTAATATCCCAAAGTTAATTCTAATATGTCACTTCCCTCTGATAAACTCCCAGCATATTTAAGAAACTCTTCTTATTAGTTTTTAAGTGCATGACTTTTCACTTGGTATCGCTCATTTTTATCCCTTTCTATCACTTCAGTCCTCAAGGCCACCAAGTGCTATTGCTACTCTGGTCCTCCTCTACAATGACAGAACCTCCCGACTTGGTGTCATCAAAAACCTCCTTGATGCAGTTCTGTTTGTGTCGAGGTCATCACTGAATTTATTAAATATGATCAGTTTGAAGAGCAAACCTCACAAAACTCCACTATGGTAATTTCTCTCCACCACTGCCTCTATCAGTTTCTTACCTACTTTGCAATTTCCCTACTAATCCCCACCTTTTCTAGTTAACCGACTCATATCCAGTATACCAAGTATTTTACCAAGTACACTTACTGCATTTCTGTCATCTAATTCAGAGGATCCCAAGCTGTAGTATAGGTAGCAGCAGTGACATATTTCTTCTTGTATACGTACACAGCTGCGAACTGTTGCTGCCATGAGTTTTGAAAGCCTAGACAACCTGTTACCCTCGCATGATCCACTAGGAGCTACTTTTGATGAACCCATATTATATTCCCTTGCATACAGCCCCATAGCAGCAAACTCCTGCGCACACACCAGTCCCTGTATGCAACTCTCCTCTTAACAAATCAGCACACCCAGCTGACAGAGAAGCCCCACAATAACAAAACACTGGGAAGTCCATCACAAATTAGTATCTTTACAAACACCAATATGCAATAGTTAGCAAGAAACCTCTCAGAAAGGAAAGAATGCATGCAAATTTGAGCCTATGAATATTCCTACAGTAAAAAGATGGCACATATATGATGTTCATGGGTAGCTGCATTGTAACAAACCAGCCTGGGTTATCCAGGGAAAGTCTCTGATACTCTTCTTGTGAGCAAGCTGGAGGGGTCCTGGCTCCATGCCTCCAACTGACATGAAGAAGAAAGGCAAAGAAAAAATCCTATGACATGGTCCTGTAGAGCTGATTTTACCGCCTGCCCCTAAGTCCCAGATGAAACTGCCTGATAGGGCATCATCCCTTCCTGTCCCACCTCCATCTGTGACTGTCTCTTTAGATCAGGAGCAGATACTAGTCTCTGGCCTTAATTTGGCTGTAATATTTGCCAATTATTTTAAGAGATGGCGACACTAACTTCAATTGATCTCATTAAAAGTAAAGGTCGTTGTGCAGCTCATTTCTCAGGGCTCAATATTACCTCCTCAGGCCAAAATAATAGCATTGATTTTGGAACCTTAATCGAAGGTTAATTGGATTGAAGAGTGTATTGGGTTTTTGCTTTCTTTCGTTGTTGTTATTACAGCCATCATCTAAGGGTTTGCTTAATCCTGCTAGGGCAATCCTGCCCAATTAAACTGGTGTCAAATTAGCAAAGGGTGTGGATGGAGAAGAGCCACAATTTGGAGCCTGCTCTGTGTCTCTGCTCTGAAATGGCTCTTGTCCATAGCAGATTAGGATGGTCACACACAAGAGATCGATTTCACACTCTGCCCTCTGTGATCCAGTTGTGAGGATCAAAACACAGTGCTCTGTAATGCAGTACTATCACTACGCAGTGATCTAGCATCACAGCAAGGTGATGTCTGGACACATACAATGTCATTAAGATACAGGGATAGCTTTTAGGACTCCTGGAGTGCACTCCTAGCATGCCCGGTACTCTCTGTTGGGGACAGAGGAAATTATTTTCCTGCTCAATGCCCCATCTTCCACAGCATTTAAGTGGGGAGAAATATTCTGACTCATCCGCCCAGGGAACTGAGGGACTAACTTGATAAGTTTCTACAGATTCTCAAAAGGACACAGGTAGAGAAGACCAGGCGTTGTTTATTTAATTGTTTCTTGCATCTCTGTCAGACCCAAAATGGCCATGGGGATCATTTTGCCTTGGCTTTAAATGTAGTCGTATTTCCTTGGATTTAATGTAAAGCATCTTGCTGAGACTTAAGCAATTGATTGACACTGATGCTTGAAACTGACTTTCAGTAAGAAATGGGTTCGTGTGTAATTTAACTCTTTTACTGGTGTCTTTGCGGAGTTCAGAAGCTGGAAATGCTGGAGGTCACTATCCTTGCTTACCAGTGCCTTGTGAATCTTCATTGAGCTTAAGACAAGAGGAAATGTAGGAGAATCTGCAAGGAAACCTCTCCCCAGACTAAATCAGGAGGTGCAAAGAGCAAGAATAGCCATTTTCCCCAGAAACATTGTTCTTCTCCATGCTCCATTTCATCTAACACTTGAGTGTTATAAGCACAAATACTTGAGACATGAGAGGTTTCCACACTTGTGCTGACAAAGGAATCCCATCCTGGGAAATCCCACTTAAATTTTAGCAGCTACAAGGCAGCAGCTCCTGACTCTGGATAAGGGTAAATCCCACACTGAAAGCATATTTCAAGTTGCAAAGCTGCCAACCATGAGAAGGTAGCTGGGCTCTTTATCGAGCTAAGAGATACCGTTCCAGTGCAGAACCCATTTAGTAACAGAAGGAAGCAAAAAGCCACAGTAGGATGGGGTGACAGATGGCAATAATTGCACACAGTAGCTCATCTTAAGTACCTTAGCTGTTTGCTTTCACTTCTCAGCTGGACAAAACACTTTCCTGACTTCTGAATCATCCACGGCTCACGACCAGGCTCTTAGTGAGCTGAAGTACATGGCATCATTTCCTTTCCCTGACTCAAGTCCAAGCCAAGGCGATCATGGGGGACTCTCCACTTGGCTACCTGAGCTGGCTGGTTAGTTGGAGGCAATACAGCACATGCCATGAGTGCATCTGTAAGCTCCACAGCTCCCACAGCCTGCTGATCCAGCAGCCTCCCTGCAGAGACAGGCAGAGCATTCACAAGGAGGGACAGGGAGGACCCATGCAGCAGATCAGAGATAATGTTAAGATTTGTATACAGACAAGATCTCTCTAAATGAATCAGGTAAAATCAGAATGGGTGCAAAAGGAGCATTTGTGCCATTTGGGATCTTCTTTAAAAGTCCATGCTGTAAGTAGCCTTGCTATCCTTTCTTCCCTCCTGCATACAGTATGCTACAAACATCTTGAGAGCCCCTCAGTCTATTTTTCCTCCCTTCCCTGCTCTACCCACCTTTTCCAAATGTATCTTCCCAACCAAGACTGTAAATGCTCTTGTGTCTTGAAATAGGAACAGCCCAGTTTCCACGTGGCCCCCTTCTTAACCCTGCCATGGCCTCGTCTTCCCTCAAAATTCATGCCAGCTCATTTCTTGATAACTCCCCTCTCCAGGCTTCCCTCCCACTGTCAATATCCTAGCTGCATGCTCATCCTCAGCTACACTTGCACATGAATAAGTAACTGTTCTACAGGCAGATATTTCAGTGTTTGCACTTGTCTTTAGAAATCAAAGCTTTTTCTGATTAAATGCCATTACAATCCAGCGCTTGGACGGATCCAGAGAGATTAATGTGCTTTTGGGCAGCTTTAATGATAATCCTGCTACAGACGGTATTAAGTAAATGTCAGTAACCTGGTTTGAAGGGAGCTTTCACCTCAGGGATCCTTTCCATTTAGAGGAGAGAGGCTCAGCTTGCTTTTCAAGGCTGCATTGTCACACAAGAGAAATCCTGCTTAGTGAAGACTCCTCTTCCTCCGCCCAGCAAAACAAAATGGAGTAAGATGATAGAGGGGTTGATAGATAGATAGATTGAGGTGATTTCCAGGGAGCTAATGCATCTCTTGAAAGCCAGAACTGCTGCATATTATAAGCCACATCATCATTTTGAAACCTGGGTTGCCACCCCCTCCTCATGTTACTTTCAGTGTCTGCTGCCTTTTGCTCACTTCACCACCGTGCCATGCAGTTCTTTATCCAGGGCATCAACAGCAGCAGCTGATAATGGACCTTGGTCATATTTGTCCCCATCTGCTGCACCTTGCCAGAGGAGAGGTCTGGGGTGTGCGCTGCTCCTACCTCATCTTACTGTGGCCATAATAACAGACCTCGTTCCCCATCACATGATTCTGACAGGCTCGGTATTCCCTCCTTTCTACTGTTGCTTTATTGGCAATCAGTAAAAGTTAATCATCAATTTCGGGGAGTGGGGAGAGAAAAGGAAGAAAGAAGAGCTCAGCGCAAGCACTGAGAGAGTTTGCCGAAACTCAGTCCTACCACTGAGATGAGTAACATCCTATACCTGACAGATTGCCAAAAACCTCTGAGGCTTATACTTTGCAGTAGTAGAAGTCTGTTGACAACTTTTTTAAAATTACATCTTAGCCATCATTTAGAGACCAGCTCAGAATCAGCAAAATATGTGGTTTCATTGCTGCATGGAACCTATTGTGCCAAGACATCACAAAACGACCTTCCCAAAGGCATGGATGAACAAAAAAATGAGCTGAATTTTCACCCTAAACCTCTCCTATCACAAGCAAAAGCCTCTGCAAGTTAGAAAAACTGAAATTAGCTGCTTCTCTATTTTGGCACATACTGGCAGCAAAATATCCCATTGAAAGGCTGAAGTCATTGAATTTTCCACCCTGACTGGCTGGAGAAAGCTATGGAAGATTGCAAAGAATGTTTTTCCCTGGGCTTCTCCAGACAACTTTACTATCTCCAGCAGTTTGAGAAAATTCAAAGAAGCAACCAAAGTCCCAGGGAGCTACACAATGCTAGCTACGTCAATCTCAGAATGGATCTGCTCTCCAAGAACTGTGAGGAAGCCCAGCTAAAAATCTGAATATATATGCTGCTAATGCATCAAAACAAGCCTTTCTGACTGACTATTTCAAGACTTGAGGAATATTCACTGTTGTATCTGAGTGCTGTGGGCTAGATTTGACCTCTGCCTTTATAGCAGAAGAAAAGGATAGGATAAACTCACTCAAAGAAACGACTCTCTCACTTTTGACCAGTTGACTTGTCCAGGTGAAAGGAGCTGACTGCATGTTCTGCCATGGACGAGGCTTTTAAAATCTGTCTTGATAGCAAAGTCCATAAGCTACCATGTTCTCAAAAGTCACACTGTGGTGCTCTTTGCAGACCAGATGCATCACTGAGGCAGTTACCTTGGTAAATACAAAGAAAGATCATCAGCACAAAAGAGACACAGAGAAGGAATTGTGTCTACCTCTGATCAGCTGACAATGACCTCTGTGATGCCCTGATGAGAGGGAGGAGGAAAACCAGTGACCCAAATGCTCCAAATTCTTCCTGATGGAGACGTGAAAGGAGAGAGATTGCACTATCTACAGGTGAGGTTGTATTCATTTAAGAAGTCCCTGGAATGAAAATGGACCAGACATCTTGCAGGGAAGAGAGCATTGTTCACTATTACCCATTGACCTTGGCTTGTTCATCACAATTACAATGGAAAGACAGTCTCAAAATTTACTTTAACCTTAGACCTTCCTTTCCTGTATTTCAGTGGAGAAACACATGAAAAGGTGCCTGCCTTTCTGCCTGCAGAGGTTACTAGAAAATATCTCATTGACTTCTGTGGGGTGCAAGAGCAGAGGAAGAGGCGAAGAGAAACAGGCAGAGAAACAGGCAGGCTACTCAGTCCTCCACCTGTAATTTGGCTGAGCTCTTTAGGCAGAGAAAGAGCTGCATGCTGACTTAGGGAGGCAGCTGAGAAGATACACTTAATGTTCTCTCCTTGTGGGGCATACCAAACTCACATTTCCCCTCCCTCGAGAGGTCTTTGGCATGTCTCTAACTGATGCCACATGAACTTTGCCATGGAAAGAAAGGGAGCAGAGAGGAGGAAGAGCAGAGAGAGAGGAAGCATTCAGACTTCTGAGGTAAGTGGATGGACAGATTAAGTACAATTGATTTTATTCCGTAGCTCTTTGATAGGCAGTCAACCAAGTGCAGCTTTGAGGCTCATCGATAGGGCACAAGGGGAAAGGCAAGCAGCAGTGCCTCAATCAGCACTCACTGACTGGGAGGGGTGGCTTGACACACTGTCCAATGTCTCAAAACCCTTTCCCCCGGCATCTTCTCAGCCCTTCTGGGAAGTAATGCCTTCTTTTCCTCAAGAATCTCTCAGCCACAGAGAATCTAAAGTGCTCTCCCAACTTCATACAAACTATTTCACTCATCAGGGAAATGTAGCCTCTCTGTAGTGATGAAATGTGGCAGCTGTTTATAATAAAGGACTGCAAAACTACACAGTAATGTAGGACCAGGAAGCAAAGAAGAAAACTGTTGTATCCAGAAGAAAAAGGGAGATTTTGGAAACCAGAAGAAAACAACCCGTGTCAGAATATTATGCAAAGCACCGTGGCTGAGGCTCCAGCACTCTAATAACTGTGATCATAAGACCTATGTTTTATATCTCCTGCATAAGATGATAGCTGTTGGGACATGTATTTGTCCAGGAGAAAGTTAATGCAGAAGACAGAGACGGAAAGAAGAGAGACAAAAAGAATCAGAAGCTGAAGTTGTTCCTTTAGGATAACAGGAACTGCCATCTTGGAACAAACCATGGGTGTATGTAATATAAGAGCATGGTCATCTTTCACTATCTGTCTCCTTGAAGATCTCTCTAGCTGTGCAGCCTACAGGAGAGTGTTCCCTAAAAGGGGCTATGTACTTTTCCCAGAAGCACAAGAACTGAGATCTCTCAGATTGATTGCTCTGTTCACATCTGTATGTGCTCCCTTTTCTGCCCCCTCCTGTCCTGTCAGCCTCCGTTTTGCATCAACGTCAGTTGATGTCAACATCAGTTTTGCATTGCCCACCACACCCAATTCAGAGATGGCTGAGAAACTACCTCATTGACATTGATGCCATTCCTCTCCATGTAGGCCCTGTCATTCACCTGTCCCCCTTCCATAAACTCCATGAGAAGGACGCGCCTTGTTGAGAGCTCCCAGTAGATCCTGGGGACCTGAAACAGGAACAGATGGGTTAGGTCAAACAACAAGCTGGGAAAGCAAGGAGAATATATCACACACAATCCAGAAAAGGAGTAAAAATGGAAGAGGCTGAAGTGAGGACTTGTTTTTTTCCTGAGCACAAGGGAGGTAAATCCATCTACTGGCCTCTTCCCCAGGACAGCAGCAATGTGTGCAAGGACAACACACCAATTCAATGGCAGCAGGATCTGTCCTCGTGCAACATTTCTGGCCACGCTCTACATGATTTTGACCACCTCCCACTCCCACTGATGTCTGAGAGCTCTGCAGCTCCTCTAGCTGGGCTGTTTAACTAGTACCTACTGCAAGTTTCTGAATCATCCACTCAGCTTCTTTAGACAGGAACTGCATCTCGTTTGCTACGCACAGGGCCCACTTATGCAGCTCTAAAAATGATAAGCCATCATCATAAATTGTATCTCCGCAGTGCCCCTTGGAACACAAACGCCTTTGAGCTGACAAAGCCTGCATACTTAGGCCATCTGCAATTGAACTGGGAGAAAAATCAAGTGTCACAAATAAGGGCCTTGTCACAGAAACCCTGGGAGACCCTTAACTATCTTATTGCCAACGTGACACAGTAACAAGTGTAAAATGTCAAAGCACTTTTCATTCAATCTGCAGTAAATCAAGCTGAGTGAGGTACCAGTAAGAGGCCCGGTGTCACCCAGGGAGACAGTGACGCAGGCGTTGCTCAGGCTGGCTCCCTCTTTTCCAGCCTCTCTCTCCAGCCAAATTCTTTCCATGGTGAGTGAGTCAAGAGTCCTTTTGCTGAAGTTCCCTTTAGATATTCCTCACGTCACTGGGCTGACCAATCTCCCAAGCTGTCCAGATTTGCCTTTGCACATGGGTGAAGCCACACAGGTACATTTTACCCAAGATATAAGGGAGCTCCACCCATTCCCATTACTGTGCCCCAATACACAGATACACATTTTGGATCCTGTAAAGAGAGAGCCAGCTGTGCAGCCCCCTCTCCTCACCCACCTGACTTGGCCGTGGACTCAGGACTCACCCACTGCAAGGGTCCAGCACCTTGGAGCAGGACAGGAAGAGGTAAGAGTTGTTGTCCATCTAGTGCGACCAAAGCCAGGGGAACCAGCCAGGCCACTGTAGCTCATCATAACTCCTGAACAAGCAGCATTTGTTTTATACTCTGTTTGTAACTACTGACAGTGTCTCGGTCCCTCACAAACTGTATGCCTCCCCCTCTGTTCCTGTCCTAGAGACCATTTTCCCAATGTCACCCACTTCTACCTTACCATGTGTGTGCCACTTTAGATCAAAGACTCCTTTGCTGAGCAATTCCAATGTCCCTCAGTCCCACCATTCAACACTCCTGGTGTACTTTGCATGTTAACCTTGCATAGACTTTGATGCCAGGGATCCACTATGGGCAAGGGGGATTCAATTACTCGCAGCCTTCCCAGCTTATCTGGATGTCCATTCTTTGCAGTTAGATTGGTGAGAAAGCAAACCAACTCCAAAACTAACAGTTCCCCAGGCCATCTAGCTCACTGATCCCTGCCTTAGATCATTTCAGATGACACTGATTCTTGTCTCAAGATTTACAGGGGCAAGTCAGTGGGCTTGTAAAGCACTATCCATGCTCTCAGAGATGCCTCTCTCACTCACAGCCAAACTGTTCAGTGATTTTTTTAATTACTCACAGATGTTTGGCTGTAATGCTAGTGCATGGTAACAATTTATCTCTGGCTTTAAAAGCTCAAACAGGTTCACAGCACAAAATCTACTTCTCAGCTTTCTAGCATGTTCAGGAAAATTAATGATACAGGAGCTGAATTCTTCCGTTGCCTTTGGGTGATGAACTCGTCTCCAAATTGGCAGGTCAGACGGGAGGATCCATTATTTAGCCATCTCAAGCCATTTGTTACTGTTACACATATTGATATCATGATAGCTCCTTAACCCAGCAAGGAGGTGATTGGCCGTCTCCATGGGGATTTACTTCACAGTATCCTAGTTACAGCTGCGACGGATACAGCTCTCCAGGGTGCATCACTTCCGATGATAAGCGCCCACTCAGCAAAATCATTGGCCTTTGGCCTTCTGTAGCCCTGGTGGCTTTTAGCTATCTGTGTCTATGGGAAGGCCACTGCTGCCACTGGGCTCCAAAAGGACTGCCCCAAACCTGGAGTCAGGTGACAAGGAATTATAGCCCTTCCATGGAGGAAGCACAGAGAAAATGGATGCATCAGTCTGTAAAGTCTAACAAAAACTCACCTCATTTCAGACATCTGTCACTTCCATCTTGGGACTTCTGCATAAACAGGAGGTGAAAACTTCATTTTGATGTGTGTATGCAGGGGGTTCAAAGGAGGATGCATTTTTTGCTGCCTTTGTGTATGTGCAAATGCAGTTACATCAGTGACTGTGCCCACAGCACTATGTGTATTATACCATACTTGTGTATTTCTAGAATGCACACAGGAAGTTTGTGCCTCCTGTATGTCAGCAAAAGATTTGTGCATGTGTGACTTTGAAGATGTGAGCTTGTGTCTGCAAAGAAGGGGATGTGTACATGTCTGGTTGTACTTGAGACATTTGTCAGTGACCTCAGTCAGTGTGTAGCAGGGGAAGTGGAGTAAGAGTGTCAGTGGGGAAGAGCACAATATGGGTGCAGCTGAGTTTGTGTATGAAAGTAACATGAAGGCATTAGCCATGGATGTGTATGCAGGATGTATTCTCAACTCCAGAGTGAGAATGTGCTTTTTTACAGGAGGAAAGATTTGTATGAACATGCTTCCTCCTGAGATACACAAGTGTACCAAATCCTACTTGACATCATCAGCTTCAGTCTAGCTTTCCTGTTTTATGTCCGTTTCTTGCCCTCAATTGAGATAAAGCCCAGAAACAGGTACAATCAGATGGCTCAGCAAAGAATGGCAAATTCACAGGTCTCTGGACAAGTTCAGGAACAGTGTTTGGGGAAATGAATAGCAGGCTCCAGAGACTGCTGGCCCCAAGCCACCACCCCTCATCCAATATATGGTGCCTACAGTAGGAAACAGATAAGGAGGAAGCATGTCTCAGAGCAGTTTCTGGTCCATATCAGCAGAGCGGTCTAGGATGAACAACACAGAGGGACTGAACTCCATTCTCCCTCTGTATGGTTCCTCCAGGCGGTGAATGAGGTGCACAAGACCCATAAAGTGAGACTATTAATGCACATACATACACGGAAATATGTGTTCCCTCACCTTCAGAAAGTCAAAGTTCTTGAGCATATGAGCAACCTTCTCAGCATTTCTGCCTTCATTGAGGAAATCCAGCTCCAAGGGCAGATTCTTCTTAGCTTCTTCCACCAGCCACATAAACTCAAAATCTGGAAAGATCTGCTTCACAACCAAGAGGAGAACCTGAGAACAAGGAAACACACAATCAGCTGCATCCTGGCTCCAAAGCCACACAGCTACACACAGTGCTGTTTTGATGGGATTGTTCCATGTAACTTACAGACAAAAAAACCCAACCTGCACCCCAAATACTTGTAGGGTTCCTGCAGTTTCCTAACACAACACATGGTGTCATGCCTTTGTCGTGCAATACAAATTTTGGCTTGCCTTTCCACACAGGCACATCTAGGAGTTAAATGATGGCACAGACATCAAAGGGAGCCCAGCTGCCTGCTGCCTATAAGTAAGAGAACAAAGCCCTGGAGAAGGGACCACATGGCCAGATCTCACCAAGGGCATGGCCCAGGAGCGACTCTCTTCCAAGTCCTGTAATTCTACAAGTCACTGTTTGGCTTCATTCGAACAGCCCTCAGATAACGCAGAAGAGGAAGATCTAAAGTAAGACTTGTCACCTCTATGTTGCTTCTTCCACTGCCGAGCAAGAATTTTGCTAGCACAGAATATCCACTGGGCAGTTCAGAGAAGACAGTGGAGTTTGGATACAGGTAGTACGCTACAGATCTTTAAAGGACACTGCTGGTGGGGGTGGGAGGGTGAGCTGCTCCTCAGCATCAGTCACAGCCATCCTCAGCAATGCTGAGGTGGTGTTTTCTAAGTATCATATATCCATCAGCTGGCATCCTTTTCTTCTTAAAGGGATTAGGTATTCAGTTGCACAGGGCCCAGCCAAAAAGTTCCTGTAAACATTTGCTTAAAGCAACATTTAAAGGGCAAGTGATGGGCAGTCCTTCCTGAAGAAAATCAAGATTATGCTATTGGATGGCATAATCAAAGCTGCACAGCAGCCAAGCATGCTTTCTGTTCAAATGAAGGGCCAATGTCTCAACCAGTGTCACAAATTTACACAAGCTGACAATTTGGACCACATCTTAAGGAAAATAATTTGTTTGGCTTTTTTTAATTACTTGAGTCATAAAACAAGAATAAAACATAAAAATGCAATCCACTTTGCTGTCTTTATCTTACTTGTTCTAAACATCCATCTGAAAATGAAAACAGACTTGTCAGTGTGTGTACCTGGACAGCTTCCCTTTCTAGATCTCCACCATTGAGGTGGGAATTCCTGCACTGCAGGAGGAACATTTAAAGCACACACAGAGAGCTGCTATCATTGAAATGTATGACAAAAAATAAATTTATGAACCATCACTTCTCCTGTTCAGCTGTGTGAAAATGTTTGTTCTCTACCCATCTCTACTTCTCTTACCTAAATGTCAGTTCCAAACTCAATGTTCCTTTAAAAATGTAATCACCAGGTTCCAGATACTATTGAATGATTTTTCTACTGTTATATCTAGAGGCATAAATCCTTTCAAATTTATGTCACCCAAATGAAATGTAACCAGCGATCTTCATGAGCGTGTACATAAACTTTATAGGGGCTGCAGGATTATTTCATTGGTGCCTGATGTGAGAAAATTCATGCATTGTTTTTTGCTTTCTTTAAATGCTCTTTTGAATCAATTTGCCAACTTGACCATTGGCGGGGACATACTTAACAAGTATTTGGCCTGCCCCTTTTCTGACATCTGTCTAACATATTGTCTTGAAATAAGTATTGATATAAGAAGAGCAGTGAGGTGTATCTCTCTGGATTTATCAGATCCTGTACTGATTTTTAAAGAGTCAGCACTGATGCTACGAATTTAAGAATTTTCCATCTAGCTTTTCCCATTCAGATTCCTTTCCATCAGTCTCTAAATAAGACCATCTCCATATTTAAATTAATCTCCTATCTAGCTGCAATGTCTGTCTGATTCTTAAAGGACCAGCACCTCAGTGCACATAATCTGGCTTTGAGTGCAGCCTACACAAAAATAGTCCCACACAAGGATATGATGATGCATGTAAGCCAACACTCCACAAGAGACCCTTTAAAAACAAGACTGCGTGTCATGTTGTGAGCTACTTTCCCATAGCTGTGTGTACACAACAGATCTCGAGGATGACAAACTAGACTGTCTGTAGAGGAAGGACAATACTACATTGCCGAAAGGAAATACACTCTTTTAGTTTCAAGTTTCCCAGGAGGATTAGTCTAAAAACAGAAAAGACAGGAATCATTCTAAATTATTTGTTTAAATGTCTCTTACCAGTATAACCAGCAATCACAGCAACATAGTGTGAGGGGGGACTTTTTCTGTGATACCAACTGTTAAAAGGGCAAATGTCGCAAGGTGGACAATTGGTCTTGGCTCATTCATTCACAATCCTCTTATTGCCCTGGTCTCACAGAATTTCATTACCTTGCACATCCTTCTTCCTTGACTGCTTAGTTTCTGCCATCCCTTCCTGGGCAGGAGTGAAAGATGCCATAAGCCCCCTGAGAACTGCTGTGCACGTGATGACTCACAAAAGCAAACTCATGGGGCAGACCACTGCAGTCAGTCCTAGAGAGGACCTGAATCAAATCCAAATCTACAGCTGGACCCAAAGCCAGTTCAAACAGTTCTCTGCTCTCAAACCAGCACTGAAACAGACATATCCCATCTTACTGGGATATCTTTATTGAACCCCAAAATTTATTTCACTACAAGTTCAAAATAAATACTCAGCTGCAAACTGATGTGCTCCAGCTGGAACCAGCTGTTCTTCTTTGTAGACTAGCCAGGATTGCTCAAAGCAGGGGTTTTTAGCTGCCTAAAGAAGATTTAGTTATGTGCTCCTCTGAGAGGGTGCTGGCAGGATCTTTGATTCCTGATCTCCTGTGACGGAGAACTGTGTGTCACTGCATCAGCAGTACCCTCTAAACACTTATCAGACCCCCTCAGCTTAATCTTCCCCTCTTTAGTCCCACCGATATACCTGTCTGCCAATGGATGTGCACATTACTATACTATTACATACAGATACAAGCTTACTAGGAGAGCTAAAAGCTTTAGTGTTACCATTTACAGATCTAACCCTTCCCCCCTCTTCCGCCTCAGCCCTGTCTCCATTTCCTGTTCACTACTGTACCACTGGCATCTTTGACTACTGCAATGCAGTGCAGTGCCACAGCTTTTCTCCAGTTCCTCCCTTCAATGGGCTAGACTTAGAAGTTTGGGAGAAGCTACAGCATTGCACTGGGAACATGAGTGGTACCCACCATTCAGGAGAGGAACAGGAGACAGGCATTGAAACTTTTTTCCTAGTTGAATCCCTCATTTGTGTGTCTGCCCCTATTAGGTGACCCTCTCCATATTTCCGTGTTTTTGTTTCCAGCATGAATCAGCTCAGCATTAAGGAGCTGATCAAGAAACAGAACTGAATCACAGCAACCTCAGCCACTGTTGAATCCACACTGGAATTTAACTGAAAAAAACATGCTAATCATGGAGAATGATTTTTCCTTGGCCACACAGCCCTGACTGCAAGGGGAACTGAGACCAGTCTACTCCACCAGTTAACAGGCACACAGGCTGAAGAGAGACTTCAGGACTCACTCTCTAGTTTTTAAATTTCATGTGGACTTACTCTGATGTCATTCATGTTTACCTGTCTTCTCCTTCTGCCCTCCTTCACTCTTACCCTCTTGTTCAGTCTCTCCATCCACACAATTACCCTTACTGCAAACCTCACCAACTTTCTGTGTTATTCCCATAAGACAGCATTTACCTCTGCGGAGGTTTCAAAACTACAGAATGGTGTTGTTATACCTGCTTACACCATGGGTGAATGTGGCCCCCACACGTTTCAATGGCAATTGCTCTGTAAGTCAAAGTCAACACGTAGTTTTACCTCCATGAGCAAAATATCCTTGGAGCTCTGAGCTTGGACCTTTGGGTGCTGGATTTTCACTGCCACCGTTCTCCCATCCTGCAGCACTGCCTTGTGCACCTGGGCTAGCGATGCTGCTCCCAAGGGAGTGTCCTCAAAACTTAGGAAGAGCTCTTTTATCTGCCGGGAGAAGAGAAAGAGGCATCAGCTTGGGGTGCCAGAGACTATCCTAAGAAAAGCCCTATCCACAGGCCAGAGACAGCATGTGCTGAAGCTGGGCAGGCTCGGCTCTTTCATCCTTCCTCTGTCCCCTGCCTTGTCACTGCTTGGCCTCCCAGTGAAGCTTGCCAAGCATGGAAGTGCCCTGGAGATACTCTGCTTATGGAAATCTGCGGCAGAACCCCAGCAGTGCATTTTTCATCTAGGACATGGAGCGGTCAGGTAGCATGTGAGGGACACCTCTCCAGGCTGATCTGAAAATGGGTTGGAGCGATTATGGTCAGCATCCTTGGCTGTTACTGGGTGCAGAAGCCAGCAGCTGTCCCTTTGCATGTAATTCTTTTGCAGATATTTAATATCACCCACCATCGCCCCCTGAAACCTGGCAACGCATATTCCCATGCATTACAGCAGCGTCAGCTAGCTTA
The DNA here is from genome assembly GCF_000699145.1 of Aptenodytes forsteri. Lineage (NCBI taxonomy): Eukaryota > Metazoa > Chordata > Aves > Sphenisciformes > Spheniscidae > Aptenodytes > Aptenodytes forsteri. The sequence continues at coordinate 3,515,968 of NW_008795405.1, read as the reverse complement.
CGTGGCGAAAGCCAGCATGTGACTAGGAGTTGTGGTAAGGGCTGGATTCAGGGCAGGGGGACAAAAATTGCAGTTTGCACCTCTGAAGACTTGGCCTGAAAACATGTTTTATGTGATGGACTTTCTCACGCTTCCAATAAAAGTAACCAGTGCTCTCAGCTCAAAAAAAGCATTAGGTGGGGACAGCAAAGCACTATGCAGGCAGGAAAGGAAAGTATTAGCAGCTCTGGGTATGAAACTCAGGGCTAGACTATAAGGAAATCTGCAGATGAAGAAGTAGATTCAGCAGGGGGATGTCCAGGAAGCAAAAACCTAGACAGACATGGGTGAGGCAATGGGAGATGGGCAAAGGCCCATCTGCCCTGCATAACACAGCACCCTGCTAGAGACCCTCAGTGCAGCACCAGGCAGCTCAGGCCCTGGAAACACTATTATCATGGTAGTGTGACTTCAGCCTGGCTGACTAGCCAGGCCCCTCCACACAATTAGTTAGCTCAGAGGGAGTGCCAACATGGTTATGTGGCTTCAGGCATGGAGCTAGTTCACGTAATGCTAGTCGAGGGTTTCTGTCCTGCTCTGTAGAGCAAGGTGCAGACAAGCTCTGAGGTACCCAGAAGTCAGCAAAGGGAACCTGTCCCACCCTTCCCACAGGCTGGACTGATTTCGGGTGAGAAGTTGAGAAGCCTGTAATTTATGCAGTAACAAAAAAGAAAGAATGTCAGTGCATTTTTGTAATCTGCTTTTTAAAAGGTAATTAAAGATGGGAGCTGCAGCGAGCTAGTAATTAAATATGAATAAAGACCTTCTAAGCAAAGTCTTCATGCAAACCGTTAAACGAATATTCTTTTTGCTGACAAGGAAGAAATACTATACAAGGAGCAGCCTGTTCTCTCCTGCAGCTGCCAGGGAATGAGCCCCCTCCCACACCACCCTACCCCTTCTCTCCCAGCCCCTTCCACAGAAAACTATTGCTAGCAACAAACTGGAGCATTTGCAGCAATTAGATTCCAACAGAGACTCAGCTGCCTCCAGTAATTCACTAGGAAGGTGCGTTCTATTTATTTATTTAATTCCCTTTGGTCCCGGAGGCAAAATCAATTAAGTAAAACAACTGCATTTAAAAACAACTAGTTATGTGTTTTTTAATTACAGCAGGTCCATAATTCAAACCTATTGACATTCGTGTCTCAAGAGAAAAAAGGTTTCTCTCTCTTCCCCCCCCGCCCTTTCTTTTCTCTCTCACTTCTGGATTTTGAGATTCTCGTTTCAGATTAGTATAAAGAAAGAAGCACCTACTGGATGACAGATGGCTCAGGGGACGTGTTCAAGACACAGGGACTTTTACCTTTATGTGAAGTTTGTCTATCAGCTGAAGAGAGGACCTGTTAAGGGGAAGAGACTTAAGGTAGCCAGGAGCATGTTGGGCTAAGAGATCCCGTAAGGAAGGAAAAAATGCAAACAGAGAGCTTGCCACGAGGTCGAGCTGGGGCTTTCTTCAACTCTCTCACTACCCTACAGCCTCATATTAAAGGGATGCACCCTTTACAGAGTAGCAGCCAATATTACTAGTCTAACTGTCATAAGGGTGGTAACATCCTCCAAAGGTTAAAGCACAGAATTAGGAGTTCACTCGTCTGAATCCAGGAAGGTACATTTATAGTAAGCCCACATACAAATTGGATAAAATTCCATCTGCTCTGGATTTCAAAAGCTCTTAATTGCCTACACTGCCAATCCAACCATTTTGACCAGCATTGAATGCATGCAGGGGAAAAAAAAAAAGCTGCACATATTCCCTCTGGCAGGAATAATATATACAATATTCTTGTGTGACTAAGTTTTCTAAGAAAACATCATTTGAAGAAAGCTGTCTCTAGGAGTTCTTTCAGGCAGAAGGATTTCATTTAAAAACTTGTTATTTAGGACATGAAAGCCAGGTTAGCAGTCATGTCCGTTAGAGCCAGCCCAGTGGCTCTGCTGCAATTCAAGGGGGAATTTGTGTGCACCCACAGGCTGCAGGCGAGGGCAGCAAGGTGAGGGACTGCAACAGGGCCAGAGAATTGATGGCTCCTCCAGGAGCAGAAGCATAGAGCATGCACATGGGGGAGGGAGCGGAACACAGCCGGGCCATTACAGGAGCAGGTGTGAGGCTGAGATAAAGCAGCAGCACAATTACCGCTGGGCTCCAGGACCCCCCACTTAGCAAATCACCCTCATTCATTGTGAAATTGTCCTTTCGCAGCTTGCTGGAGGCAGCTAGTGCCTCTGATGCAGGCTGTGTGTCCCAGACAGGCAAAAGCGAGCGAGAGGCTGTGTGACATGGAAGCAGAGAAGAGGCGAGCCCACACTGCCTACGGGAGAGCGGGGTCCTTCCCAAGGGAAGGCGGCTGCACCCATTTCATGCAGGCTGGGAGTTCTTGGAGCAGGCTGCAGGCTCTTACTGCTCACAAGCACCCAGCTAATAAGCACCCTTAACAAAAACTCTAACAATCATTTCCAGGATGGATAATTAGCAAGCAAAGGTCTGGGACAGTCTCAGAGCCCACCTGACATGGTACTTAAGGAACTCACAAGCTTCTTTCAGGCCACAGCTGGTCTCAAAGGGCCTTATCAAACTGGCTGTTGCCATCTGTAATCCTGGCAGGAGATGAAACAAGCATAGTTTCCAGACAGGTTTAATAAAGGTTTAAAAGAGAGAAAAGGAACTTTAGGGCTGGTCTTTCAAAGGAGCAGGACAGCCAGCTGCAGGTTTACAGCTGTACAGGTGAGCAGCATCCCTGCATGCAGTGATTTCCCTCACTAGCCTTCTGCATAGCCAGCTCCCCATCGGGCACACGCTCAACCAGCAAATGAATGTGTCACTGTACTTCACTGGCTGGAAACACAGCCCTGACTGTTTAATTCTAAAGAATGAAGCTCGTTTAATTTTAAGTATGCAAAATCTTTTCATGATTGTTGGTATTAGTACTCACACCTCAGGGAACTGATATGAAAGCTCTTACAGGATCTCTCTACTTAGACACTTATTAGTGTGTATTTGCGCTGAGGTTGCACCTAGAGACCGTCATTAAGCCCAGAGTGCCATTGTATGAGGTGCACAGCCACCGCGGGCCCTGCACAAATTCACGGTTTCCAGGAGTCCCCAGTTGTCACCTACAGGCCTCCTCACATGCTGAAGTGCCTTTCCAAAGCACACACTGCTCTGCCCGAGGTCTGTGGTGCACAGCAGCTGATGCCACAATGCTGAGCATGAGAATGCCTCAGTATTTTTTGTGAATCCTGTCCTTCAACACTTAGGAAGTTACTGAAGTCAGTTGGATTTAAGCTCCCAAATCCTGAATCCTTTCTGAAAGTATTGCCTTACACGACCTGCCCGGCATGTTCTGAGAAGTCTTTGACAGAGCTGGGATTTAACCCAGATATCCCAAGTTCCAGCCTGATGTCTTAATCTCCAAACCATAAACGTTAAATGTGCATGTCTTGCTAGCTAATTTCTTTTGAAATATACTGCCTCTTAATCCCAACCTTTTCATATTCATGTGCTGTAGCAAATGATCAAATATTACCACGTGTTTTCAATCTGCCCACTCCACAGAGAGGTATGTTCCCTTCCCTCTCCAGAAAGGCTGCTAACAAGGTATCCTGGAGCAGGAGCCTAAGTCATTCTTCCTGATCCAGAACTACATAACACCACCCCGAGTGGGATGTGGTGGCTCTGCTCTGCCATAGTGACCACAGCAGATGAACGATGGCCATGTGTCAGCAATCTGTTCAGGACAAATTTAGGGTGCAGTGGGATGCAGGATCACTAACAAAAGGTGTCTCAACAGCCCAGCCCTGATTAGCTGGCAGGCTGAACCCCTTCCAGCACGGTGCTCCAGACCCCTGTATGTGGTGCAGCCAGAATGAGGCCACTATGGGGTCTAAGTAAGAATATTTTGCATATTCCTATGTAGGAGGTTTCCAGCAGAGTCCAGGACAGTTTTGAAAATTCTGATTTTCCACAACCACTTACAAAGAACCTTTCCTCAAGTCTGCCAGAGCTGAACCAGTCCAGTACAGGTGGTGTCAGTGAGGAGACTTTCAAATGCTCAGCATTTCCCAGGGGAAGAGAGTCCTTCACCAAAGCATTTCAAAACTGCCTTCAAATATTTTCCAGGACTTCAAAGGACTCTTCAGCCTGGAAGGAGAGACAATGGGGAGGCAATGTCACAGAGCTCTATAAAATCACTTCTGTCACAGAGAACAGGATTGGGAATGCTCATTCACTCCATAGAAGAACTCGGGAGCAGCAAATTGTCGATTAGCGCAGCAGATTACCAGATGGCAGGATTAAAACAAGCAAAAAGTGTTTTTACCCCACATCAATTAAGCTGTGGAACTCATTGCCACAGGATGTTATGAATACCAGAAGTCCAGGTGGGTAGATAAGTCAATGAAGAAAAACCATCACAAGTTATTAAACACCAAGATACAATCTCTGGCGCAGGAAATCTCTAACCTTCAGATTACTGGCAGCTGGAAGATCATACCAGGTAAAGCTTAACTGTATGCCTGCCATGTTTTTTAGTCTTTGTCTCTTAGCCAACAGTGGCTACAGTTGGAGGCAGAGCGGTGGGCTTCAGCTTTTGGTCCGATCTGTACAGTCATCCTTATGTTCTTCAGAAGCTCTTCCCACCAGCCTGACCAATCTCGATGACAGCAGGATGGACAATGGAGAAATTGTTTCACCCGCTGCTAGCCTGGGACTCAGTTGCTGTTTGACATCCTAGAAAGTTACTGATAGACCCTGTAAGTTTCTGAGAGTGCAAAGGGTATGGGGGAACCACAGCTGGAAGTGGCCCAGTCTCCAGGGTAAACCCTGAGCTCTGGTAACAGTGCATCTTCATGAAATGTCTGTCATGTAACTTTAAGACAATAAAGTTGCTTCTGTCACCAAAAGTATGGTAAATAAACCAGAACTGAGTGTAAATACGCCCATGTCAGGGGACACCACCATAGTCTGGCACATCTGGGGAACATGCAGCAGGAGCTGAGACCATCTCAGACAGAGGCCATCTCCAGACACTCACTTCGCTGTGCTCCACAGCTTCACCAATCACAGCCACTCAAACTAATTCACAAAAAGGGGCCCAACAGGGATGATGCTCTTCTCTTATCACCAAAAAGCAATGCAAACTGAAACATTCAAAACCTCAACCATAATTTCACAGCAGATCTCCTCTTCTGATCACAGCATACTGTAATTGCTCCTGAGTCTTGCATTTTGTATTTGGACATAGCAATATAGGAGATGTCCTGCTTTTTCAGAAGGGGCTGACTAGGCAACACAGGATTAACTTGAACTTCTTGTCTTCAGGATACTCATCACAGGCCATGATACAACAGAGCTCCATTAACAACAGTAGTGTGTTGTGATGGCCAGGAGCACCTTGCAGTCTCCTAGCATTTTGATGCCATGCAGCAGCACAGGAAGATGCACATCGGGAAGTTGGTATAAATCCATTCAAGACAAAGTGGATCATACAGATAGGAGACAGGTCCATGGCAGAAGCTGACAGCAAGAAAGTGATTAAGGTAGGTAAATTTTGCACATCTTGTGCTGTGATTCTCCAAGCTGGAATTCCCTTGATGAGGTGACTCAATTCACCTGTTTTTTCCATTCCTGATAGAGACAGCACTGAACAGTCCCCTCTTGATCATGGGTCCATGGATGGCAATTTGCTAAAGTGAGCTCAGTCTGCAGGAGCTTTCTGAGATTTACACAGGGATCAAGGATCATGTTGTCTGCAGCCTCCCAGCTGAGACAGTGCAGGGCACTGTGATAATGGGATTCGTGAGCTTGCTGGAAAACAGACCAACGTAATACCACTCTGGGAAGAGAGCAGGTTTCCCAGGGAAGTTTTGGGGGCTGCAGTTGCCATCTTAATACTGCCTAGTACAATGTCCCCTCTATTTCATGTGGCAGAATAGCTGAAGAGTTACTCAGTTCTATGTCCGATACAGCATTTCTAAGGCTTGTGGCTCCCAGAACTTTTGGAATTCACTTTATTGACACTAAGACCCTATTGCTCTCAAAAGTCTGAATGCCTTTCCTGAACTAGGTTTAAGGGATGTGAACCTCATCCTAGGCTGATCATCTTTTCAAGAACATACACGTAACTGTCCATGGCACCAAGGACTCACTGATCCCTGCAAGTCTGCAAGACCAGAGTTCTAGGCATGAGAAAATGTTGCCTTGGAGTACAGCAATCTACTTCCCAGACAGCAAATGAGGGGTTTTTCCATTGTCCCAGCCTTTCTATCCCCTCTACGAAAACAAAATGTCACAGTGTTGCTCCAAGAATTATTAAGACAGCAAAAACTGAAAGATTAGATTTATCGCAGCAGACAGAGGATTATGAAGAATAATTCATCAAACGTCAGAACAAACAGCCGACAATTTATAGGCGACTTTGTTGAGTCGGTGAAATCTGATTGGGCTTCTCCCCACCTAATGAATGCCAAGCCTAATTGATGGTTCCTAAATGCATCTGTCAAGAACATGTATTTATTAACTCAATATTTTTAATAATATTGTAGATATATACAGAATAGTGGTTTTCTTCTGAATGGATTCCCTGGTGTTCATATTACATATACATGTAAGTGTGCACATATATAGAGGTATACACTGCATCCAAATGAATACAGGTAAAAGGTATGTGTGTATTCTGATGCACTGAAACAATTACATACGGCTTATTACACAAAATCCCTGCATCTTTCAGTGCACAGGATGGCAAAGCAATGTGGTCCATTTGAAGGGGAGATGTGTGTTAAAGTGCCTGCCTAGAATTCGGAAGAGCTCAGCTCTAACATTGGCTCTCCCTGATATCCCATGTGATGCTGGGCCACACCATGTCACAGAGCTCACGCATGGATGAGCAGAATTAGGGCTGTCCAGTCAGCTATAAATCTGCCCTGATCATGACCAATTTGTAACTTTAGTATCTTTTTAAAAACCTATCTGTATAATACATATACAGCAGTTATTACACACACAGCCACAGACATGTAACTTCACCTGCCAATGGTATACATTTGCTCCTGGCATGCCGATCACTGCTAACTTGGTTAATCACTGCTAACATTGCACCACAATAGCACAAAGCCAGGGCTGTCCGCCAACCATCAGCCTTTCTTCCGGGAAAGGGCTGTGAGCCAGTTAGGGTATGAAGTTCACCTTTTCCTGTTATTTCTACCTGGTACCACTTTGGTACTCTGGAGCCTACTACCAGCTATACCACTGAGAATCTTCTCTGGGATCCTACCAACAGCATTTCCCAGTCACAAAGCCATGAATGTTACAGAAAATGAACTCTGCTAAAGGGAGAGTCTTTGATCCCATCAACTGGAGACCAAAGTTGGCTCACTCATTCACTGCCTGATACCCAGGATCCTGGCTATTCCCTGTTCTGCTCACCTACCATCCTCTTTCTGTAGTCTCTTTTGGCTAGAAAAGCAGTGGGAAAGCCTACATGAAGCCACCCTTGCTTTCATCTCATCCATCCACTGAGCTGTACAGCAACAGTATCAGTCTACTTGCTATAGTACCTTTAATTGTTACACAGCCATACTTTGAGGAAAAGTGCCTTTTATTCCATCCCTGATGACTTCTGCTTAATAGTCTGTGCTCAGACACACACATGGTATCTTCATTTATTTTCCTGAGTAAAGTCAGATCCTTAAGACAAGGCAGAACTGTCTGAGAATATCACTCATCCTGGATCGAAACCAATCTCAGTGATGACAGCTACAACAGGCAGTAACAGCAAGAAGCAGACAGAGCTGATGTACGTCTCCTGAGACCCTACCTGTGAGGTGGACCTCATCTCCCATCTCTCCGAAAGGTGAGCCACTTACCCATGGCTCCCACAAACAAACAATATTCAGTCCAATAAAAGCAAGGATTGTCATGACCAGACTGGAACCTAACTGGCTCAGGAACATCCTCCTGACTGGCACAAAGAGATAAATGGTTTTCATCAATTAAGCTATTGGGTGTCCTACTACCTTGCAGAGACACAGGATGCTAAGATTAACAGACTAGCTCAGCACCCTAAGAGTCAATGCTTTCAACAGTTGGAGTTCTACACGTTTTCCATTAGCATCACCACAGCCTCTTCCATGCTTAGCTTCATTCAGCTGTTCTTTGTCCAGGTGCTGGTTTCACAAAGCACTCTGAAAGCAGAGAAACTGCACATTAGACTTCTGACATAAGGCAGATATCAAGCTGGATAGTAGGAAAGCAGAGTCCAGACATTACCTGCAGGGCTAGCACAACATCTTCGGTAGCACAAGCACATATGGCAAACCAGAGAGAGGAAACAGCAAAGCTGGGATGTCTCAGAACAAGCATCTAACCCATCCACCAGTGTGAACATTACTCCTGATCAAAGTACTCCATTTCAGACAATGCAGATAGCTTTCCCCCATGCCTGTAATCCCATGTTCAGAATTAAATTCCAAGAAGCTCTTTCCTTCCAAAATGTCCATTACCAAAGGAAAGATTTTGCTGTTGGAAGCTGCATCATAATTTTAAGCTGCAAGTCCAGTTCACTTCCCTATAGAGAAGCTGGAAGGTGGAAGAACCTTGCACCACTGAAATCAATGATTTCCTCAGGATGCCCCTGAGTGTTAATAAAGTACCAGTCCCCCTAACCCTGACATGGCCACTGGGAAAATGCTCATTTCCTGTTTTCAGATGCAGTTAATCAGCACAATGACCTGGCTTGTTCAGTATCCCACTTCTTTCCACCTCAGAATAACCATCTTGTGCAGCTCATCACCTTCCTGCTATCCTAAACCACTTCCACAACCTAGTCTGTCTGTGACTGGCCTCCAACAGCAGCCAGTGTTTCCTGATCCAGAGAGTCAAGCCAGAGTCCACCAGCAACTATGCTTGTGTGGAAAGAGAAGGTGGAAAACGATAATCTCTCAAAGTGCACACTAAATAGTGTCACTGTGCACTCTATTTTGCATGATATAAGCATCTTATAGTCTATGCAAAATGCACAGACCAAAGCAGAGTAAAGCTGAGGCGTGTATATACATATATATTCCTGTTCACTTCCTTCCATTCCCTCATGCTGAAAAAGAAAGTAGCGACTCGTGAGTTGCTTATTCCCTCCAGTAGTGCAGGCTATGGGGCAGATGCTCCAGCCTGCCCTATGTTCCCTGCCCTCCCCTTGCACATACAAATGCTTCCCTTTATCTTAATTTGCTCTTTCATCTTGAGCTGTCTCCCACTTGAACAATGCTCATTAAATCCACTCTTTTCTCTCTTTTTGGAGAAATATTACTTCACCTGCACCTCTCCTGTCTGTGAGGATGGAGCCACACTTGTCAATCGTTCAGACAGATTGGAATCACAATCCTTCAAGAGCACACAACTTCTCCACTCCCAGCCATTTTTTGTGTTTTAATTGAAAGCACTCTCTCTCCTTCTTTCTCCCCTGCTAATAAAAGAGGCTCTAACTTGTTATACCGGTGTGCAGTAAGAGCAGAGCAGAAAACTCTCTGCTGCCAATAAACTTCCTTCTGCATCCCATCCGCCCAAAGGGACTCTTATTCCATGGTTCAGGAGGAGCAGTAGTGGCCCCTTTCTACCGAGACCTTTGAGGCTTACTGTGGTCTCTGCAGCTCTTCAGCTCCCAAGCCATAGAGCTGAAAGTGCTAACATAGCAGCAACATCCCTGTAGTTCCTAAGGAAGGGAGCAGTTTCCTCAGCCTTCTGCTCTTCTGACGGCTCTGTTAGCATGTCTGAGAAGCTTCCTTATCCCTTTCCCAGCTTTCTGGAGATGGTCCACAAAGCTCTGCCCACAGCACCTACCCCCACCGCTGCATCTGGATAATAGCTCACATAAAATTCCCACCTCCTTTCTGGTGACTCGTAGTTCTTCCTCTGTACGCTAGATCAGCCTGCTTCTAGCCAAACTGCAATTTCAGCCTGTCTCTCCGACATCTTCTTTCAGATAGTCATCTCTCTGTTCACATTCAACAAAGCTAAAGCACAGTTCCTAATCTTCTCACTCAAACCATCCCTCCTGTCTCCTTTCTCATCACAATGGACAATGTCACCAACTTTCTGTCAAGCATGCCTGCAGCCTTGGCCGTGTCATCAACATTGACCTCCCTCCAGATCTCATTTCCAGGCCGGGTCTGAATCTAGTACCAGACATCGAGTACTAATGCTCACAAGTGACAGGTGACAACAATCCAACTGTTCTCCCCCTGTTCCCCAAAAAGTTCCCATTTCTCTTGAGCCACACACGTAATAAGACACATGGAGATCCCCGACATACCCAGAACCCCTTGGTCGAATTCCTGCAGACATATTCCCAAATGACATATTACTCCTACAGATGCCAGCAGCCTGCTGCAAAGACAGCATATTTAGAAAGAATCATCAAATCATAGAACAGCCCAGGTTGGAACGGATGTCAAAAGATCACCTGGTCCAACCTTTCATGGGAAAGGGAGCCTAAATGAGATTATCACATCTTGAAAACCTCCAGTGATGGGGACTCTACCACATCCCTGGGGAGGTTGTTCCCGTGATTGATAGTTCTCAATGTAAAAAATTTCTTTCTTATATCAAGATGAAAACTCTCCCAAAATGCCACAGAGAAGAAGAAATGCCACAGAGACGGGGCCAGTTGCCACATTAAGCATGAAGGTAAGATTTAAGAAAGTACCCAGAAGCAAATGAATTTCCAAGACCATTTTGACTCCAGGCATAAACTTATCCCTGCCATGCACTGGCTGAAACCCGAGTAGGAAAGGGTCAATGGACCCAAAACAAACAGGCTCTACTGTTAGTCACAGCCAGGCAGAGGGAGGCTCTGCCGAGGACTACAGAGATACCCCAAGGGCCCTGTCAACAGTAAGCCTGCACAACAGCAGCAGTCCTCTGAGAAATAAACAGCTGCCAGAGCCTGAGGATATATAGGGACCTTCGGGAACACACATCACCTGTGCCTCGTCTCAAATGCCTCTGATTCAGCTTTGAAAGCCTGGGGGCTTTGAGAAGTGTATGAGAGAAGAAGGGGTGGGGGAGAAATGTCTATGGGCAAGTTATGTGACTATACAGAGAGTAGTGAGGGGATGTCTAGGGGTATATGTTTGGAAGAAATGGGCTACAAGCATCTGATCGGCAAGCAAAGCTGTGCCAGGGCTTGTGCAGAGAGTTAAGGAGGAGGCATGGGGCAGTGCATTTGTGTGCACAGCTTGTGTGGGGAATGGTAGGCAAAATCCTCCATCCACAGAGAGGCAAGTGAAGAACAGGGCTAGGACAGGTGTTTGTGTGTATGTGCAGAGGCAGGGTGTGCAGGGGTAGTAAGGGCTACGTTACAGGGTACATATCTGGCAGGACAACACTGCATATATGTGAGTATATGCTACACTGACAGACCCTTCTACTCCAGCTTCTAAAATAGAGAGAGAGGCATACTCCCGTGAGTACTATGTGGAATACTTTTATGTGTCTCCTCAGAAAGGGATGAGGGAAAAGTGTTTCTAGGCCTGGGACAAAGAAGAGCAGGAATGACAGAAGCAGCATGGCACGATCCAGCAGCCTGTCACCAGGGTTGACAGAGGCACATTATAATGAAAACACTCAGAGGGCAAAGCCCAGTCCCAGACAGATTCTGCCCAGCTACGTCCCTTCCTCAGGCTTTGGTCATAATTACATCAATGCAAGCGTGATAAAGTCTTATTGAAGCACAGCACCGCCCCAGAGTAATAGGACAGGAAAGTAGGAGCGAGGATCTGGGGTGGACATGGAAGTATATGTAGCCTGGCAGATGTGGGCAGCTCTGCCTGAATTGAATTCGTATCAAGAAAGGGATATAACGAGGTGACTACATTAGAACAAAGATGCTAAAAAAGTAGTAAGCCCTGCTGAAGATGTAAAGCTCATAAGCCAGTTACTGGTGCTGACTGTTGATGGGATACTGAAACACCTGCACACCTGGCAGGCCAGTCAATGCCAGAGGCACAGCTGTACAGCAGTCCACATCACAGAGAACAAGGTGCAGAGACTGAAGAGAAGTTGAGGTAGAATAACTTACGAAGAGATCTGGATGGAACCCTGGAGTTTGTATCCTTTGCAGCCTACACTAGAAAAAACGTACAGAGATCCAGAAAAGTTGCTCGAGAGAGACAACTGCACAGCAAATTAAATCCACAACTGACTCTGCCAACAGCATCACTGGCACCATGCTGGGGAAGGGGTTCCATGCATCCCCTAATGACCAGTCATACAAACCCTGGAGCCCACAGCTCTCTGCGCTGCTCCAGAGAGGAAAGTCCTATGCTAAGCCAGCCACATCATTTCCTGCTTCTTTCTTGTCAATCTCTCCTCTGAATATCAACCTCTCCTTTCTTCTCCTGCCCATACTTCCCCTACTTTTCATGTCTCTGCTCTGATCCACCTGCTTCTTCTACAGTTTATTTATTATATGTCTCTTCCTCCTCTTCCTCCCATGTTTCTTCCCTTGCCCCCAGATCTTCTTGTTGGGCTGCCAGGTCCCTGGTTCAGTGGTGTAACTCAGCTGACTTACTCTCGTTAAAGCAGTGTCTGCTCTCATGTAAATCACCCTCCAAACCCAGCCTGTGAAATGGGCTTGTTCACTAAACTCTATGAATAGGAAAGTAGGCACAGCTGGCCTATTCATAATCAACATAAAAAATAGATTAGCACTTTACAGATTAAACATTATCGTTTTAACAGTTAACATAAATCAACTACACTTACAGGTCTAGCATTGCTGCTGCCACTGCAGGGTAACAAGCATTGCAAAGGGAAGGGCTGCCAGTCTGGGGTGCAGTGGAAAAAGCTCGTTTGTCTTCCACCTTGAATGTAATTTCTCCTCTGGCACCCCCAGGGTGTGCTGCTAGAGGTTGTTACAAGGAGAAAAGTGGGCTAAGGAAACAAAGGTAGGGGGTTAATTTTGTTTAATTCATATGCAGCAATCCAACAACCCACTATTCTAGAGCCAGAATCCAATTGCCCTACTTCCCTCCCTAGGGCTGATGCAGCTCAAAAACAGATGGAGTAACAGTCAGCCCCTGGAATAGGAACAGGACACAGAGCCTCTAAACACTGACTGGTATCTAGCTCTGTTTCCTATAGTACAAAATCATTGGGCTCCTGTGGATGAGGTAAAGCAGTTTGGTGGATTCTATCTAATGTAAGCAGGGGCACGCGTCTCAAAAAACACCTCGTCATAACCTGGGGAGCCACCTCACCAAAGAATGTCTGAGGACTGAGATATATTCCATCCATGGAGAGCAGAGCCAGGAGAGAGTAGCCCAGAGCCTGCTGCTGGTCAGGCTGCACCTCCTCCTTCACTGGGTACAGGACACTACGTCACTGGAGAAGCTCAACCCAACACGCTGTATCAGTGTGCTATGTGTAGTCAATGGAGACATAAGGCCCACAGAACTAGTACAGTCCATACCCTTCCCTTCCTCCCTGCTCGCTCCCTGAGAACCACCCAGTGTCTCAAATGTTTAGCTTGGAGCAGCTAACCTGTAATTCCTGAGCTGGTCCTGATGATTGCAAGGGATTGACAAAGGCCTTTGACAGGATATCCCATTAAGAACCAGCCTCACAGCTCTTTCAAACAAAAAGAAAAAAAAAATAAAAGAAGAGGAAGAGGTTAGGTTACGGTCCAAAGGACAAAAGACAGCCTGGGACAGGACGCATGGGCTTAGAGGTTTTCTGGGCAGCCAGGGCAAAGACACTAGCAGTTTACAAAGGACACGGCAGCAAAAGTTACATGGAGAGACTTCTTTAGTATAACCCTTCTTAACAAGCCCTGGTAATTTTCATCGCTCTAGCATCCTTCTAGCCTTTCTTGATAAATGGGAATAACCGTTAATAGAGCTGAACCAATCGGTCACATCCAATAAGATGTTTGGCAAAATTAGCTTTGTTCTCCACTCACAACTGATACCACCTCAGTTTCATTCATTATCTGAAATGAGCCAACTAATGTATATTTTCTACTAATCATTTGAAATTTGGGAGGGTTGGTGCTGAACAGCCTCTTCCAAGAACCTGCCAATTTGAGATGGAGTGGTTATGTGAGCTTCGTAAGGGAGAAACTCGTGGATTTGCTTCAGCTGAGCTCTCCTGGCACAAGCAATAGGTCATGTGAGTTTATTGCTTCAGTTGTCACAGACAGCTTCACAGGTTTGGCTCTGAACCATGCATCCTGTAAAACCAAAGCACTGCAAAGCTTACAGAAAATAAGTGCAAAATGTGCTTAATGTTCACAAACATAACTTGATTTCCAAAAGGAACATGAGAAAACTTCCTCTCTCTCAGGCTGGCCTGCCTACTAGGGACTGACACACTTTGCTCACTAATGGTGGAAAGACCTTTGAGACCCCTGAGATCCCAATTTTTGCTTCAATTCTCAAAATACAAAAAGCATGTTTAGTGTGAGGCTTCCCATGAAGAGAATTTCCAATGTTCTCACCCACAGCAGCTTTTTCACAGGGAGGAAAACCTGCAGGCAGGGTTGAAGTGCTTTCTATAGCTCAGCATCCTTCCATGGAATCAGGAGCTGTCTCTCAGACAGATCCCAGAAGTGCCACAAAACAGAGCTTATTAGATCACTGTACATCTTAAAAATTCATAAAAATGCTACGTGTCTATTCTGTGTGTTAGGAAAATGCAGATATGTCAAGGTCAGGCCCTTGACATATTTTATCTTATGTCATTTGTTTCATCTACAAATAACCTATTGCCAAAAGTCGCCAGACTCACTGCATCATGTTTTCATGTTCCCAATGGGTCAAGAGCCAAGTAACTGGGCAGATGTAAAATTCTGAAAGAAAATAGGAGATGCTAACCAGGCAGAATCAAGTAGGATATTAAAAGATCAGTGGGCAGGCAGATGATAGGATTCCCTGCTCCCTCAGAGAAAAATCAGGCATACTAAACCCAGCCTGTGTCTAGATCAGAGCACCAAGTAAGACTATTTCTGAGTGTATCAGCAGCAGGCTTTGAAACAGAAGCCAGTCCCTCCACATGGAAGCTCAGTGTTTCTGCCCCTGCCCAGATCCTGCTGTGTCATAAATGCATAGAGATTGCTGAGCAAATGAGACACACACCATGTTTGAAAAAAGAAAGTCTCCATATGCAAGAAGGCCACATAAGGACTACTAATCCCAGTCACAGGTAGCGATTTCCAGTGATTGTTTGGAACTGGAAGGGTTACCCATGTGCTGAGAGGTGGTTTCTGCCAATGGCTAGAGCACTGCTGTGCAGCACATCCACCACCTCAGCAGGACGTGGACACTGAACACAGCCCAACACAGCTGTGGTGTCTGTTGCCAGCCAAGATTTATTTGCATCAGAGCAACACTTCAGGTGTCATCAAAACTCTGAGAAAACCATACTGAAAAGAGCTTACCATCTGCACACAAGGCACTGTGAGCCAACAAATTCCATGCAGGTATGTCATACACTAACCCCCAGGCACCTAAAGAATTTGTAAATTAAAGAAAAAAATGTCACTAAGCCTGCAGATCAGAACTACTCCTTACCAGGCCATTCCCCATTGCATTTTCTGGTCTCAAATCTTTCACTTCCTTGCAGAAGACCCCCCAAAAAATCCTTCAGAAAATCCACTGTCCAACCTCCTGTATTGTAAATATTATTAACTTGAAGGAAGCCAAAGGAGATTATCCTCTAACCTATCCACAAAACCTTCCTTCTTTTAGGCAATGGGGCTTAGAGCACCCAGGAAGAGGTTGCCATGAGCAGGACTCAGCCAGATCCTCCCCCAGGAGCTGTGAGCAGAGAGAAAACCCACAGAAGCAGGGAGTACCCTGTCCCAAAGCTCCCCTGGCAATAAGGACACCAAGTTGTCCTTGGCATGACACTAAGGGTCAGTAACACTGGAGCTTGCAAATGGAGCAAGCAGGGACACAAGGAACAACCTGAGCCACACAAAGCTTCCTGTTTGCTTTCCCCATCTGCACTTGGCAGTGGAGCAGCGGTTCTGGGCAGCTACTGCCTGGACAAGGGCTCAGTGTAGAGGCAGCCACACTGAGATCTGCCAGCAACAGGGACCTCTTACAGGGCAGGGAGAGCACGGCAGAGGCTGCAGCAGCAGCAGGATCTGCACAGGCAGCCGCTCCTGCCTTTCAGTTGAGTAATGTGGGCCCATTTGTTCTGGGTGACATTAATGCTATTCGCCATCCATCTCAGACTCTTTAAATTACCTTTTTATGGCCAAAATCCTTTCCATAATTGATAAAAATCTCTTTTTTATATCCTGAGTTATTGAAAAAAATCTGAAGTTTTTTTATTCCTCATTATAGTTTTAATACAAATGTGTTTTTTATTGACGGCTGCTTGGAAGCCCTGACGGGCCTACTGAGAGAGGCTCAGAGGGGTGGGAGAAGGGCCAAATTCTCCCGTTCCACTTTCCAGCCCCTCACACTGTCAGAGTAATGGCCACCACAGCCCAGCCTCCACTATGGTGGGTAATGGAGAGTGGATAACGTCATGCAGGAAGAGATTTCCTGTGATGGACATAACACCCATAGCAGGCAGAAGAGACTCTTGCTGACCTAAATCTAGTTTCCCCGTGTCTGTTAGGGATGTATGCAAGGGCCAACTTCACAGAGCACCCCAGCACAGCATTGCTGGAGTGGGATCCTTAAGGACAGAACGAGGGTCACAAGCTACAGGAGACCTGGGTGTTCAGCAGAGCCATTCAGCATCAGTCCCACAGCCCCAAGCAACCACGAGAGCGACCATGCACTGACTGTGCCGCACATCAGTGCTTTCGGGCAGAACACTTGACCACAAGGCTGTGCAACACCAGAGGAAGCAGGTACGTGTCCTGGCATCCTGGATGGGTTAGACAACACTGCCAGCCTGGGAAGAGGCTTCCTGGGTCCATAACAGGATCTGCAGCATCGTGAGCTGAAGACCTTGTGATCTAGCAGGGTAAATGAACCTTCTCTAGAGCAACGTATGGAGCCAGCTACAGAAAGTGGCTCATATTCCCTTGGGAACAACTTGGATGCTGTAGGACATGCAGCGTAATACCCAACAGCCTATTGAAGGCCTAGCTGCTCTCCCACAGGGCTGAGCACTGCTTCAATAGTTCTGCAAATCAGAAGTAAGCATATGTCTCACCAGAGCTTAAAATGCTAATCAACAGCTCCAGAAGGAAGGGAATCAGTCCATCCTTCTCCCTGTCACTGGCACAGCAAAGGCTGCCATGCTGTACCAAGAGTGTGTACAGAAACAGAGGTAAAAAGAGGAGTCTCTTCTATTCCCTCTGTCTTTTCTCAGACTCCAACAGTTCAAGGGCGGGGAAGTCTCTTGCTGTGGGAATTAGCACCTTGCTCCAGTCTCATTCTAAATCCTTCCCATGGCAGGTTCACATGGGCATACGATTTTTGTCCCTCCCTGTCAAATGGCCATGTGGCATTGCTGCGCATCATTGCAGTGACCATGCTCCCAGGTGTATATGGGTACATTTCAACAGTGGACAAATAAAGCTCGTGTGCCCAACCTAGAAAACACTTTGGGAACCTTGGGAGCAATTTAAGGTAGAGGGACAAAGGGCAGCATCCTTCTTAGCCACAGTTTTGATGCAGGGACAATGACTTCTCAGATTAGGAATATCTGTTTCTTACCGCACAGCACTGGTGCTATGCCAGGTAAAAGGGTAGGAATCCAAGGACAGCAAAGCTCTTTAACAGAAGGCTGGGTCCCCCAAGCATCACTATCTGTAAAAATGCATCCTGCTTCACAAACCACAGCACAGGAGGTTCCTCTACCACACGTGTTTTGCTTACAAATCACAGTCAACTTGCTGACGTATCCTGCCCTGCTCAATCAGCAAGCTCCATTATTGTATGGCTGCAGGAGGCTTCTTGCAAATGGCAAAATAGTCCTTGAACAACAGGTAAAAGCTGCAATTAACTGTGGATGAAAACGATGGTCTCCTTGGAGGTGCTGGCTAATCAAGCAATTAGAAACTACTTCCCATTACCTGCACTCCCACAAAGCAGAGCTGGACTGACATCCTTCCAAATGACTGTCTTTCCATCAATTTAAGCCCTTTATAAAATTTGGCTTCAGCAGAGACAAGCCTTGACCTCTGGGCTCTCCCCAGACCTTTCTCCCAGCTTTGAACAAAGCAAGCACTGGAAGCAACACAATCAATCACTTGTGTGTTCTCCCTGTGGAGCCTGTTTTGCCTCTCAGCCTTCCTGCAGCGCAGCAAACTCACCAGCAATGGTGTAAGTGTGTGTGCAGATGTGGATACCTGGGGTCCAAGCAGAGAGCTGGTCAGGATTTCTTGGGATCCCTCACTTAACAGCATCTGAGACTGCTCAGCTTCAGCAATTTCCACTCATCTCTGTGACAGCTTCAACAACTGTTAGCAAAAGGCCAGAGATGTGAGGATAAATCAAGGGCCAAGGAGGAAGGAAAGACCCTCACTCCCACGGCAGGCGAGGCTGGCCCTGTGCCCTACACCAGCCCCTCACCCCCCAGGCAAAGACGCAGCCTGGACACAGAGCACTTGGGCAGCCGCGCAGCACAGGTGCACCACCAGCATGGGAAAGACCCTACCTGAGACGGTGCTGGCCTCATGGGAATGCTAACTTTATCCTTGCCCTAACTCCCAATGGCACAACCTCAGACCAGACATAGGAGTAGGGACCAGAGGACCAGCCTGATGGGAACCTGCCAGAAAGGAGCACTGGCG
This sequence comes from Aptenodytes forsteri, assembly GCF_000699145.1. Classification (NCBI taxonomy): domain Eukaryota; kingdom Metazoa; phylum Chordata; class Aves; order Sphenisciformes; family Spheniscidae; genus Aptenodytes; species Aptenodytes forsteri. The sequence goes on along the minus strand of NW_008795405.1, from coordinate 3,497,174 downwards.
TATTTCTGAAGGGACAGTGGTGAGAGGGAATGTCTCCCACCAAGAAAAATTACCTCCAACATGAGTAAAAGCCTGGGTAGAGTATGGAGTACACAAACACACTGAGGGGGAGAATAAGGAGTCTTGGGGAAAAGGTCAGAAAGTTGATTACAAAATGCCAGTGAGTGAGGATGGGCTGGAAGCTGATGAGCAATGGGCTCAGGAAAGCGACATCTTGCTGTACGCAGGAGAGGGATTACAGTGGTGCTGAGTGGGTAGAGCTATGCTGTGGCCTACTGGGATGTGCAGATCAGATGGGTGACTGCAAACCAGGAGTTATTTTAGGACTACAAAGAGGTAAAAGAGTGTGTTGGCATAGATTGGAGTACACAGTGAAGTCAGGAGATGTCACAGTATCTAAACTCATTATCATTGCACAGCGGCAGAGAAGCGAGACCCACAGAGCCGTATTAGGGACTGCACCGGGCAGCACTGGAGCCAGACAACAGAAAGACACCAAGGATATTTGGAAGAGCAGGGTTGTAAAAGCTGCCAAGTCATTCTGCAGCCACTCAGTCCTATGAGGAGGGATGCTCTGGAATGGCCTTGATCAGAGCAGAGAGAAGCAGATTTATTTTTGAAAGGGGAGAGTTTCACAATAGTCCAGTCAGTCTTAGCAATGAGCAATAAGCTCCTCTGAGCACCTTGTCCATGGTAATCACAAACAGAAAGACCTACAGAAAGCCTTTCTGACAGACACCAAAGGGCTGTCAGGTGGAACTGGCTTGGCCAAACTCAGAGATGCCCTGGGTTCTGCACCTCTGCTCTGGGACCAAACTGGCATCACATCCCCAGTATCCCCATATCCCACGGCCCCAAGCCAGTCTCTTTCAACAGACCTGCCAGAGGGAGGAAATGCCCCTAATCCTTTTGCTGGCGAAACATTTCTTCCATCACTTCTAGTTTCTAAGCACAATGATTTTGCACTTTTAAGGTGCAGCCACTCCAAAAGATTCATCTTCCAGAGCCTCTCATCAGTCTTTCTCCCTAAATGTCTGGTGTCCAAATTTCACCAGAAGTTGCCCGGCTCTGCTTTTTATGCCTTGTTGAGTTAGAGAGCTTAGCTGAACCAGCTATCTTTCCCTGTGTCATTAATAGCCCTGCAAAGAAAATTACAATTGTGGGGTAGGGAACATACTCAGTTTGCATTCATTTTCCATGCCTGACACCTTTTCACTTTCAGAATCTTGTTCAAGCAGGGAAGATGAGAATAGAGGTAGGAGAGACTCTTTCATTTATATCTCATCACCCATTCTTATGCACACAGCTTTTCCTAACTGATCCAAGGAATCCATCCAGAACAAGCCTTACCTATGGTATCTCCACTGTCTCCCCAGAAGAATCCTACTCTATCTATCTTGCTACTCTACTCTACTCTACTCTACTCTACTTTACTCTATCTTGCTGGTGAGCATTTCCAGGAGTCATTGTAAAGATTTCTTTGTGCAGCCTCTCCTACTGCTACTACTCGTGTTGTCCTGAGAATCCCACCCCCACCCCAACCTCTTACGTACAACACTCGAGAATGATCACCTCCCACCACCACTCAGCCAAACCACTATGGCCAAGATTAGAAAGCCAGCCTCTGCTCACTACCGATTATTTTTATCCCAATGATCCCTGATAGGTACACAGATTCACCCTAGACTTAAAACAAGGTTTGACAGGGCAGCCCACTAGTCAGCATATATGATGCTTCTCCTTCTGTGTCAGATCAGCACACATGCCATTTGCCTTCAAATCAGTCCATCAGCTCACGCAGCAGAGCTACATGCTGCAGCTCCCAGTCTCCAGCCATGATGCTGGCCTAGAATGGGAGTTCCCCCATCAGCAGGGTGTCACACAAGTCTGCGTGGTGACAACAGAGCTGTGTCAAACTGCTGTAAACACACCTCACAAGCCCTCTTCCTTTGCTCAAAAATCAGTCCCATTGGCATGCTCTCCATTTACATCAGTTTTCCCACAAAACTACTCCATTTGTCAAACATCCAAGCCTCTGCTAAGATTCTCAGGAGTAGGTCCCATCAGAAGACAGACTATTTCTAACTGACTGAAGATACAATGCTTCTATACACGAAATTGGCTTTTTTTGATCTTCATGCCCTTTTGCAAGCTCTTGCCTAATTTGTCAGCTTGTCACATTCCTCCCTAGGTATCTCTGTATTTCCAGTTGCTATTCCCCCCATTTGTTCTGCACTGATCCAAACTGTATGTAATTACTTCTTGCCTACACTTGAGATTCATCCGAGAAGCCTGCTCTTGTGCCTGATGGGGGAACTAGAAGTCTTACCACTGAATTCGAAAGCAGCAGGGTTAGGCCTAGGCCCCCTGGGAAGGTTCCCTCACTGTCATTTTCTCTTCTATTTGAATTCGTGTGGAAGTTCCCAGGTGTGTTGCTGGCCCCAAGGGGGAAGGTTTCAGCATCCCCCTTTGCACTCCCCTCTGCTCTGACACTCCACCTTGCCCTTCTGCCATCTATATTTCAGCTAAGTATATTGTATTTAAAATGTACTGAGGATGTAGCTACACTGGAATTAAATTTGTTCCTGAAGTAACCCTATTAAATCCTCTGGGCTCCAGCAAAGACAACTTTGGTGCATTTGGTACCCCAAATCCTTTTTGCTTTTAAATACCTTTATTTGGTACCTTGTAACTAATGGAAATGTGTATTTACCTCTGCTTTTAATACTGCCCAGTTTCACCAGCTCCTTTATTTTTTATACATGTCATTCTCTTCATTTCTCTCTTTTATCATCGCTCTCTTTCTCTCATTAGCATTTCCTCTCTATCCTTTTCTTTGCATTTCTACCTTTTTTCTCTCCCTCTCTCTGTCTCTTTAAAATTAAATATTGCCCAGCACTGCCCATGTGGGTGAAGTGAATGCTAAGAGGGAAGGCTGCTGTGGAGACTGGATTCAAGCTGCGTCGCTGGTAATCAATGAGGCATGGAGGGCTCGTCTAGCTCCCAAAAAGCTGAGAGAAACCAGGGCGTATCAGTGGCAGCTGAACATGCACTTGAGAGAAAAGAAGAGGGCCCACCTCCGAGCACCTGGCTCAGCCTGAGAGATGCCACACAAACTGAGCCAGGGCTGTGGTCATTTAATGGGGGCTAACTTCGGGGTGGCTTTCCGTGGCTTCTGCAGAGGGGAGATTGCCAGATGGAGGCCCATGGAGCAGCAGGGGTCTGCAGGGAGCAGCCAGCCTGCCCTGCTCCATCGATCCACTGAGCTATGAAACACAGCTGGTACCAGCCATGCTACAAGGATGCAGCGCTGAGAGAGGGAGCATCTTGCAGGTCAGGGGCTGACATTAACCCTGCCATTAAACTGCAGGGAAATATTAGTTGTCATTCCTGACTAGACAATACCTAGGCCCTGAAACTACACATAGGCAGACCCACCCCATCCAAATCTGCCCATAATATCCTCACTAGGTGCAAATACTTCACTTTACCCCATCATGTTACCCCCATACCTCCTCACCACACAGTCACACATCCCAGAACACCCAAAATACACATCCACACTGCTTCCATTCTTCAGCCTCCTGTCTTCCTCTCCCTCACACCCACTTTCTCTTCCATTGCCTTTGCACACTGTTGCCTCCTGCCTCCCTCTCACCACGTCAGTTGTGATCCTTGAAATGCCTGTCCTCAACCTGGGCTGGAGTGTGAGGGGACCTCTTCTTGTAAGGGGCAAGATGCAAAGTAGCAGAATGCCCTCTCTAAATACTGTAGTTACTTCCCGTATATCTAATGAACACCGGCATCCACCTCTGACCTCTGTGCTGCGGGCTGCTGAGGGTTAATGGTGACACAGACTCCTGGGCTACTGTATTACCTGACTGCAAGCACCAGAAGTGATTTATGCTATTATTTTCTTTGGGGGTTAATTAGGGGCTCGAGAAAGTAAAAGGCTGTCAGTGCTAGCTGGAATTGGTCTAGTGCAGCCAGGGGAGAGCAGTCGTCCCTCACAGAGCCCTGCTAATATATCTTTGTCCTGAACATCAATATATCCAGCTCCCACCCCTCAGTGTGGCAGACGGCCCTCCACCCTGACCTCCAGCAACCCTGTTAGTCTTGGCATAACCTCTGGGGTACGCTGCTCTGCTGAGCCCTGCCATTTCCACCTGGCAGCCCTCACACCCTTAATCCTCTGTTATCTTCTCCTTTCCTAAGCTTGCCAATAATGGCCATCAATGGACAGGGAAAATTCACATGGCATTCTCCCAGGGGCAAGGAGGAGCTATGTCCCCTTGGTATCTCTTGCAACTGAGAACCACCAGGGACCTCCTTGCTCCCATTTTCCTTCTTCTAGCTGCCCAGGGCTTGCTGAGGCCTCAGAAGCCAACACAGGCTATGGCTGCCCCTACCTCTTTGCCCAGATCCTCGCGGATGACTTGCTCAATCTCCTGCTTGGTGCTCTGCGGGGCCTGGCTGTGCAGCACTTTGAGGGTGCGGGTGTACTCCTCAGGCAGCAGGTAGTCAAGTGCTCCCAGGTGCTGTCCCACCTTGATGAAGGTGCCTCGGTTGGCGCAGCACAGCTCCCGGAGGCGCTCAGCAGAGCGCAGGTGCACCTGCGGAGAGACCAGAACATCAGCCAAGCCCTTTTGCTGTCTGTTACATGCGCATGCCCACATATGTACCTTTTATTTGTACAGTATTTAAACAGACCAGGGATTTCCTTTCTTGATTTTGGGCATCATCATCTAATGTGTCAGCTAAGTATTAGGACTCTGGCTTGATTTAGAGGAGCTGAACCAGACCAGGACAAGATGCTCCAGAGTATAAGGGGCTTTGACACTTGTTTGCACAGGCACCATGATCAGTGACAGCACATTAGTTTTTGGCTCTGTCCAGGGCTACATCCTTACACAGAATAAGATGTCAAGCCATAGGGCAGCACTGGTTTGTCACTGTGATCCACTACTGTGACACACAGTTTGGGAACCCCTTGTCAAAAGACAAAAGTCAGGACCACAACCACGTATGTTAGACTCCTAGTGTGAGTGCAATGAATTAAAGTGAGAAGAAAAACACAGATAACATCCCAGAAACTTACAGGAACTTGGAAGAAGAGCCTGTTAAAAATCAAAACTACAGACGTCTATTTGGCAGTGAGGAGGACAGTACGTAGGCAGTCCTTCATCGTCCTCAGCTCACTCTGACATACCACAAGGGGAAATTACATCCCTCCAGTCCAGGCAGGTCTTGGTCTTGGTGCTTACATTGCCAACAAAGTCTGCAGTGACAGTGGTTTTAGAAACTAAGAATTAGAAGACTTGCCAGCTTTGCTCACATTGGCCAAAATGCAGCCACCAAATGACAAAACCCATCACCAACCACTTGCCTGGTCTGGATTTCAGCTCCTGAGGTTCATTATGACTCTCAAGAACAGATCAGCCATCACATCCTTCAGTGACAATGATTATTCTGCCTTTATTACTCTCACTAGAAAAGCCTCCTGCCAAGGACACAGCTATACTCAATTTTTTTAATAAATTTCAGATAAGTTTACCCTGATACATTAATAAAATCTAAGCAAATCAATGACAAAAAATAACTCCGCACCCATCTCCTGTTAATGCCTGACACGTATCTGCATGGAGGCTCCTAATTCCTCTGGCTTCTGTGTCAGAAGTCATTGAAGGTCAAATCCTGTGTCTGCAGACCTCATCTGCCCAAGATCCTGAGGTGAGGGACTCCACCAAAAGCCTCAAAGTATGCGGCAGAAAGGAACACCACCATAAACATGCATGAACAACATGCATGAACACCACACACACACACACACACACACACACACACACACACACACACACACACACACACACACACACACACACACACACACACACACACACACACACACACACACACACACACACACACACACACACACACACACACACACACACACCCCCCATTCAGTGGCTATCTTTGCCCTCTGTGCAAAGCAGTGCCGTGTCACATCACAGGACAGGGCGAGTGTCTCGCATTTGGGAAAGCGTCAGGGGACAGACTGGGTGCTGAGCTGCAAGTACACGAAACACAGGCTTATGGGAGTGTGAGGAGAAAGCCTAATGTGCAAGTCTCACACTTAGCGTGTGAGACTTGACAGCTTGATGCACACATGCACACACACACGCGCACACACACTTTCCTAGGTGGGCGCTCACAGGCAAGTGTAACTTGCACTAGGAGAGTGAGTTTCCCCCAGCATATTGCCTGCTCAAAAGCACTCGCAAATACATAGGCAAAAAATAATATCCACAAGCATGCTGAAGTCTCCCACATTATTGTGCTGCATGTTACACACCAGCTTTAAAGCTCCTGCTGTAACAAGCAAGCCTCTGCCCTGGCTGTTTCCCTGCTCTCGTTCCTTGTGTGCAGCCGAGGCAAAAGCAGGCCAAAAGGGGACAAGGAAAGGAAGCTGTGAAAGAGGATGAGAGAGCAAGAAAAGCAGTGAGGGAGTAATGGGATGAAAGAGAAAGGCAGTGGGAGGGAGGGAGCCAGAGCAGCTGGGTAGTTTGTCACAGCACCGGGAGTGCAGCCCATTACAGGGAAACAGCTTTTATGCAGCTCCGATAATCGCCCTCTGCCCACTGCCTCCAGCCATGGAGGAAACCCCCTGCCAGCAGCGAAGGGAAAGGGGAGCAGTGGCTGGCCGGCCACCCTGCCCTGAGGCGTCAGGCAGCCACAGGCGGGAAACACTGGCAAGGCTCCTTGCAGATGTGCTCCAAAAACCCCAGCACTAAGCACAGGCCAGCACAGAGCCCTGCAACCTCCCACAGGCACAGCAGGAGCCCATCAAATGACTCCAGGTTGCGGCATGGCTCAGGGCAGAGCAGCAGCACCCCTGGGGCTGTAGCGTGGTGCTGGGCATGAGGCCAGGCAGCCAGCTGGGAGCAGAGGTGCTGGCTCCAGTGCACCTACCCGCCGCACATGGATCTCCAAGGGACACGGTAAAAACAGGATGGAAAACTCATGTAGCTGAAAATGCAACTGGTTGTAGACACGCTTGGATGCAGGGTGTATCTTCATGTCGGTCACTGCTGAGAAGGAGGCAGAAACAGCCCCTCTCTCCTCTAGCACAAGGAGAGAGGAAATTTTGGCCCTCCCAAACTTACCCACCCTGTAGAGAACCTGGCTGGCCTCATGGACACAGCAGTCCTGGCCAAGAGAGATGAGAGCATCCTTACAGAGGGCTCCAGGAACAAAACAGAACAAAACCCCCATGCACAGCATCCTCCACCATGCTCTCACAACTGTCTTGGCTAAAGCTCCTAAGAGACAGCTGCCCTGGCTGGCTGTCCAGACCAGGGAATGCCAGCTCCTGCCCCTGCTAGTGAGGCAGATGACGACCAGGCAACTTGTCTCAGAAAGAAATTTATCTGTAGCCCTACATTTTACAAAACTCCAGTCCGCATTAGAGGCAGAAGTACAGTGAGAATGAAGCAGGACTGTGAATGCAGCTTCCAAGGTCCCTTTTCTTATCAACCAGGTCAGGATTTTTAGCAGAAAAATGTTCATAATGCTATCTATTAATTGCCTGGATCTCCCCAAGCTAGGTCATGGTCCAGATGCAGCACTTGATTCTCCGATAGGTGACCTTCTCCTAATCACAGGCAAAGTAAGAGTGCCACATTCCTACTACTGTGTCCGATACTGTTGACCCACATTTCTGTCCTACGTTGAAGAAACTGCAGGGTAAATGGAAACCCCCAGCATGGCTCAGAGCTTTTCTCCGAGAAATCTCACAAGATATTGCTCTTTGTTGCACAAGCAATACCTTGAAGATTCTTCTTATCAGGGAAAAGAGCTGGGAACAACAGCTAGTTAGACAGGGAGCCGCTTGTATGCATCATGCCTAGGAGCACACTGCAGAGAAAGGAAGCATTTCATGTACCAGGGATTACCAAGAATAAGCCTCTCTCAAGAAGCACTTCAGATCACAAATGCTGTCTGAGTGTGTATATGGTTCCTTCCTCAGTCCACATGGGCATCTCCTTCTGTCTCAAACCCCTTCCCCAAATTTCAGCAGGACAAATTCTCCATTGGCCCACAGCATGGCTATCAGACTTGTAGTTTACCTAAGCCCTGGGTAGATTGGGATTAACACTCATTATTAAAATTGTTCCATATGGGCCATAATGGAAGTAATAACTGTCAGGTATGGAGAGGAGGCACCTCTGGGATGAAGCACATACTCAGCAAGCAGAGCTGCAAATGGACATTTTTTAATTTACCCTTGATGTTCAAGCAGACCTGTCTTATCAAGTAATTTTGATGCTTTTGAAGGAGCCTTTACTTACAGAGACCTTGGCAAAGAACTGCTCTTCAGAGCATCAGACGTGCAAGGTGTCACAAATTGGCAGATGCTAATCTGGTCTTAAAAATAAAGAAATTGATTTAGCAGAAAATAAATACCAAAGTTAAAATATACTGGTGAAAACTTGAGTATCTGGTATCTGGTGACAGACCTGGTGACAAAAGGGCTCAGAAAGGCCACTAAACACCGTAAGGTAAGTGGTGGAAGCCACTCATATGAAAAATCCTTCAGAAAAGTCATTCCAATCCTGACGGGCATACTCATAGCTGGCAAAACATAAAATGAGGATTAGGAATGCAGACAGAAAATTTGAAATGCAATTAGTCAAAGACATAACAAACAAGTCACCAGAAATTCCTGGTGATGAGTGCTGCCTCCAGGAACACTGCGAACACAGACATCGCACAAAGGATGTCAGGCTGGATTTTGCCCAGAGGACAGCGCTAGAAGGGCTGCTCCTCCTCTCACCTCCATAGCAGAAAGCACTCTTGTACAGGTGAGCAGGAACAGCTCCACGCCACGTGGTGCCCGCTCGCATCCCACCTACTCCCAACCTGAGCAAGGGAAAGGAGGCGCCTTCTCCTGCTGCAGGCAATTCCCTGCATGGGGCAGGATGCTGAGGAGAAGCCTGTCCATCACTGCTTACAATGGAGATACACTCTCCTAGACAATATTTCAAGAAAGATGTCTCCAGAAAATACCTTGAAAACTTCAATCATTTAAAAATTACAGATGAATTCAAAAAGTAGCTGAGATGCTAATAATCATAATAAAAGGGGGATCACATTAAAACAAGAGGACTGAAGGGGAGCAAATGTTGCCCTGTATTTAAGAAAAATCCAGAGTAATCTGGGAAATTATAGTCCTGCAAGCTTCTATTCTGTATCAACTAAACTAATTGAGACAATAATGATAGAGAGTACTAAAAATCATCTAGCTAAATGTGATATGACTGAAAAAAGCTAACGGGGATTTTGAGAAGAGGAAAAATCATTCTTTACCAGTCCACTAAAATACTCTGATGCAAGAATGCTCCTTTACATCACTTGCTCATTTTATCCCATTCCCGGCTCAGAATTCCCTCTTTGCAACACCAAGCCCAGCACTACAGACAGCAGCAGTGAGGAACTCTCTAGTTAGGACAAGGCTACAACATTTAGTGATGTTTTTACCACAGCTTGCTTTCAACCTGCTCTGAATTCTTTTAGACGAGGTAATGCTGCAGAAGTCCTGTCTACATTAGCACCTGCAATGTTGTTACTTCCAGTGAGGCTGAACTAGCACTGGAAACACTGAGAAATGTGATGAAAAGGGAAACAGGTACAGGTAGCACCCACAAGGCAGAAGGGTCTCTCTACTATAAATGGGTTGACCCACGTCATTGTCAAAAACAAGCAGGAGAGTGTCCCATTACACCCATTCTTACACCAAGGTTTAATTTCCCTGCTAGTGATCTGGCAAAGGAGAGAACAGTGCAGTGGCAAAACTTCCATGAGATGCAACGGAAATATTCACCACTGTGGAAAAATAAGCCCTACCAAGTCCCTACCAAAGACAGGTGAACAATCAATAGACTGGCAGATCACCCTCAGCATAGATGGCTGCAAGGTTACACATATTGGAACATGCAATTTATCCTGCCCGCACACACTGATGGGCTCTAAATTAACTGTAACCACCCAACACTTGCATCACATTGTTGTGGATGGCTCAGTGAAGGCACCTGCTCAATGCACAGTTGGGGTCAGGAAAACCCAAACAAGCTGTTTGACTGGGTTAAGAAAGGAAAAGAGAAAAACATTAAAAATATCAAAATGCCACTGTATAAATTGAAAGCACAACCTCACCTTGGATTCTCGACATCCCACCACAAAAAGAGGTACAGAAGAAAAAGAAGAGACAGAGAAGGACAGGGAAAAATTATCATGGACTTGAAAAGAGTCTATAAAAAAAAGAGATCTGAAATGTTAGGGGACTGTTTAGATTAGAAACAGTTGATGCATAAGAGAGAAGAGTTATATGAAATAATAAAAAGAAAATCTCCCATTCCTATTTCCAGCTCTCACAAAACAGCAAATAATAGGGTATTCCACAAAGCAACCACCTTTTTTAAGGTTTTTTTACATCCCATTTCGCACAGTACAACATTAACCAGTGCCACTCACTGTCAGAGGATAGAGAAGCCAAGAGCTTAATGGAATTCAGAAAGGCTTTAGACATTTATGATAAAACAACCATACCTGATTTTATATGGAGCTTTTCATCTCTAAAAGTGCTTTTACAAAGCTCTTTACAAAACTCAGGATCACTATCCCCCATTTTACAGACTCAGAAGAACATTACGGGTAATAAAATGTCTAAAGGGCTTTAAACATTCTTGCTCAAGGCATCAAGACAAAAATTACCCTATTGATCAGCCATAGTGAGAAACAGAAAGAAAACAGGGTGCACTGATGCTCCCAGCATCATTAAAATCTTTAAAGAACCTATTTGGTGTATCCAGCTCCCACATTCCGGTTAAATCGGTCACCCCTTCTGCTGAGGTTCAACCTGCTTCCAAGGATCTTCCATATTTACTAAATTACCTGCCACTGCAAGGACTTGGGACATTGGTGATGGATTCTTGCTTTCTTCCCTTGCCATAGCAGAATTGCTGCTTATGGTCTTTCATATTAAGCCTTTGGGATGCTGGGAAGTATCTTGTGGCACACAGTGTGTGGGAGCATCCCAGGCATATATGCTGTCAGCCATCCTGGATGAGACAGCTCTTCCAGGGATGCCTGCAGTAGCAGGAGACTGGACTGGAAGAGCCAGGCTGTCCCTTGGACTCCATACAGAGAGAAGAGAGGATGTCATCACACCTCTGTACTGGGTATCCCCAAAACACAGTAAGTCGGAGAGGGAGGAAAGACATGTCAGGGAAGATAGGAAAGGAATCTGGCCACAGTCTTTTTATCTTCTACCCCTGATAATAACAGGGCCATATGCACACGGCTGGTAAAACTACGGAACAACTTTAGATGACCCAGGACAGCACAAACCAGAAAGGAATGAAAGGATGTCCACCTCAATTTAACACAGTGAGAGACTGAAATCAAGTGCCATGCCAAAAGATCTGTGACAATGTTTAGGGAGGATACAGCTACTGGTGAAGTGAATAGGGTACTTGGGTGCTCTAAAAACAGCAATAGAAAACCTAGAACCCATTGCAATGACAGTGTAATTGCGTCCAAGGGGCTGTTACCTCCTCTTTTAACAAATCTGAATAAGCATACAGTTAATGTAAACTACTATAGCCTTCACTAACACTGTCAGCCTGGTAATCAAACTGACTGACATCAGGGGTGCTGCAAGGAGACACACAACTCTAAATGGAATTGTTATTGCCTCCTTTTTGTACTATCTTTTCTGCCTACCTTTTACAAAATCTCATTCCTATGCACGCCAGATATTTCCCATTCAAATGCTTCCTTATACCAATACTAACTGATCATACTGCTGATCACAGACAGATCCACGTCTTTGGAATTGGAATAACTCCTGGTGCAATGTACCCCACTACCTAATAATTCATTATTTGTGTAAGTTATGTATAACATTCCTAAAGATTTATCTATGGGTCTCTGCCTGCCCATATGCGAGTAGGGCATTCCATATGTTCCCACTTAGGCAGGCACATTGTTACCTTTTCAGACCTATACTTTCTAGTTAGTTCCCCTTGGTGCAAACCCTGGTTAAAAAGGCATCCCCCTAATTCTTAGTTTTGACTTCCATAGCTCAAAATAGTCCGAGCAGATACCAAAATCCTTCAGAAATTATGGCACAACAGTAGATTGCCAGTGGGACAGCCAGGAAGCGAGAGAAAGCTTTATAGCTTGCAAAAGATAAAGGATGGAGATGATCCCCTACACTAAAGCGACAATTTTTTAGCTTCTCAGTTTCACAAACATGGGAACAAGGAGTCACACAACTAGCAGGAGGGCCAGTGAACTCTGTACAAATGGATATACACAGTGAGCCTGCGTCAGACAGCTGAAATCTGGTGTTGGTGCTGGGGCCTTGTATCACCAGTGCTAACGGCAGCTGAAATTAAAGCAAACATGTTTCATGATTTGTGCAAATCTTCCCTGGAGATCAGGAGGGACTTTTCAAACCTAGGCCAGCCCATTTCACACTGAACAGACATGCAAGCTCCCACCCTCCGAGCCATCAGGCCTCTGAATTTCCATGCACAAGTACACACAGACATTGACCTCCCACCTATGCTACACATACTCCCATGCTCTTCCTGCTAATACCCTGATTCACAACATGGTTCCTAACAATCCATACAGGTGACTAAGGGGTGGCCTAGCAACAAAACCCTAGTTTGAGATGCCACTTGATTCAGGAAACATTTATGCTGGGCTGAGGTCCGTCTCTTCAGGCAGTTACTTCCCAAGCTGCTCTGAGAGGAGGAAGCAGTGGTGCTCGACCGCAGCGTGGAGCACCAGCAGTCACCTTGCTGAACCCTGCCCTTGCTGCCTGGTGCATGCACAAACAGCGCCAATAGCCTGCTCGTGTTCCATCTTCATTTCGCTCCAAGCTCGGTCATTTGTGCTCTGATTATCTCTCATTACTGACGACCTTGCTGTAATGAGTTTTAATCTGCCTCGTATTAATTAGAAACATTTTCATTAGCCAGCTCAATTTTAGGTAAATAGCTAATAGAAGCAACTGAGCTGCAATTAGTTATCTGTGGGGCAGTTCAGGAGAAAAATCAGAAGGGAGCAGCTGTTTCCCCTCTAGACACCTCTGTGATATAATGCACTATTCTGTCTAAGTCTCCTGAGCAGGGAGAACAAGGAGCACAGAGAAGGGATGGTCAGAGAGAAGGGGAAAATAACATGCTAAAATAACTGGGACATAGCACTTCTATGGCTATGGCATTACCTGCCTATTCTCTCCCACTAACAGTTCCAGATCAAACTGTTCAATATGGGAATCTGAGAGTCAAGCTGAGTCCTTTACACCTACAGATATCACCTCCAGTGAACAAGGTTCTGCTCTTGAAGCTGTTTTACCCTGAGGGGAGCCCTCTCCAGAAGGCAATACCTGTGAGTGCACAACAGGTCCTTCACACAGGCTCTTTTGGGGCATGTACACTTATGTGAACGGTACTTACACAAGGATAAGATCAGATCAGATTTGCATGAGAATGAAGGACCAGACCTATATATACACAGATGTATACTACTTGCAAAGTCAGCAGGTCCCCAAAAGTGCCCTCAGTGCCTTGTTGTCCTGATAGGGTTGGTATACAAAGAGATCTGTCCTGTGCTTTGTTGCAGAGCACCCATGGAGGATAGGAAGGCATTCAACAGCACGGCTGCAGAAGGCACAGAGACATTTACAGAAGCCGCAGTGAAATTAGGCACATGTCTCGATCCATTGATCACAGTGCCTGCAGCTCCTGTTACGGAGGCAGGTGAAATGATAATAAATTTGACATAGCATCTCTCAAAATCTTGCTAACAAAATTAATTCAGCTCAGCTTGGATCAGACCATGTGGGATGGCAGTGAAAGCAAGCTGAGGGCTGTAAAGACACCATCTTATGTGACCTTGTGTTTAGCTGTGATGGGGGGCTCCCAGCCATCAGTCTTATTAAACCCTGTTTTATTTGCTATTTTCAGTTGCTATAAGGAACAAGATCAACTGAGATGTGTGTTACATTCAGAAGTGTTCCCTAAACAGGAGCTGCTGACACACCCTACAGAAACCGTAGACTATTGAATAAACAGCAAGAGATGATGTTGTGCAGCAAAAATGACCTGAAGGGAGAACACTCCCCAAACAGCTATGTCCACGTAAGGAGACCCTGGGAAGGCAGTAACGTGGGAAGTGAGGGCTGGTCCTGGGCCATGGGGAGGGTGGGGGAAAGAGCTCAAACAAGGCCACAGTAGGAATTAGTTGTCACTGAAGCTCATACAGTTATGGCTATGCATAGGGAGGCTTTGCATCGGGGAGAGGGGTGTAGAGATGGTCTCGTCACTTAAAAAAAGATCTGAAGTCCCAGATAGAGTAGAGAGAGCAAAACAAACAAGGAAAAGTACATCAGGAGCTACTGCAAGACAGATGAACCAGTATGGTATAAACGAGAAAGAGTTTCATGATTTGTCCTCAATAATAAAACCAGATGGTGCCAAGAAGGCTGACCTGGTAACATTTTCCAACTACTCAAGAGGTCAGACACTGTAAACGGGAAGGGAAACATACAGGGTGTTACTAAGGTTAGTGAAGAGGTGGAAGATGAGATGAAATGAGTATCAAGGGAATCTGTTCAATGCTGAATATTCCTGGCCTTCAAAGCAAAGTGAAGGATCCTAGCAGCAGAGATGAGGATGGACATCTGATAGTCTTTTCCCTTAGTCCCCACACCACATCCTGCCATAAAATGGAGCTGGAAAAGCCATGGAGTCCACAGGAAGCACCGACAGACAGAAGATACACTGAAAGACACACTGAAAGGTGAGGTTTTTCAGGATGCATGGCCCAAGCACAGAAGGAAAAATGGAGAAAGCTCAGCTAAGTCCCATCTAGTTCAGCAGCTGAGGGTCAAGACGGGGTAGCTTCACACAGTCTACTCTCACAGTGTGGGTGTGCAGGGAAGAAGGAAGCACAGAGGCAGCCGTTGCAGCTAGAGGGAAGAAATCATCACATCCACTTTGTCAACGCCGAAGAATCTGGGCTGACATTTTTCTCTTCCCAACAGCTGAATCCCACCCTACCAGCTGCACGTCACAGCTGACCTCCAGTCAGGACCTATCTGAGTCAACGTCAGGCGATTAAACTGTGCAACAGCAGCTTCTCCCCCTTGTACATATGCAACTTCTCTCCTGGCAGGTCACTCCAACAGCCAGGGGAGCAGAGCAAGCAGGCTCCTCCTCTTACAGCCACACAGATGGGCACCAGCGTTTAGCTTGGTCACAGAACCCAGAAAGAAGGGATCCCACTGCAGCTTCTCTAGAGATCTCAATACATTCCCTTACCAAACTGACAGAGGCAGATTCCTTTCCCTTTCTTTAATCTGAGAAGCTCTGACCTTTAAAGTACAGACCTCTTCCCACAGGAACAGGATGCCTGAAGAGGAGAGAGACAGTAACACATGAAATACCTAGAAGTGCGATTAAATTGGATTGACGAGGAAGTCAGGAAAGATAACAACCATGGGATTACACTGTCAATTCCAAAAAAATGCAGTGACTGTCATAGCACTGCATCCAACAGATAGAGAGTGGCTGCAGTGCCAGTAAGTCATCATCAACGGCAAAGTACAGACAGATGGGCACCAGCGTTTAGCTTGGTCACAGAACCCAGAAAGAAGGGATCCCACTGCAGCTTCTCTAGAGATCTCAATACATTCCCTTACCAAACTGACAGAGGCAGATTCCTTTCCCTTTCTTTAATCTGCTGACCTCTGACCTTTAAAGTACAGACCTCTTCCCACAGGAACAGGATGCCTGAAGAGACAGTAACACATGAAATACCTAGAAGTGCGATTAAATTGTTGACGAGGAGAAGTCAGGAAAGATAACAACCATGGGATTACACTGTCAATTCCAAAAAAATGCAGTGACTGTCATAGCACTGCATCCAACAGATAGAGAGTGGCTGCAGTGCCAGTAAGTCATCATCAACGGCAAAGTACAGTTCTACTCTAAAAAGTGCCTATTTGAAAAAAAAAAAAAAAAAGCCACGAAGAAATGTCCCCGTTACTCAGCAGGTCTGTTCCCTTCTGGGTATCAGGCAGAGTTGCTGACTTCAGTGAAATATATATATATATATAAAAATTACTCCAGCTTTTTCAACCAGTTAACACCACACAGCTCCACACCAAGAAAGGCAGCTGGTGTCTATTAGCATCCCAGCAATGTCACCACTATGGGAGACTGAGCTGGTGTCTCTTCTGATTCATGCACAATCAATAGACTTGTTAAACTGCAATTAGAAGGTCAGATCCTTCCTTGCAGCCACTCCTTTGCTTTCTCACTGAAAACAATAGGTTTGTGCAGGTGCCAGTGGAAGCAGAATTTGGAAAAATGGGCTTATGTGGGTGCGAGTGAAGGTAGCATTTAGTCTACTGAATCCTTACGGCTGCTAGGAACACAAACAACAGAGAGAATCTATATTGGCTTTGAGGGTGCCACTTAAAAATAGCATGAGACAGCAGTTTAATAAAGTAAAACGTATGAATATTTGACATGGCACCACACTGAGATGAACAAAAGGAGAGCCCAGGTGAGGCCGCATGTTGGTTATTCATTATCCAGACTAGATTACTTTTGCTCCCACAATAAGAAGAAGGAATTACCCCCAGCAGTACCAGAGGCAATTGCCTTTATTGCAGCTGGTATCACAATGAACAATATTGTACGTGTCTCCCCTGCACTTGGCTGTGGCTCACCAAGGTTGTGAAGGGAATAAAACTGAGGTCGTCTTATATACAATTACATATTCAACATTTTGCCCTTTCCATTGCCAGTTGTTGAGTTTTCCCTCTCATCTAAGAAATTAATGAGCATCCACAAGGCAGGGATGCTGCATTTGTAAATGTCAAACATATAATAAGAACCTAGAGTAAAACAGTCAGTAAAGCTGTTGGATGTCTTGTCTCATTCTAATTTTAAGAAAACGGAGTGTCCCTCTACGTGCAGACTCACTGTCAGCCGTTATTTTATTTACAAGCAATTGGGTGCAACAGGAAAAATTATCAGTGCATGGGGAGTTGAGCCAAGAAGAAAGGGAGCAGAAAGCCTCCACCTCCAGGTTACCTATCCCATCCAGGATCAAAGTGACCAGTCAATAGTCTTTAAGAGTGGTTCAGCCTAGGAAATTATAAAATAGATACCTGCGCAGTTGCCTGTGGAGGAATATCCCTACCCTTATCCCCCACCCTTCCAGAGAAGCAACTACAAATAGCAGGAAATGGGCTTTATCAGGTAGAAATCTAGGGTGGATTTTTTCCTAATGTATGAGATGCTGATTACCACAGATCACCTATGCAAGTATCCCAAGGGGCAGGGTAAGGAAAGCCTGGTCCATCACTACCCAGTTACAACTTCTTTGTAGAAAAAACTGCAAATCGGGCAGTGTTTGCCACAATTTAAAAAAGAAAGCACCATCTAGGAATCCAGAGGTTTCAGTTTGAATCTCATGTGAGCAAAAGTCAACGTTCCTTTGTCAAAAGGGGGAGAATCTGGTGTAAGAGGCTAACACTGGACAAGAGAAAACAAAGATGACACTGCAGTGAAGATAATAGGCAAGAGACAATCTCCATCAACACGCTAGTCAAAGACAGCTGATTTCTAATGTTGACTAGAAGGTAAATAGTAAACTCAAGACAAAAGGCCTATCACAAAGGCAATCAGTACAAAACCTGATGGAAAAATAATACAGACAAAGCTCCTCCAAAGAATCAGCCCTTGGTGGCAAAATACAATCACTGTGGATAGTCCAAAGACAAAATCTGCACGCCAAAAAGGACTGTAGAGAATTAGCACTACACAAGATGGGTGTGAAGCAAAGCAATGAAAAGAAATCAAATGCTAGTAATCCAAAAGTAATGCTATCTATGACTTCTAGCCTCATATAATTATTTTATTAAAGCATTTGCATACTCCACACAGAGATAAAGAAATCCCATGAAGAAGGATGAAGTCACAGTGAAACAGGGAGCTGATGTCTGCAGGCAGAGAAGATGGAAAATGGGATAAACGTGGTCTTGGTTTGGTCTCTGGAAAAGAGTGGAGCTTCACTGTCCTCTCATTAAGATCATGGCTCGAAAGGGCACTGTGCGTTGATTACCACAGAGGATGTGTTCCTTTCCTGGCCAGGGACAGAGTGTACAAGCACTGGGCTGGAGGTGATGAACTCTGTTTAAACATCTGCCTGACAACTTGAGTGAGATTTCAAAGAAGGTAAAGCTGAGAATGTGAACAGGCCTCCTCCAGTAGGCTTATTTAAATCCAGATTATGTCTATTCTGGAGCCTAAAATAGACTCCTTTTTAATCATGGGCTCATCAGCACCTGGGATTCACTAGCTACTATCCCATAGTAGCCAGTCAGCTATGAGACACATATCTAACTGCCTCTTTGAAAGCACAGTTACCAAGCCCACATAAATTGCTGTCCTGACTACACATAAGTTGGGTGAGCTTCTAAACACAGCCATGAGCAATCCAGGTATTTCAAACTCCTCCTCCCCTGGGCTTTGACAGAACACTTCCGTCACAGGGAGGCAGGGTGCCTCAATCACCTCCACTACAGGAAGGCAGCCATCTATGGGCCACATCACAACAGTCCCCAGAAAGCACCCCTCAAGAATAATTTGGGGCAGGTAGTCTGCAACTTCCAGGGGGACAAAGGCAGGCAGAACATCATTGGCCACTTGGAATTCAACCAGCACATCAGATCTGACCTCCCTGACACAGGGAACCCTTAGTGGCCATAAAGCAGTCCGGATAATGACTTTATGTCTTGTTCTAAAATCCATCAAATCCGCAAGTCCAGCATTCCTTACTTCCAAGCCTTCATGATACTGCTCAACCATGACCCAGACAGAAGACGTTGGTCCAATACCAACCATGAAGACCTCCCCTCCATATGCCAATGCCCAGACTCAAGCTCATTTTGGCACATGATATTGAGAAACCAAAAGCTCAGTAAAAGCAAGCTTGGAAACCCACTCTATACTCTAGTCCTAGTTTTGCAAATCCCCCATTTCCAACAAAATATGCGTTGGCTTACAGAGAAGCACATGTTTCTAGCAGTTATACGGGAGCTGTTAGTTTTTACTATTCAGTTGCCTGAAAGAAGAAAAAGAAATCTCCTCTGTTGGCCTATTAATCTGTCATAACAAGATTCTTCATAATTAATTTGTCCCTAACAGTTGCTTTGTAACGGTAGCGAGAGAATATTTCAGGAATGGCAATTACCTCTGGTGTCAAAATGACGAGGAAAACAAATGTTCAACCATCAACAAAATGCAGTGCCTTTTCCACTCCCACCCGATGGTGGGTGACAGCACTGCACATCAGAACTACAGTGCAGTTAATTACTAGGCATGTTGCAATTGAGAATTCATTTCCCCTCTCAAGATGAAATTTGTTGAGCAATGCAGGTGGAAGGAGGGGCATCTGCCACTGGGATGGGGGCTGTATGGGGAAGTGCTCTTATCTATACATACCTTCTTCTTTAATTTACTACACATACGTCCAACAATTACAAGCAGCGAACACTTCTTAAAAATATTTAAAGGAACATTCCTTCATTAGCTACACATACGTCCCACCATTTCAAAGATTTTGCAAAAAGACAGAGCTTGACTTCTTCGTTGTTGCTTGCTTTAAACTTAGTATCTTTCAAATTAAAACCACATGCCTGCATTAGTCTTTCAATACTAATATGAAATATAATGGGTTTCTAGGCTGTTTGTAAATAGAAGAATTCCTTGGGCTGTGAGCTCATCGGATTTCAGCACGTTACAGAACCTGATATCTGACTGTTTCTGGAGTGAGATTTCCAGGAACGAAGCTAAGGCACGCACACTGTGGAGCTCGTCTCTCCAGGTGAGGGCCAAGCTCTGCCAGTGCTGGGAATCCTACTCCAGAAAGGGACTGGGAAGGGGAAACCTGCTGACTCAGCTGCCATTGACACAGGTGTGCAAAGCCACAGCCTGGAAGAGCAGTCCTGCCTGGGGCTGGCGATGAATGCACCCAGTGCCTGGGTCTCGATTTTCTCAGAAAACTAAGATTGTGGCAAATCTTTGCCACATGAGTTGCTAATGAATGTAAGACCTGGTAGGGTAAGTCTGTACCCAATCTGACAGCGGCATGGCCAGGGCCAGGGAGGTGGCAGCCAGGGCTAAGGCATCAGTGGGGAGAGGTAAGGGAAGAGCTAAGGGCACAGCTGGGGCAGGCTGCAGGAGAATCAGGAGGGCAGGAAGCTGATTCAGGCCTGGTACAGGATGGCAGCGCAAGTGAACAGAGAGGTCAGCTGTGCAGGGCTAGCGAGGGAAGCTGCATGCATTCAGATGGGGATATACCAGGAGAGGTGCATGCGTGAAGCTGCTTCTGCCTGCGTTTTGCTCAGTCCTGAGCCAGATTACCAAGCACTTGCTACCCTAAAATCAAAACATAGGTTTAAAAGAATCAAACATCACCCTCACTCCTGGTACTGACTCAATCCCTAGCCTGTGATCTCTGGGGCCAGTGGAGTTTCTCACTCCCCATCGCCCAGGAGCCACCATTTCTTTCCAACAATGTTCCCCAGTCAAGGATCACCACTCCGTATATTGGCAGTGAATAATTCCCAATTCAGACTGCCACAGTAAAACCTCAGCTTACTGCAAGAAACAGAAGCAGGGAAGCTGTCCTGGAGAGGAAAAGGAGAGACAGAACAGGCGATACCAGAGCACTCCAGAGATGAAACAGCTCCTGCTGGGCTCTGGAAATGCCTAGCTGTGCTGCCTGACTGTGAACCCAAAGGAAAGGGCCCAAAGGAGGAAAGTGTATCTTCCCTACTTCTCTTCACACAACAGTCCTACAATAAACAAATGGGAGTGCAAAGCCTGCTGCCCTTCAGCAATCCTGCAAAAGCCAACTTGTGTTCAGTGCAACCCTACAATAACAAACAGGCTGCACAGTTACAGAGTTCACAGGCAACTCAAAACAAGTACATTTTCAAACAGAGACTGCAGGGGCAGTAAAGACATTTTAGGAGCTAGGGGGTTTTTTTGAAAAGCAATTCTGCTAGTGACCTTTTCAGTGAATTTACCTCTAAATTCAGCAAAGCTGGCAAGACAGTAAATGGATCCAGGCTTGGCAGGAGACATTTCATAAAGCACTGTGCATGTGTGTATATGTGCAGGCTCACAGGCAGATTCATTGTTAAAGTGAAGCTAGGAACAGAGTGGAGGCTGTATAAAGATGACCCTTGTCACTATGTTTATCTGTTCCCTGTGGGCCCCTTCCAAGTCACATCAGCTCAGTACACTGACAAAAACAAGTTGTTACTGGTGTCAGACCTGCCAAGATGATGCTGCTGCAGAAGAAGGAGCAGCAAGCTGCTCTGAATGGTGCACCATCAGCGGAATTTGCAGCCACTGAGACAGGACTCTCAAGTTAAAAAAACGAAAACAAACAAAAAAAAAGAAACCTCAAACTAATTCTATGGGACCAAAAGTAGGCTTAACTAAGCTAGCAGTGAATGTGATTACCATCTTGGATTCACTCCTCCAAAGCCATCTTTGAACTTTTGACTCTGTCTTGGAAGTGGCTATTTCAACAGAAGCACTCACACCCTGAACACACAGGCACACGTCTGCAGGCAGACAGATGTGCCTGTCCAGATGTACAAAAATGCAGACACTTGCTCACATCAGCAGATTTCTAGGCAGGTCACCTGAACACCCTAGTCAATAAAGTGAAGAGTAGCTTCCAAACCTGGTACTGAACTTTACATTTTGTTTCGTTCCTACACTAAATCAGCAACTGCTCCAACTCAAGAGAAACATAACTTCCTTTCTTCCTAGTCCCCAGGGCTTCCTCAGCCTGGCAGAGTCCTGTCTGGCCCTGGGGCACCGGATGGAGGAAGACAGCAGAGTTGCCTTCAGAGACACCCCTCCCTCAAGTATGTAAACAGGATGGTCCCCACATAGGTAAAAGTGTTTGCCTGGAACCCACTAAGACACCTTCAATGTTGCCAAGAAGTCCGGAGAAGTGTTTGCAAGACACCACCCACCACAGCAATTCCCTCAACACTGACTTAACAGACTAAATGAAGACACTGGCTTGACAGGTAAGATAATCGTGTGCTACCCTCTAGCACATTCTTTTATCAGATACTCTTTGGGGAGAATGTGATAAGGTCACTGGTTTAGCAGAGCAAACCTACAGTATTCAGTCCTGCTCTGAAATTCCAGCCTGGCCTGATATGTGAAATATCCTTTGCACGCTACACCAGTCTTTTCACTCCTGTTTTTACATCTCTGTACTCTTAATTTGGGGTCCTTCAAGCTAGTGTTTCATTGCAAGCTCACTACAGTAACCTTAGAAAGGGGAACAGAATCCACAATATGGGTCTTGTTAAGGGCTCAAAGGACAAACAAAACTGAGAAACCCAGTTTGCCATTGCAAGTACTGATGTGTCTCTATCCCCAAATGAATCTTTTATGTATCTATTTTTTCCTAGTCTCAGATAAGATTATTTAAATTCTCATGCCAGCTGTCTTCCTATTTTTAAAATAGGTAAAGCACTGGCTACCTGTCAGCTCTACTGATTTTACAGGTGGTCTCCAACAACCAAGTCACATAAACTGGCCAGTAGTTCAAGGCTACACAGTCCTTCATTAAGAAAACAGTCCTTCATTAAGAAAACATCCCTTCTTAGGGCCTGATCCAAAGTCAATGGGACCAGCCTTAAGTTACTTAGAGTGGCATCCTAAGCAATTTGTGCTTTTTGTTTCCTTCCTGCTTTACACAGGCCTTCAACCCTCTGAGAAATCCTATGTGCATATCTATTTGCACCACCCACATCTAGGGTGAAAATCTAGGCAAACAAATAAATCTCAACCATGAGCTCTTCAAAGAAGATACCATCTCTTGCCATATCTCTGGCCTTTGCACTGCCGAGTGTTCATTTCACATTGGGACTCAAGGCATAGTCCAAACACTAAATAAAACAAGATTATTTCTTCACTTTCCATTTGCTCTTTTTATAGTGCTTCTCATGGTGCAGGCTCCTTGCAGCCTACATCCTTCAAGGGCTTCCTAATGGTTTCCTCACTGTACCAGTTGAGATGTTCTTCAGATATTCCTCTGACTATTATGTACCTCTTCAGCAGCTATAAGGAAG
Source organism: Aptenodytes forsteri (assembly GCF_000699145.1). Taxonomy (NCBI): domain Eukaryota; kingdom Metazoa; phylum Chordata; class Aves; order Sphenisciformes; family Spheniscidae; genus Aptenodytes; species Aptenodytes forsteri. Next base: position 3,473,911 of record NW_008795405.1, on the reverse strand, counting down.
CAAAGTAATGAGGTCTTCAGGGATTCAAATGAAAAGGGATAGCCCCACCTGGAGGAGAGAAGGCTAAATGCTCCCAAGGCACACAGTTTCACTCCTGCTGGGGAGATGCAAGATGCAGGACCACTTAGGCAAGTGGTGTGCCTGACACCTCACACTCATGCTCTTGGAGTAAAGCACTTCAGGGACAAGGGTGCACAGCTAGGAAAAAAAAGTGCAATAAATGAGGCACTGCCTCTTTCCCCTCACTTCTCTCCTCCTTCCTCCTCCAAAAATGTCACAGTGAGATGGCCCATCTCTCTGAATAAACCACTGCAGAGGACTGAAGAACATCCTGTTTTATAAGCACACATCCCAAAAAAAATGGACCTTCCTAATGCTACAAAATTAAAACCTAGAGATGCTGTGGCCATAATGTTCAGCTGACACCACTCTAGAAAGCAGAAGGAGGAAAAGGAAGTGTCTTATAATTATAAGATTTATTTTATAGCTTGTTATGTGTTTTCAGCGCAAAGCTTTCATGCTTTATGTGTTGGCAGGAAGTTTGCTAGACAGCAGTGCTCAAATGTAGAGTCATCAAGCCACCAGCTGGCCCTGCTAGTAACTTTTTTAGACTGCATGAGCGTCGACCATGCCTTTTAGATGAAGCGATACCCTGGGGAGCACATAATAGGGCAACCTAAAACGATGAGCTCAGGGACTGTGGATGGGCTGTGAAGCTCTTCACCTCTATTACTGGTTCCCATTTAGTTTGGTGACAGAAAGTCACTGCCACCTAATGGCTATTCCGTGTCTCCTAGGGAAGTTCATTTGCTTCTTCTCGCTCCGGTTCACCACAGGTTGAAGCACAGGCAAAGACAGCCACCACCACACACACTGGCTGTGGTGTAGAACAGCCCACGGTCCCCATTCACAGTTGCCTTGTTGAAGGAATGCCATGGAGAGCTCCTGGGGATTTCTCTCTGCAGATGCAGTCCACCTCCATCACGAAGAAACTATTTTAGGACATAACTTCCTATTATTTAAGGCACACAGCGTTACTGAATCAAGAGGGAAGTCCAAAGACACAGGCTATTTTGTTGGTCTGAACTATCCAGAAACTGTCAGTTATTTTTTAAAAACACACGCACACATACACTCACTCATTTTCTTTCCAGGATCCTTCAGTCAGACAACTTCACTATGAGAGCTTGTTTTGAAAACACCCACCCCACTATGAGAAGCAAACACAACAAATGCCAGGAATAGCCTCCAAGGAGCAAGAAATCGTATTCTGTATAATGATGGCACAAGGTTACGCCTTCCAAATATTTGCCCAGATACTGACAGCCCAATAACCAGGAGTTTGAATGAGAACATCCTCATTCTGCTCTCGAAAGGAGGAAAGTTAATTAACCTCCCCAAATGACTTTTCCCTGACAAAGTAATTCTGTAGCCAAGTTAATTCAAGAATGGATTCCCACTATCTCCCAAGACACCTTGACCACAGATCCCTTCTCTCCTTGCTAGCTCCTCTCCATCAAAAAAATACCTGTATCCACATTCACAGCAGTAATCTTTTGTCTTACATAGGAAAACAACAAAAAAATGCTCTGTTCAAGATTTTCAGCTGTGGCCACTAGTGCCGAAATCTGCAAGATGATCAACCCATTGCAATCCTCTTACTACACTGACAACAACTCAGAAGCCCATTGATGCCAGCCCTTAAACAAACTGCATGTTGTGAGATACCTCCTGACAGACAGCAGGATCAACAGAAATTGATGCCAGCATGTCCTGGTTTTGGCTGGGATATAGCCAAATATATATATATCCCTATATACAGCAATATAGGAAGTGTCACCCAAGACATCCAGGTGCTACGATGAGAGGCACACTCAAAATGTCACAGAGTAGGCTGACTTGAGACTGAGGAGACAAACACTCAAGGAGGCGGAAGAATGTCAGAGAAATGCAGCCCTCTACAGAATAAAATGGTTTGTTGAGAAAGCAATAGGTAAGGAAATGGCACTGTGCAGGCTGCCCTCCTTCCTCCTCTGACACAGTACAAGCAGGGGCAGAAACGGGAAGAAATGTCCAAGCTTACATGTGCAAAGATGGCCAGAATCATTTAATGAAATAGACATGAAGTAAAGAAAGCTCTTATCTCCCCTAATGCTCCTGACACTAGACCTACAGACATCCAATGTCTTGGGGCTAACCATGGCTACCACTGGCCTTGACATCAGTACACTGGCATTATCACCATATGCAGGATAAAGGCAGACACCCCAGGAAAGAATTCCTAAATCAGGAAAAAGATCAAGTTACCTATGTGGTCCAGCCACCAGTGGTGAGATGAAGCAACCACTGGGATGGACATAAAGCCTGACCTTAAGCAGGTTTATCCCTGCTACAGGCAAGGGCAGGAATGGAAAAGATAAGACATCTTTTCTCATGACTGCTGCTGAGGAGGTGCTGTGAGTGCCATCAGGAAGGTCGATTCTTCTATCTCCTAGCTGGTAGAACCAGAGAGAGGCAAGCCAACCCCAGGGACACACAGTGAATTTCCAGCTACTGCTTTCTGCCTCATGGAGAGTAGTAAATACACCCCTAATCTGCTGGCTATAAAAAGGTGCTGAGAACTGAGTGGCTGAGAGCATTAGCATCAAAAGCAGCCCATGAGAGACAGAAAAATGGAGTAAGATTTAAGAGAATTCTTTGGAGCTAAGTGGGAACCTGGCTAAAAGCCCCTGGGGAATCCATTTCCTTCTTAATCTGCTTTGCATTTAATTGTTTCCTAACGGCTATTTCCCCCTTTTCCCCCACA
>NW_008795405.1:3460627-3470933 GCF_000699145.1 Aptenodytes forsteri | reverse complement strand
TTAATCTGCTTTGCATTTAGTTGTTTCCTAACGGCTATGTCCCTGTTTGGCCCCAACAGGCTCAGGGACTGGTGCTGCCACTGAGGCTTCCCATCTCTCATCTGAGGCCATGGGTAATTTAGAGGCTCCAGTTTAATGGCTGACTGGGAATCCATGGAGAACAAGTTAAGCATTATCATTTGCACTGGAATAGCACCCACCAGTATGCTGAATACCAGGAGGAGATGCACAGAAAAAAGTGGTTTTCTACTCCCAGCTGCAAGCCCGTCCCAGACACACATGCAGCTGCACCCCCTCACCAGAAACAGAGGCACAGCAGCTGCACCCAGACCTGCTGGCACTATCTGCGGTCCCAGGGTCACCAAATCCCTGCCTCACAGAATCTCTAAGCACAGCACCAAAAGTGAGGCTGGAAATCAGTAACCAATTCATACACATACTTAAAAGAAAATTCCAAACTCTCAGCATATGAAGAGAAGGTTAAGCTGGCCTCACTCGAAGGACAGAAAGCCAAGAGAGTACAATGAATGGCTGAGAGCACCAGAGATCTATCCAGAACAGAGGCAAGTAGAAGCAACACCTGGATAAGTATCTTTCACACACAACACTTACCTGGGAGGGGCATGCACATCCTCTTGCCCCCATCCAGTGACTAACTTTTAGTACCAGCTCCAATGGGGGAACTTCTTAAAAGTTATTCTGAGCTAGTCTGAGACCAACAAAATCAGCTCCCACAGTGTTAAAAGAGCTGCAAGATGGTAAACACTTGGTTGCCATCCACTTAGAGCTGCACTGAGATAAAGGGGTTGGCATGCAATTGCCCAGGCCCAAAAAATTCTCCCCTGCCAAGCTGATGCTTTGCTAGCACAAGCACTACAGGGATGTTGCTGAGGAACCCACAAGGGCTGTCACTGTCAGACTCAGTGGTGGCCCTCCATAACACTTGCCAACAGCAGGACAGGCCTCCACAGGCCAACGAGTTTTGCTAACTCACACTATGCCTGCACCTACTTCCTCCTCTCTGTCTCCCAGCTCATTCCTCTTCATGCAGCCAAAGGCTAGTGCTGGCCATGCCACAGAGTCCTCTTGTGTCTTGCTGACATGCTGCGCTTGCCACTGGCTCTGCCACGCACAGAGGCTGACTCAGCTGGTCTTGGCTGCCAAGCAGGGAGAGCACAGCTCCGTGCAGCGCCAGCAAACAGGGCCCTTTCTGGCTGCCTGGGGCATGAATTGACAAACCATCAAAACCTGCATGACAGAGGTTACTGAAGCCATGAAGAGACATGGCAAAAGGTCAGGAATTTGCAAGGGCTGCTGCAAACTGCTGTCAAATGACAAGCTGTCCACAGCACTGGTAACTCCATAACTTGGGTGTCACTCAAGAAAGCTACAAGCAGCCCTTCTGCAAACCAGGTTTCAAAGGCATGGGGCAGAGACATGGGCAGATGGAAGGTGAAGCTCCAGACTCCAACACATCTGTCTCCAGTTTATGCCAGGGCATCAGTGCCACTCACCTGGGATGAGGAGCTACAGCAGAATGGTTTAGCATCTTTGGACAGGAGAGGATGAGAACAAGCCCAAGGAAGCCTCTCTGCAAACTATCCCAAATACTCTAAGACCATACTGATGATGATGTGGATTTTCTGCCAGAGGAATACTAAAGCATGCTGGAGTCCAATGCCACTGATTTCTACCTGGCCCACCACTGTTTCCAGCTTTAGAGTCCCTCCAGTCTGAGAGTCCCTGGAGAGCACCACCCCATGCATTACAACCACATCAGTGGCCTAAATCCTACATGCACTAAGAAGAAAAATGAGGTTAAAGACCTTACTTCAAACATACTATGCAGACTGGCCTAATTCAGCACAAGCTGTATTTCCCACTCCAAAGAGGCCCTGAGCTGGAACAGCAGAGAGACCCTGGCTACATACACCACGTGCACTCAACTAAAACTCAGTGTCACTCACAGCTCAAGGTATTGCAGGGCTGTAGGCTGGAATGAAAGGTGCAGCACAGGACTGAGAGGAGCAATATCTTACTTCTCACTAGAAATGCTTTTTCTAGTCATGTTAACAAGCGATATCAAAACACAACAATATGTTTTGCAATGAAATGTACCTTTCTTTGCCCAATTCTGATTTCGTCAGAGATCTGCAAGCCTGATTCATCCCTATTATTTCCCCTCCAACACACTCCTTTTACTTAAATCCCTCAGCCTTCACGTTATGGCTGTTACCAACCAATAAGCAGGTTACGAAACCACTGCCAGTCCCCTCCCAGCAGCTGACCTCCACACAACCAGTCTGGGCAGCAGAGAACCAGTGACAGAGCCTAAACGCATCTTATCCCATACACTGAGAACTTGAATCTCTAATGGACATAAGTGAGCACTGGTTGCATCAGGCTACTCTTGCTGAGGGATCTTCTCCATTGGGTGATGCAGGTCCTGTAAGAATCTTATGTAACATGCAGCACAGTTTGCCTCTGCTGTTACCAATTTGGTAGAAGGCATATTGAATTATTAAGCTGACAGCCTGATGGTTTGCTTTACAGCAATGGCTTTGGCAACACACCTGTGCCTTGCAGTTTCCGAGGAATGCAGTCCAGTGCTATCACTTACCTGTGATTTGAGGAAGTCATACTCCTCTGATCCATATGGGACACTCCGAAGGGAGGTGAGGTAGTCATAGGTGATAACTGCTGTCTGCAAATGAAACCAGAAATGTTGAGCAAGCTCTGCAGTTACCTTGGATCACAACAACAAACCTTCTGTTAGGGAGAATGTATGTAGCTTAGGCTTCAGAGTTTTGGCTCCACAGTGGAGTTTACGGTAACAGACTCATAAGAAATTAAATGAAAAGATTTAAATTTCAATGAACGTTTTTAGAAAGCAGTGCAGGGACCTCATTGACATATAGTTATTAAAAATAACCAACACTTGGCACTCCTATACTATCTTCCATTTGAGAAGCTCAAAGCATTTTCATAATCTCTGTACAGCACCTTGCACAGCAGACTCCCATTCTCTGTCAGCTTCCACAATAAGGTCTGATGCTAGTAATACAGGCCGTGAAGACCCTGTTTGTGCCCCACCAGTTATGCCATGCTTTATCTTCACACCTCCAACCTGCCTAACCACACTGGTGCACAGTGAGCTCAGTCTGGGTAGATGGTTCAGCAGGGCACAGAGTGGCTGAAGACAAGCTCACCGATCCGCACAAGCAGTGGTACTTTTGGGGATATTCAACTGCACAAAGTACTAGAGGGCCGAAGGGTCAGATACCCAATTACAAAACAACAATATGGAGATCCAGCTAAAGCTTATTAGCTAGACATAGCCACAGACAATGCAGTTAGATTCCTAAGTGCCTTGATTTCTGAAAATGGATCTAGAGTATTTCACAATTTTATCCTACAACTAAAGTTCCTCTCTTTCCACAGTCAGCAAACATAACAGAAACATACAGGTCACATTCATAAAGTTTACTTGGGGGGGGAGAAGGGAATGTATACCTAGATGAACCGGTCCACTAACGTGTCATTTGAACTTCAAGATCCTTGCCATAAAGAACCATTTGCATAACTCAGATCTAAAGTCAGATTTCCTCAGACCTCCCTACTAAAGGGGTAGCATCTCATTCTGGGACAGGATACTATCTCCCCCCCCCTTTCACCACAAACGTGCCTAATAAGGGCATAAAGCACAGTCGATGTAATGTGAAAGCCAGGAAGGCAAGGGGATCAAATCTGATTTGAGACAAAGTTGCTGGAACTGACAATAGGGAAACAGTCAAAAGCTCAGAGATGCATTGAAGAGAGAATCAATCTGGGAATCAGTTACAGACAGACATACTCCTTCCTTGTGGAGGTTAGGTTCCTCACATTTCCTGTTTTCCAGATTGAAAATGGAGCTTTTCAGGCTCTCTTGCCCCTGGTGAACTCAGGAGCTGCACAGCTACGCAGAGTCACATTCAGAAGAAAAATTAAACACTAAATTAGTAGTATGATGATCCTGATAGGCAACTCTGACATTGCCAAATCCCTGCTAGTGTCTGAGACGTATTCCAGCTACAGCACAGAACGTTCCTTCCACATACCCAAAACAACTGGGATACCCTCAAAGAAATATGGCAAATGCACAACTGCTCTGCCAGGTTTCTGATTTTACCAGAACATAGAAACTGTCTGAAACATGATGCTGTCCGGGCCACTGACTTTGTTCTCATCCAAGACTAGTGCTGTCATTCATGTTACAGTGTGAGACTGAATCTCGGAGACATAAAAAGACCTACAAGATCAACCAGTCCCTTCCCTTACAAATGCCAAATTACTTCTTTAACTGATCTTGTATCCAGTCCAGTGTTAAATGTCCCAAAGACTTGGGCTTCCACTTTGTATCAATGAATTCTCAACACCTTACACTCTTCCACCATGCCTAAACTATCCTCAGATCTCACCAGGTCACAGCACAATGTTCCCTCTGAATAGTTGTCTACCCACACATAAGCAAGACCCAGTTCCCTAAACTGAGGCTCAAGAAGAAATTTTCTGCTAGTGCACTTCATCAAGTTTCTTAAGAAAGTCTGCAAAGGACAACTGAATCAGTGTGCTTAAAATACAAGCAGACTCAAATCTTTCTAATCAAACTCAGATGAAATCTGTCCATAGTCCTGTAGTTCTAGGTCAGGTTTCTTGACCTCCATGTGTTCTTTTCTCCAGGCTTTTGTTTTGTTTTGTTTTGTTCACCACACCATAACTTGTCTTAAATTTTTGTGTCCGCTGCTGCTGAACTTGGCTCTTAAGGATTGCAACCTCTTAATTACAGCCTGCTTTTGCCTGGCTATGGTCCAATGATTGAATCAAGCATCCAGATAAGAAGCCTGGGCAGGGCTAGTTTGAAGCACAGATGCTTTAGGTCCATGTACATGCCACCAATATCCAAAGTCGCTTGTTTGCTACAGTCTCAGCTTTCATTTACAAAAAGAGTGAGCCCAAGAAGCTGAACTTCTTAGAAATGAACACGTCTAATTGCTCTATTGGCTTCACTCAGTCTATGGCTAAGGAATGAGAGCAGTCTGGGCTGCCAGTGCTCAGATGAGAGCTGACTTCTGCCTTTCCAACGAGGAGCAGACCCCAAGCTGGGAAGGCAGAGGTCACTGGTGCAGCAGGACTAAAGAAGCAACCTAACCATATGCAGTCCTATATAGTAGAGGGAACAGAGAATTCAGAGAGACAGAAAATGTGTGTTTGAAAAGTATACAGACACACAGATATAAACACATGCTGCCATCACCTACAGAACACAGAACATTGGCGGCATGTTTTTGGGGGTCACTGCTTGCAGCTATGGGTGCAGAACCTTCAAATGCATTTAAGACCAGGGCCAGTGAAGTGCTTTACAGCCCATGACTTGTGACATCCCTGGAGGTATTTAAAAGACGAGTAGATGAGGCACTTAGGGACATGGTTTAGTGGGCATGGTGGTGTTGGGTTGACGGTTGGACTCGATGATCTTAGAGGTCTTTTCCAACCTCAATGATTCTATGATTCTATGATTCCCTGAAGGCAGAGAACGTGAAAGTCAAGCACGTCTTTAGATTCGCCAGCATCTAAAGCAGAGAAAATCACCTTTCCCCTACTTCCTATTAATCAGGAAAGTAATCTCTCACCGTCACTCAAAACACAGACCAACTGCACAGCTTCATCACTACACAGTTCTCACTTATTTTTGTCTTAAACAGAAGACAGCCACAAAAAACACTGGCTTCAAGTAAGATTGGGAAACACTGGTCAAGCAGGCAGAACTCAAGGGCAGATTGGAAAGCCCAGACAGCCTGTATCACAGATTCCTCCCCAGCCACAAGAAGCTGTGTTCCCTCTCCATGCCTCAGCTTCCTGTGCAGTAGAAGGGAGAGAGCTGCTCCCTGACACCAGGCAGCAATGTCTTAGCGTCAGGGACAGAGCACGAAGCTTAGCACTTATTAGCTAAGAAGGAAAGATTACAGTTTGTATTTCTGCCCTCACCCTTTCAAAATAAACACTCATTTTTCACAATAGTTCATGGTGCAGCTTGCATATATAAACAGCATGGCACCTGAGCCAACCCACAGAGCTTGTTTCTTATTGCATCTGCCCTCAGGAGCTGACTCCCTGTAAAACTCATTAATGAAGTGCTTAAAAGTCATAGAATATGCAGACAGACAGCTGCTTACTACTGGGGGTCTGTAAATGATGGAGATCATGGCCTGAAGTGACAGATGTATAATGCAAGTGAGGTACAGGGGACTGATACCCCCTCCAGAGTCTCTGCTTTCCTTGTTCCTGGCTGCTCATGGATTCATCAGTGAATATCCTCAAGGAGAAGGCAGCCACCTGTTTGGCTGGCAGTCTCCGTTCTCAGGTTTTCTGGAGCAGTGATCAACACAAGGGTGAAACAGCGGTGATGCTAGGCAGATGTAGCATTGATTTTACGAATCTGGAAACCAATCCAATCTCAGAAGTACATCATCTCCCATCCTCACTTCACCCTTGCTTTGAGAATGATCCTCAAAACACCTGCCCTCCTCTCCCCAAATCTCTCATACCAAGGGTCACAGGGCAATGGCTACTGTAGCATATCAATACAACAACCACAATCCTTACAACAAAATGTTCCAATGTAAAAAATGGCATATGCAGACAAGATGGTTTGAACTAGGTCACTGTTAAAGGCAGCAGGATACTGTACCTGGGTGACTGACCTTGAAGGGTGGCTGATGAAGATGTGGGCCCAAAGTGAGCCCTTGCTCTGAAGGTCCCACCCTATCCAAGAAAGCAGAGACAGTTCTCTGCAGTATCAAACAGTATCTCTGTTTGTTTCTTCCAAAATGCGCAAACGACAGCTCTATTCCTTCTATGCTTTCACCTCTTTTCTCCCCAGTGTGTCAACAATTTGAAGAGCTTCCTATTGACCTTCTGACTCCCGGAGCCAGCTGCCAGTGGAAATGCAGAGAGGGAATGCAGGAAATCCCAAGTTCTTGTGAACCCCAATTCTCTTACCCACCTAGGAATCTTCCTGCGCATTATTAGGATGAAACTTACTGTGGCAATGGCTCGGCCCACACGAACAACTCCAAAATCATTGGGATCCAGGAACTTGTTGCCATACAGATAGATGCCAGAAGTGGCTGCCACCAAGGAGGCAAGTTTCAAGACCCTTCGTGCCATGACTGATGAACCCTGCCAAGACACAAAACAGCAACTGTAACATCTGCGAAGGACATAGTGATCCAATGCCTACAGCCCCAAGGGACCTGACAATCCAAGTTTTAACTGCTCCTTTGCTAATGATACATTCCTAGCACTGTCCCCAGCCAAGAGCTCAAGCGATCACGCAGGAACCACACGCAAGCTCTGACTCCACTGCTATTTCTAACTCAAGTGTCTACAGGCCACAAACCCAGAAGTAACTCACTGTGCTAGACCTTGGGCACCCACAACAAAACATTTGTTCATGGTCGCAAAGACTTTACATGGAGAAACAACAGGTGGACAGAAACAAGGGAGCATGTGCTCACCAAAAGTCAATTCTGATCACAGCAATACGCCACCTCTTCACTGCAAATGTTTTGAAGATATCACAGCGTAGGCAGATTGCAAGGGGATAACGGAAGATATAAACAAGCAGGGTTTAAAAAGAGCTCTTGCAACACCAAGAGCACCCAAAACTTGTTGGAAACTCTGCCAGACTAGTTGTTAAAGTGCCTCACTGCTGATGAGTGGTGGGAGAAGAGGCGACGCATCCCTGGAGGCTACGTGCAATGCCAGCAGCCGCTGGCAGACAGCCGCATACAACGCAGGGGATGGGGACCTGATCAGAGTGACCAAGCGAGACTTGTTTTCTCATCAGCACCGTCCTGTTCAAGTGCCAGGCAGGGACTGCAGTGGCAGAACGTACATCTGCAAGGATCAACAGCCTAATTGTGGCTCTGTCACAGGCCCAGCACAGGCCTGGGGTGAGACACTTCTCTCCTTGCTCACTCTTTCTCTGAAAGACAAGGGTGGGGAACAAATGCATTTCCCACACTAAGCACTTTGCAGCACTGTATTCATTGCTTACAGTATATAAAGTAGTATAAACATGTAATTCATTACATGTGATATACATATGATGATTCTTTATGTCACTTTAGAGGATTCAGACCTGAAAAAAAAAATACAAAAGTATATTTTTCTTCCCTTTCCCTGTGGCTGGTATTGGATAGAAAGTATGATTGACCATTCTTTCTGCTTACACCACGAATCAAGAGGCATGGTTCACCTACTCTGCAAGCACTCAAGAGCACCCTTGACAGAGCGCGGGCTTCTACCCCATCAAGAGGTAAAAGCATGTCCAAAGCATGTTGGGGCATGTCCAAAGGGCAGCAAAGCTGGTGAAGGGTCTAGAGCACAAGTATTATGAGAAGCCGCTGAGGGAACTGGGGTTGTTTAGCCTGGAGAAAAGGAGGCTCAGGGGAGACCTTATTGCTCTCTACAACTACCTGAAAGGAGGTTGTAGCGAGTGGGTGTCGGATCTCTTCTCACAAGTAACAAGCGATAGGACAAGAGGAAACGTCCTCAAGTTGCACCAGGGGAGGTTTAGATTGGATATTAGGAAAAATTTCTTCACCAAAAGGGTTGTCAAGCATTGGAACAGGCTGCCCGGGGAAGTGATTGAGTCACCATCCCTGGACGTATTTAAAAGACCTGTAGACATGGTGCTTAGGGAGATGGTTTAGTGGTGGACTTGGCAGTGCTGGGTTAACGGTTGGACTTGATGATCTTACAGGTCTTTTCCAACCTAAACGATTCTATGATTCTAAGATAGATTCCACTAATCCTCCGACTCTTAGACTTGATTGAGGAACTTTCCTACTTCTCTCTGTGAACCTTTAGCGGGGTCAGTCTAGCTCGTGCCTTTTCTCTTGGAAGCCGTGTAAACCAAAAAACACAGGCAGTGACACAGGTCAAGCCTTTCAAAGCAGTTCACAAGAACACAATCAGCGAAATAGGCTAATATAACACAAGAGACCTCTGTACATGAACCTTAGCTAAACTTTATTTCCTTTTATTTCCTTACAAGCCCTAGGTAACTTTGAGGTAGAAAAGCCGAGATGTATTCTGCCAGCACCAGTCAGAGCTGCCTGCAGCACCCCAGCTCCTTCTCCTGTCAGTAGGCATAGCTGGCTGATCAGGACTCCTTTGAACCTACGATCAAACTCAAGACAAAATAAACCTGGCCCCTTCACTGCAGCCAAATGAATACGAACTTCCCCAAAAAAAAGCTGCCCTCCTCCCCCTGCCCCACTGAAATTCTAGAAATTTTGGGGCTTCGTCCGGGAGGACTGATCTCTTTTGTAGAGAAATCTCTTGTATCCTCTGTCACCTTCAAAAACCATTTTCTGCAAAGTGTTTTAATTAACCCATTTCTGCACCTTGTACATTTTTGTATAATTTCATTTATTGGAAAGTGAAACATGCAAACAGTGACTTTTTTTTAACACAGAAAATATGCCTCTCTTTTTCATCATTTTTCCTTCACCTTCTTTATTACTAAAAGAACATTTGCTTGAAAGCAGGGTGCAAGTCCATCTGTTCTTGCATCTTATTCCTACCTGAAGCTATAATCTGCAGTTCATGACATCACATCTATTGCCATACCCGCCAGCTGTACATCACAAACAGAAGATGGGAACTTTAGGTAGCAAGTAAACAGGCAGAGGAGCTCTTCAGCAACAAAGTTCCTGCTTTCATGCTTAATGTGTTGTACCAATAAAAAGGGAAGAATTAAAACCCCTCCAGTATAAGGTACAGAAATTGAATTGTCAGAAATCAATTGTATTTCAAAGTTTTGCATAAGGTGTCGAGGAGCCTTTTCCATGTAAATGAGCCATTACAACACCCCTAGGGGCATCTCAAAGACCCCGTCAGCTGTGAAATACGCCTCACGATGTCACTGCCTCTCGTTATTAAGGCCTGCATCGATGAATCGCCTCCCGCTCTTCTTTCTCCTAGGTAAGCTGGCTTCTTTGACTTTCACACAACTTCACACACCTAAGGTGCCCTTTCCTTACAGCCGGGCGCCATGCCTCTCCGAATCCCACTCGGGGGAGCCGGGACGGACCGGAGGTTACCAGTGTTCTCCCAGAGCCCAGGAGGTGACTCCCTCGAGGCCCACCACCGCCACCTGCCCAGGCGGCAGCGCTGCGCGGGAGATCGCGCTCTCCCGAGGCCCAGGGAGCGGTCGGGGGCGCTGACCGCCCCCGAGGGCCGCCGCAAAGCCCCAACG
>NW_008795405.1:3450742-3459868 GCF_000699145.1 Aptenodytes forsteri | reverse complement strand
GGGGGCAGCCGGGCGGGTGCTGCGCACAGGCGGCCCCCGGGCTGCTCCAACGCCTCTGCCGCAGCTGCAGGGGTGCGTGCTGGTCCCCCTCGCAGTTACAAAAGAGGAGGTGGGCGGGCAGCGCCCTCCAGTTCAGTGTACAACAGGGTAACACAATCTCCGCTTTATCAGTGGGGCTCCCAGCCTGGCACAGGTGCCCAGAAAAGCCGTCTCCTGTGCTTTTGAAAAAAATCTCAGACTTTATGATATTTTAATTGGTTTTCAATGTTTGCTCTCTGAAAGCCCTGCAGCAGGGACAAGATATGTATATATGTATGTGTATATACATATATATATCAGAAATCATGAGAGAGGGTAGAAATACCAAACTCGGATATCACGGCACTCCCTTTCTATACCTACGAGAGGTGCTGGAGGGGCACTGGTGCTTTTATCGACTAGAAATCAGAACTGCTCGTTAGTGAAGGGTGTGGGTTTGGCCAGGGCACTATGAACATTTTACCTTGTGAGTCTGGCTATTGCAACACATCAGGATTAGGTGTGAGCACACTCACCTACGCAGCCGTAGCCCGTGGGCTGGCAACACCGTGTCTGTTCCCGGTGCTAAGGGAGTGCTCTTACCAGACTGCTTCTGGCAACAGAGTTGAACACTTTTGTCCTGCTCCTGTTGAACACGAAACAATGTTGTCCATCATGTGGTCAGATCCTCAAGCAGCGTAAATTGATGGCATAAACTATGCAGCTATACTTAGCTTTTATAATTCGGTGAAATGCTCACATGGCTGCCTAAGACCAGCTTATATTTAAGGGTGTAATTCCAAAGGCCAAAGAGATATGTATCATAAATATCTCAGAAACTGCTGTTCTCTGTCCAAGAGAATGATCCAGTACAACAACTGTGTTCATCAAGAATAAAAGAGCTGTTGGCAACAAGGAAAATAATTGCAGAATGAAAAAAAAAGCTTTCTCTGCAGCTAACCTTTAGCTCCTTACTATAAGAAATGAAAATGATAATAAATTTTATCATATTCAAGGTTCAATGCAAAACCAATCTCTTCACCAAAGTCTTCTTGCAATAAAGACTACAATAAAAGAGAGAAAGAACGAAGCAGAGAATGAAAAAATGTTGCTGAATCATCATAAATATTGTAAAAGATTCATATTCCCCAGAGCAAATACCTCGTTTGCTGGTCACCCCCTTGAAACTTAGCATTTCTGATTGAACTTTTCTCCTATTGTGAAAAGAAGGAAATTCAACGTTGTTTTCAAGTCAGTATCTTTCTGATAAAGAGAACCTGCAATTCAACAACACCAGGGAAGCCATAGTGGAAAATTGTAAGTATTTGGGACAGTTAAGGACACAGCTACCACAATTAGTCCTTAATATATTAATAGGATGCCAGAGACCAAAACCAGAATGAGACCAAAAAGATCTTAATAATTCTTTGAGAGTTAAAGTTTCCAACAGGATTCAGGAAACACTGAAACAAATCCAGGAAAGCATCACCACAGTGTGTTTCCATTCATATTTGCAGGGATACAGTTGCACCCAAAAAGGTAGAGACAGGGCAAAAAGGGATCTAGAAACGCTCAGATTATGAAGCAAAAGGTCTCAGCTTCTAGAAGAAGGAGTAATAAACCAGGACATTGTGCTCAAGTAAAGATCCTGATGACCAGCCTCTCTTCCAGGATGACCAGGTTTTTCATCCAAGCCCCTGCAGAAAGTGCTGTAAAGGTAACCCGTCCACCTTCTCCCTGGCTGTGGGACAGTGGTATATTAATGGTTTTCCTAAAAGATCAAAATAATATTGGGAATATTTGCTGGGTACCCCTTTTGTTTCCAGCTGGCTTCATTTCAGTTTTGTTTTCCCTACTTGTCCCCTGCAGCAGACATTAACATAAATGCCTGCACAAGGTGGGCTTCCTGACAAAGCAGCTACAAGTTATGAAGGGCAGAGTTAAGGGTGATTACCCTGCCAGCACACTGAGGATACAGGGCCCACATGGCCAGTTGCTGCATCAGCCATATGATGGCAAAACTGGCTACAATCCCATAAGTTTCTTTCCCTTCTTGGACAGATGGGAGCTTTTGAACTGATGGGGTGCAGTGAAGCATCCCAGCTTAGTCTTGGACCATTACAAATTGTGTAGGAAAGACTATTTGTTGGCAGGAAGCTTTACAGTTTAGAGGGTGATGTTAAAAGAGGAAGAAAATAAAAAGTGAGGGAGATGTGCACGTGATGTACTACTGAGAAAATGAGGGAGAAATGAGTGCAGGCTGAACATGAAGTAACCATGCTGAATCACAGAATAAAATAAGCTTAGAAATATGGGAAAAAGATCTACTCCTGTATCTACTACAGCCTGTGGAAGTTTTGGTATAGATTTTTGTGTTTGCAGATTCATGACCTCCATCACTCAGGCTGATACTGGGCGTAATAGGGTACTCATTTAAAGCTACTGTGCTACCGCATACAAAAATCCAAAATAGAGACTGTAACCTCAGCACAACCACTGATTCCTGATCACAGCTCGCTGCTTCTACCCGGGATGCTTAAGGCTGCAGCCCAAGCTATCAACCCCCTGCTTTAACCGCTAGATCACACACATTGGCAAAGCTCCCAGAAAAGGGAGCGGGTCAGTATCCGAGTTTTGCTGGCCTCTCCTGGAAAAGCTATGGGAGGTTGCTTCAGATTAATTCTGTTCCTTGCAGCTTTCAGTTAAACAGGCTAATGCTGAGTCTGCTGCGGAGAGGGGAGAAGAAAAAGAGGCTTTTGTAGTATAACAATGCCGTGTGCCGATGTGCAGTGGGCAATTATGTAACCAACACTAAATCTTTCTATAATTAGAACAAGTACCTAGTTAGGCTGATCAGAGCTCTTTTGTGTGAGCCTGCACGGGGGTACACAAGAAAGAGCTTGGCTCAAAAGAAAGATGCTGGCTTGATTTCCCTTCCCCTTTCAACTGGTGAATAAATTAAATCTCAGATTACCCCAAATTGCTGTGAAAGATGAAAAGCGAAAAGCGTTTCTTCTTCATTCTTGTTGAAGACATTTGCATCCCAGGTGTGAATCTCATGAAATGCAGAAACAAACCCAAAGACTCAGGCCTCTCTGTCCCAAGCACTGGAGCGGGAAGAGCAGTCAGACTGCCTGAATAGAGGACAAAAGATCAGTACCAGCTCTTCCTACTGGGAATCAACCTCTTTTTTTAGATTCCCTTTGATGAAAACCATGGAAAGATACCTGGAAAGTCTCACTGATGCAAGACATCCTCATGTACAGGAGGAGGCATGGGAAGAGAGATCAAAACAGTCCCAGAAAGCAGGCAATCCTATGATTTTGTGGACCCAGAGAACTAGCTTAACAAGGAGACGTGAAAAGGTATGGAGAGAAATTGCTACCAGTGCAGCGGGAAGAACAGCTTGACCCAGCAGATCCTTCTTCAGTCTTCTGATCTGTCCTGCCATTCTGTGGATGGTCAGCAACAGAAATACTGGGGCAGATCCATCTTCTGGAGCTATAAACAAGTTCAGCTCTAAAAGTCACAGTAGCAATGCCAATTTATACAAGTTGAAGATCTGGCTAGTGGGATCTCTGCTAGAGATCTCTGTATTTTCTGATTCTTTTCTGGTTAGTTCAGGTCACCAGAAGAAGCATTACAAATACCTCTGTAAAAGGGTTGACAGATGTGCAGATCAACATGGAAGACAGGAAGCAAAACAACCTACGTGGAGCTAATTCCAGAAGATAGCTTAACATACTCCACAGGTCTCCTGCTAGGCCAAACCCACCTGCGTTCTTGGTCCAACTTAAAATGGGGATTGGCAGATTTTGTCTTTCTATCAGCAACGGAAAGCTCAGAGCTGACTCTGGGAGCCATCCAATTTTAGAATAGGATCATCTAATTATCATATTGTACAGAGCCAATATTTGGATAAGACAGCTCTCGAAAGAAACATGCCCATTGCCCCAGGTCAGTCAGTGCCTTCGAGTCAGTAGTGACCAATGTCTGAATGTGACAACAGAAAGTGATGTGGTGTTTGGAGAGCTGTGCTTTAGGTGAGCTGCAAAATCCACTTCTAACTAGTATTTTTTTCCTTCAAGGCCTTTGCTCAACCTTGTTGCCTAATATCAGCTTAGACAATCACATGCTACCTCCATACCGCTCTCTTATAATTTCCGTTGACAAAAAAATTCCCCTTCGTTTGCTAAAGCTGTTGGTGGCTAAAGGATACGCCACTTCTTCTTGCAGGTTGTTGGGAAGTGTCGGCGGGCCACCATGTCCTGTGTTAAAAGAAGATGTTTATCAGCCAGGTGTGGAATGCTTCCAGAACAACATTTGCAAAACACCCTGGAGTCTGGAAGGTGTTACAGAAGTACATGAGATGATTTTTGCCTATCTGAGAAAGTTTACTTTTCTACAAAGTATTACAAGTAATAGAAATTAAACCAGCCTCCCTTTCAGTCATTCCAGGTAATACAGACGTGGCTTGAAGAATTTAAAGATTTTCACAAGAGCACTAATAGACCTTCTGATCTTTTCCCCCCAGGTATAATTATTCCTTCCGAATGCTGCCTGTAACCCCTAAGGGAATGTGAAATGCAGGGGTTGCTGATGTGGCTGAACCTTTCCATCTAGGTAAATCTCTTCTTTTTCACTGTTTAGCATCTTACCTGTGGCATAATGTATCCCTTGAGTTAACAAGTGTCATTTATTTTGATCATTTTTATCCCACAATGTGCAGTGACTGTTAGGCATACAGATATCTGATATTAACAATAGCTTATTCCATTACTTTGTATTGTCATCTTCATTTGTTACAAGATATTTCATGAACCATTTAATTCTGCATTTGCAAATGTGAGAAGTGCTGAAGTAGATAAAAAAGGTGCAGAGGATTTAACAGCCTAAAACTACCCCAAAAGACTCCTTGGAATGCATCAGAAATATGTTCTCAAAACCAGTTGTGGTATTCGCAGCAAACTAAAAATGTGCCTGCTGGCAGCCATGCCAAGGATTAACTCCTCTGCAGGGCCTGAACTCCTTACTCACCAAACAGAGGATCATTTTGGTGTACTTGTGGAAAGTGATGTACGTGGAGACCTGATAGCGTTACTGTCCAGAAATGTTAAGCAAAAAAGATCATGGTAAAAATAAAAAGGAACTTATCCTTCCTTCTTAGAGACAGATTTATATTTGGGGAAAATGTGTTTAAGGATCTCAGAACCATTCCTTGCCTAATGTTTCCTCTTATCAAAGCTCTGCCACAGCTGGCATCTTTGAACCATTACCAGGTCTGGTTCAGAAAAAGTCCAGATCTAGGAGATACATGAAGATGCACAGAGATGATCAATTCACAGAGCCAAAAGAGAATATTAACTTTTCTTGTCTGATGCTGTATATATTGTGGGACATTAAGTTTCACCTGACTATTCCTGTATGGGCCCAGGTTGCTCAGGCTTGTAATAATGAAAGCATCTCTTCCCAAGAGACTTCAGCTTTGATTAGAAGATAACAAAGGATGGAAAAGTGAGCACTCCCCACAGCTTTCCAAAGGTTAACCACTCTCATTGTTAAATATTTCTGCCTAATTTCTCATTTGAATTTCCTTAATTTCCACTTCCAGTCACTGGTTCTTGTTTTGCCTTCCTCTATGAGATTAGAGTACTTTCAAATCTTGTATTTCTAACTTGTACAGGTACACATACGTAACGATCAAATCTCTTCTCAATCTTTTTATAATGAGAAAAACATGTTAAATGTTTTAATTTGCTCACTCAGATCATTTCTCCTTGTAATGTAATTGACAATAAGTACAGATAAATGGAGTTTACCTCATTCACATCTGGCAATATAACATTTACCTCTTAAAAGTTCACCACAAAACAAGTTTACTTATTTTATTTCCCCTACACTTCCAATTAACACTACCTTTATATTATCTTTGTAGTCTTCTAACCCTCTTCAATCTTCCAGCATTGTTTTAAAAGCTTGGAACACCAGGGCAACACAGAGTCCCTCTACAGTTCACCATGTCCCTACTTCTACATCCACGGGCTGCATGAGGCTTTTTGGTACTTCATAGCACAAGAATTTCATGCTAAGCTGCTTCCCTCTAATAACCCTCCTGGATCTCCACCCATGTAGCATACGTCTTCAGGTGTTGTACAGTGCTAATTCTTTAATTAAAATGTCACGACAAGCAGAAGACAGAAGTAATGGGAGGTGTACCAGGTCAGGTTCAAGGATGACTATGTGAATAATTTATTTCTTTGGTCTGGTGGCTAACCTAACACAAAAAATAAATTGTTTTCTCACTTCAAGAAGAAAATTGGAAAAAAAACCCACCACAAACAAACCAAAACACCATTCTACATGAGGAAAAAAAAGAAGCATTAGATCAGAAATTAAACACATTCTGGTTTAAAGAGTTTTCCCACTTTCAAAAAAAGTAAGTCCATTCAGCCTATACTTGGCCAACAAACATTGCTTTACACCAAAGTTCGAATGGTCCATTTTGAAAATGTTGAAAAAGATTCATACTTTCCAAACTTCCCACAGTTTTTGAGTTCAGAACTTCTAAATGATTTTTTTTTTTATCCCAGTAAACATTTTTGACCAGTTAAACCATCTATGTAAGCATTTTCTAGGTTTGATAGGTGACAGGTAATGCAGGGCAGAGACAAGAAGTTATTCACAGCTGGATTAGCAGCATGTGCCTAAAAGACTGTGATACGTTTAGAGAGCCATATGGTTTTGAACAAGCTTGTACAGCCCCTTTGTACCATATGGTCCCCTCTATCCAGTGCTAAGAGCCTTACATATTCACGAACTCAAAATTAGCCAACTCAGACATCAAAATTAAACCAAAAAGAAATTAAAAAGAAAGAGGTTCAAGGGGATGAAAATGAAGTATTAAAAAGAACCAGTGTTGCTTATAGCCAGCCAGCTGTAAACATCTGCAAGCACGAACAGCTCACTGTCTGCAAAGAGAAAGTGACTGCACAGTTCTAAGAACGAGCTGTGAGACTGAGGAAACCAAAGGAGCATCTCCCTAGTGTAGGAGCTGAAACATACTGCTCACCTACAATTTTACCTTCTAAACAACAAGTTTGTATTGTGGCTGTCATGTGAACTGTGTTGCTAAATAGCTCACAAAGTTGTATATTTACCATACAGCATTAAATAATGCATCACAGCAAAGGAAGAAGGAGAAACATCAAAGTAGGAGGGAGAAAAGATTATTTTTCAGCTGAGGCTAGTGTAACAGCTGGGGATAGAGACCATGGCAACTTCCGATGGCAAGAGGAAGCTCCTGAATTGGGAGGTAATATTGCCAGATGTGACCTCAGCAATTCTGTTGCTAAATGACTGACAGAAATGGGTAGGAGAGATGACGGATGAGTTTTGCTCAGGAAAATTATTGATAAACGATATATGTCGAAGTCTTGAATCTTTAGCTTTGTCTAAAGTGCTCATAAGAGGCCAGCTGTCTCAGAGAGAAGGGGAAGTATCTGTCATTCATAGAGGTGATGACAGAGCTGCTGTCACCACAATGCAAAGCCGAAGGCTGATTCCCACTGGAGACGACGAGAGTTTTGGCACAGAAGGACTGCAACAGGCCTGTCCTTACCCTCCTCCAAATCTCCCCCATCCTAGAAATTGTAGCAGATGAATTTAGTCTGCAGGACTAGGCTGTCCTGCAGATCAGAAGATGGTAAGAGACAAAATGATTAGAAGACTGCAAGACAGACATTTAGTCTGCCGTACAGTCTTCCTGCCTTATACAGTATGATTTTTTTATTTCTAATAAAAACTGTTTGTTTCTTACGCATTCTACCCTTTTCTTCTCTAGCCAGCTTCTGTTTCTCTAGATGAACCATGCCTAGCACAATGGGACTCTTCTCCCTGTGGTTCACTAGATGCTAACGTAACGATAGCAGTTACTACTTAATAATTAAATTTCTTTTCTTATATATGGTGCCGTATACCACCACTTCAAAACGAATAGCAACTTATCCACGTAAAGCTCCACCTAGTTCTCACCACAATTCTCTGGGAAGTATTCTTCCTTATTCCAAATTTTAACTATACTCTAACGAGTGCATCTCTTGGCTTGATTTAAAAAAACTTCTGTGTAACATATGGATGCCCATTACACATATACAGTACAACTCTTGGCATTTAATACAGAATTTTTTATTTTAATACATTTTTACAGCACTTTCAATCTCTTCTTCCCTTCTCTCTCATGTCCCAATTCAGTGATATCCAAGTAGCAGGTATCAGAATAAGAAATTTTATCCCAATCTATTTGCTCTCCATTTTCTGCTTTTTACTTGGACACTTTCAGCGGGATGAACCATAAAGTTACTGGACTTGTTGGAAACCATCTGAATAGACAGGATATTGTACTGAGCCTCCCCCTTTTTCTTCCAATTATGCCTCAGGGACCTGCGTGGCTCTTGCGTTCCTGGTGCAGCCTTGTTGGGATTGTGCCATTTCCGTTGGGGTCCACCTCCGCTGCCCGTTTGCCGAGGCCCGCAACGCCTGGGGAGGTATCCCAGCGGGACAGACACGCAATACGGGAGACACTGCGCATGTTGGCTGGGGGGTTCACCAGGCTGCGGCCGTCAGCCGGCAGATCTGGGGCCAGCGCCGCGGGCACCGCGCAGCCCGGGGGCGGCTGCCAGGCCCGGGGGTGACCCCCCCCTGCCGCAACCCACACCTCGCAGCGGCCTTCAGGCCAGCCCTCACGGACGGAGCTGTCCTCCACAGTCCTGGGCGCCCTGAGGCGGCCCTAAAGAAGGCAAATGCCCTAGGGGCCGCTCCGCCCGTCGGAAAGACCGCTCAGCCCTAAGGTAAAGCCGTTCCCTCACCGCCGCGGTCCGAGGCCCCGCCCCGGCGGCGGCGCCCCCGCAACGCCCCTCCGCGCCGCTGGGACGGAAAAACCACATGTCCCAAGACGCGTTGCGGCCCGTGCACATGCGCGCGATCACGTTAAGCGTGACGTCACCCAGACTACAATTCCCAGGGAGACACTGCGTCGCGTGGCGCATGGGCAACTGCTGTCACCGCCCTTCCCCCTCCCTTCCCCCTCCCTTCCCCTGCGGCCTGGCTCCC
>NW_008795405.1:3429777-3450599 GCF_000699145.1 Aptenodytes forsteri | reverse complement strand
TCTCCCGGGCGGTGGGCCCGCCGGCCGGTGAGGAGGCCGGGCCGCGGCTGGGGGGAGGGTGGCGAGGGCCGAGTCGGAGCTGAGGGAGCTGCCCTGCCCTGCCCTGCATTGTCCTGCCCTGGCGGGAGGGGGTCTTTGCCACTGCTTCCAGTTCAGGGCTCTGCCTCCCTCGCGTGTTTTGTGCGGGAAGAAGGAGCTCCTCCGCCTCGGCTGGAGGTGATCGGACCCGTCCGGTTTTGTCGGGGTGTCTTTACGGTGAGCGAGGGCGAGACGTCTTTGTTACAAGCTGCTGCGTCTCTCGCAAGCCTCGGGAGTGCAGCTTCAGTGGTCTGCCCTGGAATGCCGACTTTCTCGGAGGTGGACGGTTCCTTAACGCGTAAAAGGGTCCCGTGGTCTGTACGAGCTGAAAAATGGGAAGTCAAGAAACTGTGTTTTCGACTAATTGGCTTTGGCCGGGAGGTATCTGGCGTTAAGGGGGGAGCTTGCTGACAGATCTTTTTGTGGGCGTTTGCCTTGAGAGGAAGGAAGGGGGAGTTGTTGGCACTAAGGGCGTATTTTCTTTTTCTGCTCCGTAGTGGTGGAAAGAATACATAGTTTCGTGTGACGTTCCTGTTGGAGAATGGGCATTGTCACACACTCCCGTTCAAACAAGATGCGAGTGGGGATGAATTTAGCATCAGATTTTATAGGGATCTTCCAGAATGCTGAGAGAGCGCACATTGTTTTTTCCCCTATAATCTCAGAAGTTACTGCCATCTGGTTTATGAACACAATACTCAAATTTCATAAATTGTTTCACAGACTGTATGGAGTGATTGTAGAGAAAGTAATAATTTAGTAGTAGACTCAAGCATAGTTGAGTGTCACTGAGTGAAATTATCAGAATTAACTTTTTATGTCTCTTTCTTTTTTGGTGGCTGTCTGTGGATGTGCAGTTTTTTACCAGCTCCAACCCAGCTGTCTCAAGACCAGCTAGAACTAGAAGAAAGAGCAAGAGCTCAAAGATCTAGGCAGACTGCTCTAGTCTCATCACGAAGGGAACCTCCCCCATACGGTTACCGGAAAGGATGGATACCACGGGTGCTAGAGGTAGATATTTAAATTCGCACTATAGTACCGTGTCTGCTAATGGGAGGAAAAAAGTGTATTTTCTGGAGTAGAAATAAACTCTTGAGTATCTTGAGTGTAGCACAGAATTGTGCAAAGCCTTATCACGTGCAGAATTTCCATCCAGACTGTTGGATGTATTCTTGGGTTGGGGGAAATTGTTCCAATTCACCGGATTACTTAAAACATTTCATGGTAAACAGGATGTTATAAAGATTCTTCCCTTCAGAGGCTGTTATGTTGTAATATGGAAATAGGTCTATGGTCCTTTCATCTTACAATCTGTGAAGGCAAGGATCCTCTGAGAAAGACATCTATAGTGTTCCTCTGTCATTATTTGTTAAACACATGTTCCAGATTATAGCTGGAATAAGTGAACATGTGTATATTGGAGAATACTCATGTATTCTGTTCTTAGTGTAACAAAAGATAGCTGCTAGTGGGGGAGAAAATTGTTAGAGTTGGAAGGAAACTTAAAAATTTGTCAGATACTCATTGTTTATGTATGTTACTGGCAAAAGGGTTCTGGGCAATGTTGTGTGTATTTAGCTGTAAATCCTCGCCAGTTCAACGTAATTGCAACTGGAAATGTTAAAAGGTAGAAGGGAAAATACAGATGTATAGCTCTGATTACAAAATTGTGGCTCAGTGAGAAACTGTACTAAAACAAAACCTTGCAGATTTTGAAATGGTACTTGGCAATAACATCTGAGACCTGCTCTGATGAGACTGACTTTTGTTCTGCCTAATACTTTAACATTGATTCTGTAACTGACTGTTGAATGTGAGACATCCGGTGAAAGACTCTGTTCAGGGAATAGTTACTGCAAGATGTCTATGCACTTCAGTGTCTTTTCATTTAGTAAGTGTAAGTTCTATAGTCCATTGCTCTCTTACCAGTTAAATAATAAAGTTACTAGAACATTCTGGCAGTGTTTCATTTTGTTAAAATCAATCCAGTCTTTCATTCCATTTCCCACCCGTGCAAATGTTATACCATGTTTTTGTGTTTCAGTCAGTCACCGCTTTTTCTTTTGCATAGGATTTTGGAGATGGGGGTGCTTTCCCAGAAATTCATGTGGCTCAATATCCATTGGATATGGGCCGAAAGAAGAAAATGTCCAATGCTTTGGCTGTGCAGGTGGATGCGGAAGGAAAAATAAAATACGATGCAATTGCTCGTCAAGGACAGTCAAAGGACAAGGTAATATTTCTTCAAATATGTAGACTGGCATGTATACCTGGAAAAGTTGTGTGTATACATTGCATATGCTTAAACTCATTGGTCTGGCATTAGACAAATGGATTGCCTCCTTGAGGTGCAGTCCTGTTTTCTTAGAGTCAGACAGACATGGGCATTTTGACCAGGATCACTATGTGATCTTCTCTGTTATGTAATTAAAAAGTAAGGCAAAAATGGTGAGAGTCTCTACACAAAACTTACCTGATAGCTTACCAGCTTTCATTAGAGAGCTTTCCAGTGAAGGCAAGAAACTGAAAACCGGCCTGATCATAGACAGCCTTATTTCAGTGTGTGGAGAGAGGGGGCAAAAAAAGCAAAGAAAACACAGTACAACTTTCAGAATACTACACCTTTTGTCTTGCTAATTTAACATTTGACGTTCTGGCTGTTTTCAATATTGTTGGGTGCTCTTTTTTTATTTTATTTTTTTAATTGTAGCAGAAGGTATTGCCAGTGGTTATACTCCAAAATTTTTGTGTTAAGTTCAGTGATGGCAAGATTCTCGTTGAGTTTAATGGGAACCAACTTCAATTTCCTGTATACATTAGCCTTTCTAAAAACAAAGAGATGACACTTTACCTTGAAGTTCTAACTAATATTGATGAGATCAGTTACTTGGGTCTCCTGAGTCCACTTTGAGGAGTATCTACATCTACCTTTTCAAATGTAACAGTGGACTACATTAAAACTTTTAATTCTTCTAAGCATGTGTTTGGGGCTGAAAAACTGCTGAGGCATGATCAAATGTTTGACCAGCTGCTTGTTATAGCAAGCATCTCCTGTAAAGAATAGGGTAACCCAAAGAAAATCTAAAAAGAGGGTTAACTACAGAGGGTGTTTTAGTGGATAGATATGAATAGTTGTTTTCAAAATAATTTGACTTTTGCTTTAATTTAGGATGCCTTGAAAAGCTTATGGGTCTGTAATATGCCTCATATCTTACTGCAAATGAGGAAGGGGAAAAACCTGTCTAAAAAGAAAAACAAAAGGTGAACTTTACCTCTCAAAAAATAGGGCAAGCATTCTAAAAATATCAGGGGAAATCTTTCTTTTTTGACAGATATTTTTTTTTTATTGTTTTAAATTGATCCTACAATTGCCAAAATTGCAGAACATTCATGCCAATAGGATTTTATATTTAACTAATACTCGGTTGAGTGTCAAAAAAGTGTCACATCTTGTATATCCTCATCCTGTGCATCTAAAGTTACTGCAGTACCTTTGAAAAAAATTAGTTCATATCAACCAGACGCCATGCTGTCATGTGGCAGAAAGTAGTCAGGCTAAACAGAAACACCACCAGTGGCAACATTTTTACTGAGGGGACTTTCATTGGAGTTCCATCAGACTTTATGTAGTGTCTAATTATTTGTCAAGAGGAAGGTGCTAAAATATTAATTACACTTACAGAATTTTGTGATACTAAATTTTTGATACTTGATACTAAATAGAAATTTGACTTATCCCAAAGGATAAGAAATAATTCGGAGCAGGTAAGTAGACAAGAATTAATAATTGTACTGATTTTGGGGAAGCTGCAGGGCAAATAAGAAGCAAAAAAAAAAAAAAAAAAAGTATAATTAAACCCTAATTTTTACAACTTGTTAAATACATCTTCACCTACCTGTAGGATCAGATTTAACGTTCATATAATAGAACTGTTCAGATAGGGATCTAAGAATATTTGAAAAAGAACTAGAAATGATAGTAGGCTTTAGGCAAAAATGACTAATCTTTCACTGTGCCTTATTTAATTCAGAGTTAGGAAAATACTTAGAACAGGTAAAGTTAAATTTAAGCTGTTAACATTGGTCATATTTGATTTGTGAAGATCTGTACCAGCATTCATTAATTTTCCATATGGCATCTATAAAGAAGCAGTAATTTTCTCATTTTGTGGCCATACTTACCAGGATAGAAGAGATGAGTGGCTTTTCCGAAACTGGGCTCTGTAGAACTTGAATTGGGTTTTCCTGACCCTAAGCTCTTCCTTCTGCATCAGATTGATTCTGATTGCATCCAGCTGGATGTAAATGCTGAGGCTAAAAATTAAGTATTGTGGTTCAAGTGGGGATAAAACTGAGGGAAAATTAGGTATTTGAAACAATTTCACTACTATTGCTTTGTTTTGCAGGAAAGAGAAAGTATTAGCAGAGATGTCATAGGGAGCAGTTCTTCAGTGATCTGTGTTGAGTTGAATAATGTGGAATATTTTCTGTAAGAGGGAACTTCTGATAGTAGTGTCAGTAGGGTTACATACAGAAGTTTCATTATCCTGAGAGCTGCAGTCATAATTCAAATATTTCTTCAATCTTAATACTTAGAGCTAAGAGAAATAGGTAACTTAGCAGCCTGCCAGAAATGAGATGGAGTTTCTGATCCTATTCTGTGAGCTACTTGTTTGGTCTGAGTTAAGAAACAAATTTTGCTTTTGCTACAGTTTATGGGGTTTTTGAAGTTGAATTTAGTATTCTGCCTTCTTGTAGAGGCAGGAGTTCCACCACCCGGACCCTATAGCTAGGTGGCTAGTCAGCAGTTTCTACTATTGCAGTGGTTCATCTCTCTTGCATCTGTTCCCTTACATATTTAAAAAATAGTTGCTTCAGAGAATTTTCCTTGAAAAATGCTGACATAAATGAGATAGTTTGACAAGCCTCCTGTTTGGGGCTGGTAGAAAGTCTGCTAGACACGAAATGCCGGATAATGTTGATGAACCTGGATACATGACCTTATGGATCCGAGGATAGAGTTCCGTCTGGTTGTCCAGATGAAGGATTTCCAGCATTAGCCGTGTGGTTAGCTCTTGTGCTGCTATAGATTCTTCCAACACTTTCTCTACTCACATGACTAAAAGCCAGGCTAAAATAATGCATCAATAATGGATATATTTTGGTGAGAATGATGCTCTGTCCCCTTATTAGGAAAATAAGGACATATAATTGCTTCCTGTGTCTTTATCAAGACAGAAGAGAGAGTGAAATCAAGGAATGGAACTATTAGGTCCATTACTTTTTTTCTGGCAAGGATGATTTTTCTGTGCAGGAGTTGGATTTCTCCTTAGTGGCCCAAGGCTGCAGCTTAGACGTTAAAGGAGAAAAAAAGAACCGCAAATCTTACCTACTTTTTTTTCTCAAGATTGTGAATTCAGTTGAAACATTCACAAGAGAAGGTAGTTCCATTGTTGAAGGAACTCCTGTCACAGTGATGGAACAGGACAAGAGAATGTGAATATAACTAAAATAATCAAAAGTATTCATTACTCATAATGTATTTACCTTTGTGGTAGAGCTTGGTTTGAGAGCTTATCACCAATTTTTTTCTGTGGTGTGTGCGCGCCAGGCTTCCAACCAGGTAATTGTAATGACTTCTAAAATGTTATGTGCTTCATATGGAGAAACCATTCTTTGCCAAGGAAGGAATTCATTCTCCAGTGCTTGATGGTAGCCTCTCGATTTACACATAGGATTGATGAGCACTGTACAGGGGTGCTCTGGATATATAGAATAAAATATGTTGAGGGGATGGATTTATCTGTTGCAAATTAAGAAACTTCTGTCAAGATGCTTGCATCTTATCAGGTGTCTTGTGAAACTCTGAATGTGATTGATGTCTAAATCCTACCATGAGCTACAGTATCTTACACAGCTAGTTAGGTAGGATTGTTCTCTTTCTGATGGCAGTGGTGTGCAGATTTCTAATTGCTGCCTGTTAAGGCTGCCACAGCCAGAGAAGGAATCATCTAGCTGTACCAAAAATTGAGCATTTTGTTTCTGCCTAGAAGGAGATTCTGCTTTTCAGAAGCAATCAAAATGGAATTATCTGAAACACAGACTGATGCTTCCTTTTAAATTTCTTAGATGAAAAATGGTAGTGAGTGGGCATACTACAATATCAAACAGTGCCAGTCTCCTCTTTATCTTAGATTAATAAAATGTCTCAACATTACTGTTAAAATAAGGTAAATATCTAGAAAAACAACATAGTGCAACATCTTTATCTGCCTGTCTATATCACCTCAAAAAAGGACTCCAATTAGAACATGCAAGTGTACCAAGTTTATGATGGAGAGAAAAATTTTGGTATTTTCAGGCTAGTTTAATCCATGTTATGGATTTTTTCCACATTAATGCAGCTTGCCACTTGCATGCAATATTTTAGGGTTTTAACTAGTTCACATAGCTCATTTGTACCTCAGTGTACTATAGTTTTTAGAGCACCTCTTAGACTTTTTTTTGTTTTCTTCTTTGTCTTCTGGGATACTCTGAGCTCTTTCAGCATACTTTGTTCTTCATGCAGCAAGACACTTGGACTTAGAGTTAATTACCTTAGAGGAACACTGCTCTTCAGATGTCCTTCATTCAGCATCTGAGAAGCTAGGATATTATTGATACTAATTCAGAGGAAGAAAATTTTAGGAGTGAAAGCTGACAAGCAGTAAATGGCTCTTGTGTGACAAATCAATGCTGAGGCTAAAGGTCAGTTTCATGGTTGGGCATGCACTTTATAATGAACTTGAAATAATAGTTGCTATCTAATAGTGTTATTTCCTTACGTTTAAAAGTTGGGGCTTAAAGCTAGTGACAGCCACCTGCATGTTGTATGAAGACTGATGTACCCATATGAGGGAAAGTGTAAAGAACAGTTTTCTCAAGCATTTATTTTTTTGAAGAACACAGCAAACATAATGATACGATAAAAATCTAGATGCTAAAAAAGGCTTGTATCGAATTCTTAAGTAATCCTTGAAAACAGAAGTACAAATGTGGATTTTTCTGTCTGTCTTGGGGAGCCTAAAAAGGAAAAGAGTAGGAAAGGGAAGCAGGAAACTGGTGTCTAATCCTAGCTCTGAGAATGATTTACATAATTATATTTAATCAAATTGCTTCTTTTCTTCGATTATTCCATCTGTAAAATGGCATCTAGAGTATATTCTTGTTCTATGGGAGTCATTGAAGAATATGTCGAAAAGAACAGGACGAGAGGAAACAGCCTCAAGTTGCACCAGGGGAGGTTTAGATGGATATTAGGGACAAATTTCTTCACTGAAAGGGTTGTCAAGTGTTGGAAAAGGCTGCCCAGGGAAGCAGTTGAGTCACCATCCCTGGAGGTATTTAAAAGACATGTAGATGTGGTGCTTAGGGACATGGTTTAGTGGTGGACATGGCAGTGTTAGGTTTATCATTGGACTCCACAATCTTAAGGACTTTTCCAACCTAAATGATTCTATGGTTCTATGTAATTGTAATGCATTTAGAGTTGTATGTAAGTTTTAATTAGTACCTAAAGTATAATCTAGGCCTGAAACATTTTCTTTGAAATATGTACATTTATTCCTATTCCCTGTACTCAGCACTGGTGAGGCCACACCTTGAATACTGTCTTCAGTTTTGGGCCCCTCACTAGAAGAAAGACATTGAGGTGCTGGAGCACATCCAAAAAAGAGCAACGAAGCAGGTGAAGGGTCTAGAGCACAAGTATTATGAGAAGCCGCTGAGGGAACTGGGGTTGTTTAGCCTGGAGAAAAGGAGGCTCAGGGGAGACCTTATCGCTCCAAACTACCTGAAAGGAGGTTGTAGCAAGGTGGGTGTCCGTCTCTTCTCCCGAGTAACAAGCGATAGGATGAGAGGAAACAGCCTCAAGTTGCGCCAGGGGAGGTTTAGATTGGATATTAGGAAAAATTTCTTCACCAAAAGGGTTGTCAAGCATTGGAACAGGCTGCCCAGGGAAGTGGTGGAGTCACCATCCCTGGAGGTATTTAAAAGACCTGTAGACATGGTGCTTAGGGAGATGGTTTAGTGGTGGACTTGGCAGTGCTGGGTTAATGGTTGGACTCGATGATCATAAAGGTCTTTTCCAACCTAAACGATTCTATGATTCTGTTCACCAGCACTAATAAAATATAATGTCTTCCAGGTTATTTACAGCAAATACACAGATCTGGTGCCAAAAGAGGTCATGAATGTGGACGATCCTGAACTGCAAAGACCAGACGAGGAGGCAATCAGAGAGGTATTATATGCACTGATGTGCCTAGTTATCAGAGGTATATTGTATGTCTTGCATATGCAGTGAGTGGCATTCTGTGGTACTTTTGTCTTTAGATAACAGAGAAGACAAGAGCAGCCTTGGAGAAATCAGTCTCCCAAAAAGTTGCAGCAGCCATGCCAGTTCGAGCAGCTGACAAACTAGCTCCTGCACAGTACATTCGGTATGTAGTGCTGGTGTGTGTAAGATGTTGTTATATATAAAATTGATTAAAATTAGGATATTCCTTGAATTTCTGAGAACGGAAATTCCTCTTGAATTCTGTTCTTCTGGAAGTAATATGAAACTGGCTTATGTATTTTGAATTAACCCACTAATGGTAATCTAGTTTGAAGTGTGTTGAAATATGTTTTAACGTGTCATGAGTTGTGGCACTTTGTGGTGGGGTTATTGTTTTAGCCACAAAATGTAGATTTGTCAGGGAGCACTATGAATGATGCTGCCCTGGAAACAGTCTTTACTGGGAGTTTGAACCCAAGACAAGGCATGTAACAAGGTTCTTCCCTTATGTAAAACGAGCAACTAGGAAGAATTGGAATTACTAGGAAGCTGATACTCACTTATGATGATTTTCTGCTGCAAACACAGAAAAATTCCATGGCAGGGTTAGACTTGGCCTGATGTGAATTCTGAAAAAAAGTATGTGAGGAGGTTCTTAATAACCAGTAAGTAGTCACCAGGGATCCACAGACATAGGTGAAGAGTATTGTGACATGCTCTGTGTACTCTATTAGTTTGTTTCTTCTACTTTGGAATCTAGGTTGAAACAGGATAATATAGCCCTGGGAAGACACATTCTGTCTGGTGTAGTTGCTTCTCTGCATTCAGTCCAGTATCCTCTGTGCCATTATCTGTTCCTGGTGTTCACAGTGGAAAAGTCTTAAACTGGTGTGGATAACATGAAAATGCAGCTAGAGCAGTGAACTGAGTGAAAATGGCGGTGGGAAAGGAATATCTAGCTGTGTGCAGAGAACTGAGCACTTTGTTTTATTCAGGTACACACCGTCGCAGCAAGGTGTTGCCTTCAACTCTGGAGCAAAACAGAGAGTTATTCGGATGGTGGAAATGCAGAAGGACCCTATGGAGCCTCCAAGATTCAAGTAACTATTCAAACCTTCATGGCAAATAGAAGATACTATAGGGTAGTTCCATATACAACATGCCGATTGTATTTGTTTTCTTAATTGTTCAGAATTAACAAGAAGATTCCACGTGGGCCGCCTTCTCCTCCAGCACCTGTAATGCACTCTCCTAGTAGAAAGGTATGAAATGCCATAGCTGTTCTCAGTTTTGAATTCTAGATGGGTTCGCAAATTCTACTTTGATCTAGTTCATTTCTGTGCACCTTCTCTTTATTGTTCTTTTGATGTGATGTTAAGTGATAAACTTGGTGCCTGGTGCAGTCTTTTTGAGGGTTTTTGGGCAGTTCTGGAAGTGGCTCTCTTCCTATGTAGCTTGTCAGAGGTTGAGTAGATTTCTCATATTTTACGCAGGGCTGCATTGCTGGAGTTGTCCATGGCATGGATGAGTTGACTGAGGCTTTAGCCTTGGTACACTGATGCTGCTTTTAGGCAACACTATTAAGCTCATCCTTAATAACACTAAGTTGTGTTATGAAAAGCTGTCATGACTTTATTCACTGTTGGCAAAGGTACAGTGCAGAAATGAACATCTTATTGCTGCTAGGAAGGGTTGAGTTTTTTGTAACAGTGTCCTGAACTTTGTACTCTAATTTATTTCAGTAGTTTCATAGCTGCCTTTGAGAAGGAAAACAGTATTTCCTTTTGCTGTAGATCTAAAGATGACTTTACTTCCTTTCTTAAATCAGATGACTGTGAAAGAGCAGCAAGAGTGGAAAATTCCTCCATGCATTTCAAACTGGAAAAATGCAAAGGTAAATAAGTTGTCATAAATTCACCTTTCTAATGTTTGCACCCTGCTGGGAGATTCCTATGAATGATTTAAGCTTGAATAATACTTGTTTCAAACCTCTAGAGTTAGGTAAAGTGGCTGCTTCCAGCATGGAGAACACACAATTGTACAGCTCAGTTTTTCTTTCTTTGGCATATCAGGGTTGTCAAATTGACAGGAGTATAGAACTGAGAGAGAATATATTACTTCATGGCAGAGATTATGCATTTTGAGAGAGAAAAAATGGCATTAGTTAAAATCTCCATAATAGTGCAGTATGTGGAGTCTGAAACCAAAGTCTCTGGAGCCCACAAAGTAAAGCCGTCTAAACTGAAAAAGGGAAGGGTAATTCATAGAGAATCAAGCATGTTTTCTTTTTAATACTGTAGTCCAAATTTCTCAAAAGTTCTCCTTGTTGCATTCTTTCACTAATTAATTCTCATCACTGGTTAGCTTAGCTAATTTTATTTCTTGTTTGAGTAGGTATGTCCTGTCCCTTTATCAGCCAGTAAGTTTATGTTCAGAGAGAAGGGAAAATTTATAATTTGCTGCAGTAACTGGTCTAGTTCTCAAACTTACCAAGCTGTTATGAGGCAGCCTCTTCAACTGGAGGAAGGAAAAGCTGTGTGTTTGGATGATGGGTTTTTTTTTCTACCCCAACACAGCTGTATAACTGGGACTGACACTAATTAGTAGATCAAATTTTAGGTTACAGATGCTAAAACCAAAGCAAAAATTCTGTAGAGCTCTCTTAAAAAATCTTAAAATATCATCTATAAATACTTCTATGTTTCAGCTTTTGAAGGCAAAATTGGCATTTAGTGTCTTGCTTTTGCTGGCAGCCTTCCCCCTTCCTCAGTTTGAATCAGCTAACCTCTTAACAGGTATAAAAACAGTTTAGGGAAAACAATTTTTAAGCACAAATAATAAAACAGCTTAGAGACTGGGAAAGCTATTATCTGTAGTTCTTAACACAAAGCAAAGAGTGGATGTTTTCAATCAAAAACTGTCATTTGTACTAAGACGTAACTTGAGGGGAAATTGTGATTCAGATTTGGGGGGAGCGTGGAATTGGAGGGGAGCTTAGTATTACCTGGTATGAATTTGAAGTATGTATAAAGGAGGTCCATTGAGGCGTATTAATGATGGGCTGCGAGTTTTGTATGTGTTTTTGTTTTCTTACACAATAAATGTAATAATGTTTGTTATTACAAAATAATGTTAGTTTCTGTGATTAACTGTCTCTCTGTTTCCACTGTAGGGTTACACCATTCCATTAGACAAGCGTCTGGCTGCAGATGGCAGAGGATTGCAGACTGTTCATATTAATGAAAATTTTGCCAAGCTTGCTGAGGCTCTCTATATAGCTGACAGAAAGGTCAGGTGGTTGTTTAAACTGTTTTGTTCCATGTGGTTTTACCTTCTTTGTATGTTTATTTCCTTGGGAAAATCAACTGTGAATAGGCTATGGCTTTTTGATTTGTCCTGCTTCTTGGCTAACATAAGGCATAAGGTCTTATCCCCAATATCTTTGAATCAGTGGCTCAGTGTGGGTTAAATTATTGGAGGTCATGGCTCTTGTTTCTCAGCTCTAACTGCTGCGGCTGTCTGGCTTTGAACTTCATGTTTGTGGCTTGATTCCTGCCCTGTTTACTGGATCACTCCGTGACAAAAGATCTGCTTGCATCCCAGGTGCTAGCTTTCTGTCATTTTAACTATGTCTTATGTGTGCAGGCTCGTGAGGCTGTAGAGATGCGTGCCCAGGTGGAGAGGAAGATGGCTCAGAAAGAAAAGGAGAAACATGAGGAAAAGCTCCGAGAAATGGCTCAGAAAGCCAGGGAGAGAAGAGCAGGGATCAAAACCCATGTTGAAAAAGGTACATTTCTTTGTTATTAAGGTGCTATGGTTTGGGGTTTTTTTAGCACTCTCTGAAGTGTAGGTTTGGAGAAATAACCCGAGAACTTATAATGCCTAAATAGCAACTGTAATTTCTAAGCATGACATCTGTTCTTTGTGTCTTTATTTGATCAGCCAGTGAATTTGGTTAATTCACTGGCTGGTTTGATGTGATCTGACTTTGAACCTCGCAGCAGTATGTCAGTGTATACAGGTTTAGGACATTGTTGAGAGTTTCAGAGTTGTCAGTGGATCAGTACAATAGCTTTCATGGACTGTTCTAATCTAATTTTTCTTTTTTAGAAAAGGCTTGTTGCAGATGAGCAACTTTGTTTACAAGAACTAAACCATCTTTAAGTTTTCAAAGATGGTAAATGCGATATTCTGTCTCTTGCGTTGTTATAACTGGTCTTGCAGAACTGTAGTTCTGTTGACCACTAGGTCCAAAAACTGCTAACCTAACTAAATCATAACCATTGTGATAATGATTGAAATGACATTTCAAAGATCAAGATGCTGAACTTACAGAGCAGTTATGATCTCTCATTATGACCGTATCCTCCACCTTTTAGTAATATAATGCCAAATCCTGCAGCTGGGATGGACTAACCTCTTCCCAACAGGCTGGGGACTGGCCAGCTGGAGAGCCACTCTGTTGAAAAGGACCTGGGAGTCCTAGTGGACAATATGCTAAACGTAAGCCAGCAGTGTGCCTTGGCAGCAGTAATGCTAAGGGCATACTAAGCTGCTTCTGCAGGAGTGTAACCAGTAGGTCAAGGGAAGTAATCATTTCCTTTCACTGGTGACCTGTTAGACTGCATCTGGAATACTGGGTGCAGTTATGGGCCCCCAGGTACAAGACAGACACTGATAAACAGGAGTGAGTTCAGTGGAGTGCCACCAAAATGGTCAGGAGGCTAGAGCATCTGTCCAGTGAGGAGATGCTGAGAGAATGAAGCTTGTTCTGAGAGAATGAAGCTTGTTCTGCCAGGAGAAGATAGGCTTTGGGGGGACCTAATGGAAGCTTTCCCATACCTACAAGGAGATCATCAGGGCTCTTCACTAAGCTGCACAGTGAAAGAAAGAGACAGTGGTCAAAAATTGAAGCAGGAGGTTCCAACTACATGCAAGGAAAAAATTTTCACCATGAGGACAAGCAGTGGGAACAAGTTGCCCAGGGAGGCTGGCAATCTCTATCCTTGGAGATTTTCCCCAGCTGAGTGGGCAAAGCCTGAGCAACCTGGTTTGAATTCAGCATTGATCCTGCTTTCAGCAGGAGCTTGAGTTAAGAGACTCCCTTCCAACCTGAGTGATTCTGTGATACTGAGTCAGAGAATGTTCTTCAAGGCACTTAGATGCCTGTGTGTTCGAACGATATTTTTACACTTAAGAGATAAAAGTATGATACGATGATCTGTAGGTGGTTTAGGATATTAATTCGTAGATGGACAAGTATTCTAAGATCTTGAAAGTTGAGAAAACATAGTCATTGGATATGTCTGCTTTAACTCTCTTGTCAAGGACAGTAAATTGCTTGTGGCATAAGAAAGCTGTGGCTTTCCAGGTGTTCAGTTTGTTTAAAGTGTAACATTCTAAAGAGTGCCTAAGGGTCACTTTTCTTCTGTAAAAGAATACTGTGCCAATGTCTGTGGCATAGTTAATTCAAACTTCAAATATTTGTCTGTAATGAGCAATCTTGCACTTGTTCAGAGGATGGTGAAGCTAGAGAAAGAGATGAAATCAGACATGACCGGCGCAAAGAGAGACAGCATGACAGAAATCTTTCCAGGGCAGCCCCTGACAAAAGGTGAGTCACAGAAGAAAGCTGCTTTATGCCAGTACTGGCACTGGCTTCCCCACGAGGGAAACTATTACACGGGGCTTTCGCCTTTTGCTTGATGTGAGTGCCTGAATTTTACCTTGTGGAGATATTCACTGGTTCACACTGGAAACTGGTATTCACCATTCATTCATTGTATGAAATAGTATTATTGTTTTAGAGTACTGCAGTACTTTCTTCTAAATTTAGAATTTTCCAGATGAATGGAGGAATGGGTGGGTTGTTGGTTTTGGGTGGGTTCTTCTTTAGCAGAACTTCAGTATATTCAGATTTAATTAACATGTTGACAGCAAAGGTTGAAACTTGGATCCTCTAACTTCATTGAGACCAGAGTATCATCAGTGGCTTTGTTTCTTGAGGCTCTTCATTTAAGTAAGCTTAGATTTATGAGTGTAGGCTGAAGTATCTTACTTGCCCAAGCCAGTGAGATTTCTGAGCACAAATGGTTTCTGGAGGTTTAAAATCTCTAATATCTTAAAATTAGATTGTTCGGCCTTCCCAGTATATCATTACACTGGTTCTTGCAAAAAATAAATATGACATTTTAGACCAACTCAGCTTGATGTAAATTGCAGATAGTGGAAAGCAAATTTAAATGTCATCCCCAGCTGAAGATAACTTTCCCTTTTGTTTCCTTTGCCAGGAGACAAATTTTAAATGTTACCTAGGTAAGGAAGGGCAACAGTCTGGCACCTGAGGCAAATTGTTAGCAACTAATACAGGATCAGGTTGCAGTTGAGCATGTCAACAAATATGGTTTGCTGACCTAATAAAATTTTTCATTCAGGTCAAAGCTGCAGAGAAATGAGAACAGAGATATCAGTGAAGTTATTGCCCTAGGGGTACCCAACCCCAGGCCATCCAATGAAATCCAATACGACCAGAGGCTGTTCAACCAGAGCAAGGTAAAAATACCTTTTCACAGCTGTGTAGCTTTCTGTGAGAACACGCTCATCCTTCCTTAGTGGGTATGGCCAGAATACTAAAGGGACCCTGTTCTCATGGTTGGTGTGGATACACTCTGAAAGAAGTCTTTACATAAGTGGTTAGGAAACTATTGATCTCCTTTATCCATAGCTGATGCAACAAAAATGGAATATTCTGAACGTATAACTGGATTAAAGTGGTTTTGCTGTGTTTTTTCTCACTGGGGAGTGGGGAGAAAGAAGCTATTTTGCCTTCAAGCTGCAGTGACCTCACTTTCTTTTGTACAAATGTACTGACTAAGGGAAATCTGCTCTGAGAGAGAAGCAAGTGAATACTTTCTATTCCAATTATTGCTTATGTTAAAAATCCTTCTGAAGATATAAATAGTTAACAGCAACACTTATTTTCCCAAACTTTATACTGTTCAGAGATGAAAAAGTAGATTAGGCTTCAGAAAGTCCCTGAATAGACCTGCAGTTTGTCAATCATTCTTTTTCACGTCTCCAATGAAAGACTTGCAGGCAGAAGGGAAAGCTGATGAATCAAAAGTGAACAAGCAGGCACTTCTACTTTCACAGTTTACATAAGCCTCTGTGTGATTTGGATCAGTCAGCTGAAATCATGTTTTCCAGAAATTCTGAATAATACACATTTCTGTATGGTTGTACTTGGCTATTACAGACAGCTGTACTTGCAGGGCAGACTGAAATGATCCGTTATTCTGAAATATGAATGGCCTGTAATCTTTCCTATTGCTTTCTCGAAGAGTAGAAGTGGCCCTGACCAAGGCTTGTAATGATTGTGTCATGTTCTCTGGACTTAATCCCAGACCCAGAAACACTCATATCCTAATGAAGTGCTTCAACTCATTTGAAATCAATAGTAAATCACACAGTACCATCTCTGTGTGTCTCTGACACTATCAGTGCATCTTGATGTTAAAATAAACTAGGTGAGGTTTTGCAGACTCATTTGTGTTACACTGCTGCTGTTCTTTATTCTTCACAGGGTATGGACAGTGGCTTTGCTGGAGGAGAGGATGAAATTTATAATGTTTATGACCAGCCTTGGAGAAGTGGCAAGGATATGGCTCAAAACATCTACAGGCCAAGTAAAAATGTGGATAAGGACATGTATGGTGATGATCTAGAGGCACGAATAAAGACCAATAGGTAAGAAAATAAAGTTAAGAAATATTCTTAATTAGTACTCTGAAGTTACAATCATCAACTGAGTATCACCTCTTCTCCTGCAGGTTTGTTCCTGACAAAGAGTTTTCTAACTCAGATCGTAATACCAGAGGGAGGGGCAGAGATGGACCAGTTCAATTTGAGGAGGATCCATTTGGTTTGGACAAGTTTCTGGAAGAAGCTAAGCAACATGGTGGTTCTAAACGGCCATCAGATAGCAGCCGCCCTAAAGAACACGAGCATGAGAGCAAAAAGAGGAGGAAGGACTGAAAGCCTCTGTTCCCTGAGAGGTAGAGAAATGGACTACAAGCTTGGACTTCATGCAAAAGGCATTTTTAATATCAGAGGTGTATAGGGGGACAGCGTTGTAACGCAGCAGTTCACAACTCTTGTGTGGATATACATACACACACTAATTCTTCTACATAAGACAGCTACCCCTGGAGAGTAGAGGAACGGAGACCACTTTGAAACATTTCACAAGGGAATTATTATTTAGCAAGTGCTCTGACTTTGCTCATTCCCTGTTGTCCAGCGTCTCAGGGTAAGAATGTAGCCCCTTCCTACAGCTTTAGTTTTTGTAGGTAGCTAAAGCTTTTACTTCATCTGTTTAAAGCTTTCCTGCTGTATATAACTACTCTCTTATGCTGTAATGGATGTTAGGGAGTTTGATTCAGTGTTTCTTTAGTGTGGCTTATACAGTTTATTTGAACAAGGAGGGGAAACAGCTGGATTCTGTTTTAAAACATACTCATTCATAGTTTCTCAGTAATCTTTATTTTAGTTTCTTTACATTTAGTGAAATAAAGCCGCCTTCCACCGCTCACTCGCTTTGATTCTTTCTTTGACTGTGTCTTCTACGGGACTGCTGTTTGAGAGTGAGCTGAAAACAATGGAAATGATTCAAATTAGTTACACAAGAAGGTTTGATATTTTTCATTTCTGATTTTCTAAAACATTCATATGGAAAGTGGAAGATGGGTTTATAACCGGTTCAGTTTCATGAGCCATAACCACAAATGCTAAGCTCCTGAAGGGAAAGTTGAATGTAATTTGCAAAGCAATTACATTTTGCTGACACAACTAGCATCTTAAAAGCTTGTGCTTTCATGTGGAACTAATAGAAGGTAACTGTCTAAACCTAGCCTAGAACAAAGTGGGAGAAGTACTTGTGTATTTTGCTTCTAGAAGAGAAGCTTGCATTTTGAAGAAATGAAGAAAGCTAACTCCTGCCTGCCTCCTGCTTTTTATTTCACTATAAAGAAGCCTCTTTCTTAGCTCTTGCACCTCTTGTGAGAGTATAGTCCTCAAAGCCTAGGCAGTTAAGTGAATGTGGCTATGTTACAGCTTCAAGAATAAAAAGCAGCAAAATAATTTCCAAGAAATCAACACTAAATACTTAGCTATGCTAGTACTGGTACTTTTTTTTATGCATACAGATAACATCCTAGTTATTTTCAGCCCAATTTATGAGGGATCAGCCTGTTGCCTGGCTTGTCACAGTTCAAGACTTAAGTCAGCAAACCACTCCTTAATTTCTGCTTCCATTTTTGCACCACAGTTGTAACTCACAGGTCAGCTCTTCTTAGGAATAGGTACTGAAGTAACCACAACCAATGAAGGCTTCTGCAGTAGTATGAACCATGTCAAGTAAAATACTTTATCACAATCAACATACTGCATCCCTGAAGTCTCTTGCCAATTCATTTTACTCTTACCATCTCCTGGCATTGAAAGTCTTAAAATGAGAAACTAGTTGTCAGAAGGATATTGAAGAATTACTAATTATTCAAAGATGTGAACTGATCATGTCTGTTATACCAGCCTGCTTGTTGCTCATGGTTTCACTCTACTACTAGGTCTGAGTAGCTAGGTCAGCCAAAGCACACATAAGCCTACAAGAAAATCCCCTTAGTAATTTGCCCCTATTTAGTGAACATACTAGATGCAAGGTTCTAATGATTTTGACATGAGACCTGTTAATTTATTAATGGCTTTGGGCAGCCATTGACTCACTGTCCTTTTATCCTTATCTGTCAACACCACTGCATACTAAATGTTTGGAAAGCTGTGGGATGGTCATTTCTTTGCTCTATTTATTTGCTGCAGTGAAGCTAGATGTTACAGTTGACTGGCTCTAACTGACCAGTCAATGACAGACACCTTTGTATGGGTACTAGACCAACGGTTTTTAACTGATGGTGTATGCTGCCTCCTGGTACTATACACTAGTGCACTGAGATTGCCAAAGTGTGTGTCATTTTTTCCTTTACTAACACTTGCTGTCTGTAACATTTTAAATAAGCGTAGCTTTTTTTTTCCTAAAGCTAATTTGAAGTTACCTTGAACACATAAAAGCAGGCAACTGATTTTTCTTGTACGAAACAATAGCTGAAGGAAAAAAAAAAAAGACATTTTCACTAAGTGCAAAGCTTAGCTTTACATTCTTTGTCATCTTGCCCCTGCCACCCGACATCCAAATTAGATGTTGGAATCTATCCTACAGAAACCTGTATTACAAATAATAACTAGTTGCATGGCAGTTCCTGAACAGTTTTACTGCATTCATATTTCTTTAGCTTAGCGTAGCAGGAGGTTTTGATCTCTGGTATGTGAGCTCTGTGGTATCTGTATGATCTCAGACCCTAATGAGTCGAGTTGAGAGGGGGGAATAAACAAAAGTGTTATGTTTTAAAAAACATCAAAAGCACATTAAGTGGCAAAATGCTTAATCACACTTGGAACAAGTATGGCAATATTTTGATTTTACTGTGCCCAACCAAAGGCAGAATTAAAGAGCTCAACTCATTACATTACTCCATTAAAGGAATTAGCACGTTACCTTGGCACCTTCAAGTATGTGGGAGTCCTTCTGAAACACATTCTGAACATCCTGTGGAGTTGAGAATTTAATCCAGCAGTAACGTCTGTGAAAGCCTGTATCTTTGTCCTAGTTACCAGTTTAAAAAAAATAAAATCCAATTACAGTAGAAAATATTCACATAGGCTGTTAAAAACTTTCTACGGATATTCAATTTAAGGATTCAGAAATTATCAGAGAAACCTGCATGCTTGCTGTTTCAGAAGCCTTTTTCACACTTTAAGACATCTACTCTCATTGACAGTATGCGGGGGCCTAGCAGAGGCTGTTCAGCATCCCTTTCTCTCAATTTGAGTCCAGCAATCATAAAAAAAATTAAGATTTTAAACTATAGTTGAAGACTGGAATAATGCACAGCCAGTTGTTTCAAACTGCAGTAGTTCTCTACTATTAAGCCAGTCACAACAGAACTGACATTTAAATGGCTGCCTGATTTGAAAATAAGCCTGCCACAATACTTGAAAAGCATTCAGCAAGATAAAGCAGCTGCTTAAGATACTAAGAAAACAGGCTGCAATTCAAGATGACAAGCACTAACTGCACTGAAAAAAAAAAAGTAATTTTTAAGAATAATTTGCCAGTCAGAAAAGACAGTTGTCAATAAAGAGGAGATAATACAGAAAAGCCGGGTCTACCAAAGTGCCTTTTATCCCAACTCTGATCCCCATCAGAGTTCACAACAGTTCTGCCACCAAATTCACTGATCATCAGGCATGACTGGCAGCACTTTCAAACACCGGTGAAGTTTTCACCCACAAGGTACTGTAGTCACACTGCCTGGTTTCAGTATCCCAGTGATGTCTTAATTAGGGTGCCTTAACCCTGCTGCAGATTTTTGTACCTCTGGCAGATTAAAGCATTAATGAACACTCCTAAAATAATTACTGAATCAAAACATACACACATGCATCAGTTCAGCTTTAATCAGCGATGGAGGCAGGTTTACAGCAAGCTGCCAGCCTTCGCAATGAAGCAACGAATTCTGTCCTGGGCCCGAGGAACAGAGCGTGGCAGGCAGACACCTAAGCTTCAGTTCAGAAATAACCAGACTGTTTCAAACTATTTTTCTCCATTTCCAAACTACTCTTCAACTGATAGTGAACCCATCAGCTCACTAACTGAAGTTCACTACGCACTAAGCTTAATTTAACAGACCATGACTTCACGTGGAGAAACACAAGCAGGCAGGAGAGCCTCTACTCCTTCAGCAATGATCTGCAACTTACCCGTAACAGAGTGAGAAAGGAACACTTTTTTTGACTGTTCATCTCTAAGAAACTGCGGTAGATACTAGTATCCCTGACCTACATGCTCAAAAGATAGATACCCTAAGTGGCAGAGGCATGAACAGCTGACAGCTTAGGAGCATCCTGAAGAGGTTGTGGTTTTTGTGTTAGCCCCGCACAGCAGGAAAAGATTGTAGGTTCATACCCACACCTTTAGATTTTTTAGGCCAGTGAGACCAGGCACGTAAACACTGTATTCTTTGTCTGAAGAAAGATAACACAATGATAGAGAAGCTCAAAGCACTTCTAGATTAATTATTCAGAAACGGCAGCATCAACAGGACCTGAGAGACGTGCTTTCTAAAGCTCCTTCAAAGCTCATAGAAACTACTAAGCTCCAATGAGGCCTACAGCTCACAGACAAGCGGCGGCAGCCACTGGGAGAAGGAACTAAGGGTGGAGAGCACCGAAAATCCGACTAGAGTACAAGAAGAGGCTTCCAGAAAGCAGCTCCGAGGGAGCAGGGGAGGCGGTTCGGGGCAGGGGCCCCAGCAGC
>NW_008795405.1:3428784-3429021 GCF_000699145.1 Aptenodytes forsteri | reverse complement strand
AGCAGCACCAACCCTGCTGGGGCCCGGCGAGCACCAGCCGGCGGCTCTTTCCCGTTTTACCGAGAAAACACGAACAGCGGACTGGAGGATGAGCGGGTACTCACAAACGGCAGCTGGCACCTCTGTACTGACCCGAACTGGGAAAAGTACTCCTTCAGTTCCTCTGTGGGGGAAACGCACACCTGGTTACACGAGCCCGGCACCCCCGCGCAGCCGCAAGGGACCTGGCCCGGCCCC
>NW_008795405.1:3418169-3428266 GCF_000699145.1 Aptenodytes forsteri | reverse complement strand
CAGCGCGGTGCTGTGGTGGTGTTGCTGCAGCCTGTTCTCTCCACCTGCTGCTTCCCTTCGTGCTTGACGCCAAGTCTCTAATGCTGTCCTGTTACTGGCTAGAAGACGCTGCCTTCCGGCGCTGAGCCTCTTACGGGTCGCTATAACGTTTAAAAACTAGTTGCATGACTAGAGACGAGCGGCTGAGGAAGGGCATAGAGGTCTGAGGGCCCAGGGCCCCTCTGCCCGCGGGACCCAGAGGCAGGCTCGTCCAGGGTCCCCTTGGGCCGGCTGCCCGCGGGGTTACAGGACCCTGCCCGAGGGCACAAGGTGCTGTCCCAGCCGCCCCGGCCAGCACGCCGCCTATTCACAAATTTACCACTTTTGCTTATGTTTATTTACTCCCATAATGTTTAATTAGCTCCCTACACTGCAGTAAGGGATCTCTGAAGCCTGTAATAGAACCACACTTCACTTAAGGGAAGCAAAGGAACATGTGGATGGAAAAAATCAAGTTTCACTATTGGAGCTGACAATATTTTTGGGGCCTATTGGTCCTTGTCTTGGCCCTGAAATACCTGGGTGAGCTGGAGAGGGAGCCGGGATCAGTTTCCCTCCACTGTGCAGTGTGTGCCCAGGGTTCTTGTCTTCCCGTTGGTAAAGTTTTTTCTCCTTTCTTACTCCCATATAATAAACATTTGGCTTAGCCATCAGGACAAGTCCAACTATTGCAGTGGATTAGGGGCACACAGTCAGGAGCACATCTGAAAGTATTAGCCATCATGGTTAGTAGTTTACCATGTCTTGTGTGATGGAGAAGTGATCCTTTGAACTCATCTTCCATTTTGTCACCTCACAAAAGGATTACAGATATCTGCTGAAGTATTGGTAAGCAGGGATTTTCTGTGTATGAGCCTATATGAAAAAAGGGAGTAGGAAATACAGTTAAAATGAAACTTTGCCT
The DNA here is from genome assembly GCF_000699145.1 of Aptenodytes forsteri. Lineage (NCBI taxonomy): Eukaryota > Metazoa > Chordata > Aves > Sphenisciformes > Spheniscidae > Aptenodytes > Aptenodytes forsteri. Next base: position 3,427,323 of record NW_008795405.1, on the reverse strand, counting down.
AATTTTTCATAGTTCAAATGCTTAGCCTTTTCTTTTTACTATTTTATTAGAATATATATTTTTCTATCTTTTCAGACTATAATTTTGATATTGTTAATGGGACACAAAACCTGACCCATGTGAAATTGTTCAAGGCGTTAGCATTAAACAAGGGAGTTGTTAACATTTCAGCCTTTCTTGAGCTTGCAGCAATCCTTTATCAAATAAAGGATTCCAGAATTACAGCCCTTCTGGGAAATTCAAAGTACTTGAAAGCATCACGAGCATCTGTCCTCTCCATATCATTCTGTTTGTGCCTGTTACCTTCTAAGATTAGTTGATAACTTACTAGTGAAAGCATCTTTTATTCCTCTTTACCCCAGGTTAAAAACATCTGGTTTTTCTCTTTAAGAAGAGCTACAGGCCAGGCAGATTGGCCCAGATACTATTGTTCCTTTTCTCTCAGAAAACTGCTTCAAGTGATTGAGTTCTTCAGTGAAGTGTGACATACCCCAGCTGCCCTGCTACCAGGCTTATTTAACTGATTCAGCACATGTAATTCTTCAGCATAGAAACAGCTCCTGTTCTCCAGAAGCCCTGACAGCAGCCAGTGTGTAAGCAGTTTGAGAAGGCAGAGAGGTGGCAGAGTCTAGTCAAAGGAGGAGCCTTCCTGGGGACGTTCTGCAGACAGGACTCTGAACTAAGCTCTTTAAGGCTGGCAGTCGCAAAGCTGCTTTTGGCAGAGAGCTGAAAAATTGGTAAAACTGAGCACGTTGCCAGAAGCTGCTGCCCAGCACTAGTTTAGAGTTTTCTTACAAGTTCTGTGTATATAATTTAGACCTGTTGTTCAGAATACATTAACCAGAGCTGTCAGCCTTGCAGAGAGACTGATTTCCACATTCACCACTGCAGAGTCTGCGTGCAAAAGCCTTAATTTCATATACACTTTAAATTGTCATAAACAAAGTCTTGCCTGTCTCTGCCTGCTTATTCCCACTATGCCTGGCCAGCTCTTTCCTTATACGAGCCTGTACTTTTGCACAGCCACACAGAGAGCTGGACGGGGGAACTAAGCCAGAACAAAACCAACCTGCCTCTACCCTGCCCTCCCTAAGATGGTTCCCAGTCCTAAGGGAAGAAGAGAGTGGCAACACAGTGGATGAGTTGTTTTTTTCAGCAAGTGTTGGCTTATTGCAGCTTAAATATATGTGTTATTGCGACCCAAGAGAGTACATCAAGAAAATATATCTTGCTAAGCCCTGAGCTGTTGACCCTGCTGTTGGAAACAGAAGTGGCAATGTGGTATTCAGAATTTACAGGGTTTCTGCAGTCCTTCACATCAAGCAACTTTGGCCACTTTGTCACTGTACTACTTCTTCTGTAAATTACAGATGAGAATAGTCATCTACCCTATGGGATCATGAGCAACTTGTATTTGGAACATTCCTTGAAGGTATAAAGTGTTATGAGTACTAAATATTGCTCTCTAATGGAGATTGATAATTACCAGAATGTTTTATAATGATGAGGCTGTACTGTGGAAATGGACAAATCGTGCCGAATTTTTTCTCATTGGTATAAATTGTTTGGTTTTTTGAATGAATGGAGGACATCTCTCCTGAACCCTAAGTGTTGTAAAAACTGTAGGTACCTTTCGATTCTTGTGTTGAGTACATACTAGCTCTGTTAGCAGCATGCCCTGTTCTGGTCACAGTTGCTTAGACAATAGTTCTGTGGTACAGTTGGTGTTTTCACGAGACTTACCTTGGAATACGGTAGCACTCCTTCTTATAGGTGCTGTTTTTGGATGAGTTTCGTATTTCTTCCTTTTTTTTTTTTTAAACCAGATCTGTTTTCTTTTGCCAGGTGTTCAGATCACAGCTCAGTATTTCTTCAGTCAGTGATCAAGATGCCTGCAGAGCAGGATTACAGCCAGTTAGCCAGTGGAAAGCCTACGGCCTCAACGGGTATCCGGGTAGGTACTTCTGATTTCAAGAAAAATTAAACACAACTTTGTTGCTTTGGATTCAGGCATCTTCCATCTTATCCTCCTTGCCCTGCCTGAAAAAGCTATTTTGGTTTGCCTAAGTGCAATTCAATGTTATTTTAAGTGCAGGAGGACAAACGAGTCTGCTAAAGGATGGGATGTGGCAATATATATGAAGGTGAGAACAGAAGGGCCAGTTGTTTCAGTCTCTGATCAACCAGACCATCCCTCATGAGAATGGATTCCTGTTGTCTTTGACAGAGATTTTATATTTCTGTAGCATCTATTTTTCCTCAACATATATCATGAAAATTAGGTAAGTGACTGAAATACAGTCATTTCAGGGCTGAAATGTGGCATCTACTTGCTGGTGTAGAACACTGAGTACAGTAAGTGAATAAGAACCTCTTGTCCTATTCAAGGTGCAGAGTAATTTCATTAGGCAGGTTATTTCAAAAACTGAAATGGATCTTAGGTTTGCAGGTCAGCTGGTGGAATCACAGAAAGATGTTAGGCTGGAAGAGGCCTCCAGAGGTCTAGTCCAACTCCCTGCTTGAAGCAGGGTTAAGCTGAAAGTTAGATCAGGTTGCTTAGAGCTTTGTATGGGTGAGTTTTGGAAATCTCCAAGGACAGAGATTACACAGCCTCTCTGGGCACCTGTTCCAGTGTTTGGCCACTCTTCTTGTGGTTTTTTTTTTCACCTTATATCTAATCGAAATTTGCCTTGCTGTAATTTGTGACTGTTGCCTTTCATAATCTTGCTATGCACCTCTGAGAAGAATCTGGCTCCACCTTCTCTATAATGCCCCTTTAGGTAGCTCTTACTAATATAGGCCAACGTATAATCAGCCTTTATTGCTGCAAGGGTGCACTACTGACTCCTGTTCAATTTGTCCTCCAAGACCCCCTGGCCCTTTGATTTAGAGCTGCTCCCTGGTCTTCAGGTCCTCAAGCCATACTGTTGCATGAGGTTATTTTGCCCCAGGTGCAGGATTATCACTGTTGAACTTCCTGAGGTTCTTGTTGGCCCATTCCTTTGGTTGTCAAGGTCCCTTTCAGTGGCAGCAGTAGCTTCCAGCATATCCACTGCTGCCCCAATTTAGTGTTACCTGTATGTGTGATAAGGATGAACATCCCATCATCCAGGTTGTTGATGTAGATGTAGTTATCAGTCTTGGCCCCAGTATCAATGTGAGGAACGCAGCTCATAACAGCCACTGGTTAGACTTTGAACCATCAAATCACTGTTCTTTAAGCCTGGTGGCCCAGCCAGCTTTTGCTCACCCTTTTAGTTTACCCATAAAATCCATGAGCCCCCAGTTTGGCTCCGGTGATGCTGCAGGAGACCAACTGGAAAACTTTGCTAAAGCCAGGGTAAACAGCATCCCCTGCTCTCCCCTTGTCTGGGCATGTCACTGTAGCGTGCAGTAAGGCTGGTTAGACAAAATTTGCCTCCAGTAAATCCATGCTGGCTGTTCCCAGCCACCTTCTGTCTGGAAATGGCTGTCATGAAAGTTTGCTCCATAATCTTACCAGGGGTTTTAGTAAGGCTGATGAGTTTGTAGTTCCCCAGATCCTTCCTATTTCATGGATTTTTGTTTGATTGATTTTGGTTTTTCTCATGTTTCTTTTGGTTCATTGGGACTGCAGTCAGTGTCTGTGTGGGTTGCTATGAAGCCAGCCTACCATTTCTGAAACTGAGGCAGCCACACTAGCCATCTGGCATGGTTAATACATAGGGAATTGAATAACTTCAGGAGAAAGGCTTCCATCTCTTCTTGCCCCTATAAATTTTTTGTTCCACTTACCTGTCATATTATAGTTGCCCTTGCTTAGTCTCACTTGTCATTTTATGTCTGTCTAAATGTCTTTCCTAGCAATTACATGGGGAGGGGATCACAAGTGTTCCACTTAACTGCATTTTTCTTCTGCTTTGACAAAGAAAACCTTTCACTAAAATGAAATGCAAATACATTAACAAATTCTCAGTCCTGTTTAGAATGAAGTCATGTGTGGGCAAGAATAATATTTTATCCTTTTCCAGCTACCTTTATCTGGACATCCTAAAGCATGATAAGATATTTAACCAACTGCCCCAATAGCCTTCTAAAATAAGTTAGAATTTCTTTAGTTTGTCTATGGGTAAATGGAAGGGAAGTCATTTGGTTTTGTCCCCACAGTGAGCAATGAAATATAAGACCAAGGAAGCTGGGTGAATTTCTGTTGCAGTGTCCTGAGTTCTGTGAAATGTGGGTGATGCTGTCTTTGGGTCTTTGTAACTGACACAAACTGGTTTTATGAGGGGTTGTTCTTGTTGCTAGACATCTTGTGTGTCTTATCCTTCCTTTGACTGAGGCTGGAGACCACTTTCACTGGGTGTAAATTAATTCCTGGTGTGCCACAAGATTTTGCTGCAGTAAGAGAATTGCATCTGCTTCCTCAAGGCAGATTCCTTTAGTATATAGATCCCCAAAGAATTTGTCTTTTGCCCATTCCACTCAGACCAACTCTTTCAAGGCCAAGAGGTTCAATTGTGTTGCCTTCAAAACTTGTCTGTGGTGTTCTTTAGTCAGCTCAGAAAGATTGCTACAGAAATAACATTTCTTACTCTTACTCTTACTCTTCTGCCTCCCATGTGTGATAAGTCACTGATTTCTAGCACTATTGGCCCTCCCAGTCTTGAACGTTAGTGTAGAATTTTATAGTAGAACTCTGCAACTGTTAGAAATTCAGGGTTTTCTGCCTTTCTTGACATCAGAAGCATAGCAGTAACCCACTTTTTAGTTGTTCTCGCTTTTGTAAATCTAGACTAATCTGGTTTCTTAGGAGTAAGCAACGAAAGGTTTGGAGAGACATGAGCGTGTTCTAAGCTTCTGATACAAGAGTCATAAAATTTGGATTCTTATTCTCGGCTCTGTGTGTAACTCGCCCTCCAGGCTTCAATTCCTTCATTAATACATACCTAGTAGAGCGTAATTTCATGAAAGTAGTAAAGTGCTTTGAGAACCCCACATTAAAGGCTGTAGATGGGAAGGGCATTATTATTATTCTGTTCTACGCAGAGGCCAACAGAAAGTAAATTTAATGCTTCTGGCAAAGAAACTTCTTGTAACCAGACCTATCAGAAGGCTGCCGTAGTCTGAAGGTGCAGGGAATGGAGTGAAATGAATGACAGTATATTATTAATACACTGAAGGCTCTTTTTCTAACCAGTTCATTTAATGTTGTGAGGTCTGTGAGATATGCTGGCAGGAAGCTGCTTCTTTGCTTTTATTACCACTTTTATAAGGCCACAAGGCAAGTTTGTATCCTACTGAGACTCCTAGCCTTGCTTCTTCCTTTTTCATCTATTTTTGTCTCTGTTTAACTTGATATGACTGAGAAGTTCAAAAAGACGCAGTAGGCCAAAACCTTGAACCCTCCTTTTCCTTTGTTCCTCCTATACCCTTATCTCTCTTTGTACGTGAATTTTGTGCTGGTGAGTCTTACTGAATTGACAGTCTTTGAGAGAGTGCCTTGATTCTCGGAGTAGGTACAATACAGATTAATAGCATCTTCCCATCAGACGCTCATTCATCAATACCGTCGACCCTGGCCTGGAAGGAAACACCCCTGGGGTGCTGGGGAGAAAATTCCAGTGAAGAATCCTGTTAGCACTCCTGGTGATGGCAGATCTTATGTCAAGGACTCTTGTCTGTTAAGATACAGACCAAATCAATCCATTACATCTCTGCTAACCCTCTTATTTGGGCTGCTGCTTGAACTCTGCCTGAGGTGCCTGGCTAACTGAATGTGCAGACTAGCTACGTGTTTATTTTGTTTTGTTAATTAACAATGACTGCAAAGTATTTGCAGTCAGCATCAAGCAGTTTGGGATATAATTTGACTTTCATCCCCTTTGAGTACTACCATACCAAAATACAAAGATGGGTGCAACCAGACTTGCCTGGAAATAAGCATGAAGCAAAGGAGAGGACAGTTTACGTTACTAGGGACTTGCTCAGCCCGTGGACTGCTCTCTGCAGTTAATGACACTGCAGTAGCAATAAGAAGACAGTATGAGTTTAGAGGCAGCGACAAGGTTAGTTTGAAGTCTAGAAAAACTAGGCCAGAATTACTTTAACTTTGCAGGGTTCAAGACAAAAATCTTGCTGAATCACTTCAAAATCAAATTTACTCCAAGGCAATTGGCTTTCCAAGTTCTTACTCCTTTATCTACCTGTAATCAATATGCCTTACACAGATATGTCCTTTATTGTCATTTTTTACTTGAACCAGTGTTGGCTGCCCTCCCTGCCTTCTACCTTATGGCCACCATTTGTTTGTACTGAAAAAAACAATAGGTTTTAACTTAACTATTCAGACCTGTTAATAGATTTCATCAGTTTACATGCAAAGTCAGTGGTTATATATCTAAGGTGTTTTTTCAGTACCTCTGACCTCTGTCCTTTGCTCTAGTTTTAGAAAAAACAGAGATATGCCTAATCATACTTTCTCCCCACCCCCTCCCTTTTTCTCTGTGGTCAGGGTTTATTTTCATACCAAACCCTTTCCTTCCGGGCTGCCAGCGTCACTGGGTGAAACAGTGTCTCAAGCTATACCCCCAGAAACCCAATGTCTGCAACCTGGACCTGCACATGGCTCCTGAGAAGACCATTGACCTGTGGGGACAGAGCAAGGAGCAGCTGAAGTAAGTCCACAATAACCTTTGGTGGTCAAAACTAACGGAGCCAGAAGGTCTCACCTCTGAGGAGGTCTAAGAAAAATGAGCAGGGAAGGGAAGCTGAAAAAGATTGTGTCCGTGCTGGCAGTATACAGATGGTGGCAGATATGCCAAGTTAAAGATGGATTTTTCATGGCTTGATGTGCATCCTTGTTAATTCTCTGCTTTCACGCTCACAATGAGATTTTCTAGTAGTCAAATGTAAAATAGTGACCCTGGCTGATGATATGGTGCTTGGAAGTTTGCTAAGCTCAGCTACAAGTGGAACCATGAGGTCCCTCTAGGCCTCAGTTTTCCTGAGGCAAAAGGGATCCTTTCCAAACACCCCACTCATGCTAGCTCTTCTTCCCAGTCAGCTGTCAGACCTATTATACTGTAATTAAAAGACTGTTATCTGCACTTTTTTTAACTTCTCAAGTCAGCTAGTTTCTGTGGGTTTTTTATCTTCCAAAGTATTTCTTTGTTTTGGTTTGGGGTTTGGTGGTTTTTTTTTTTCATTCAATCTGAGATGGTGATTAAATGTACCATTTTAATGGCAATCCTGTTTACTCTGGAAAAACTGCCACAGGTTCAGAGTTCTGTGGCCGACGCAGCTGCCTTTCCTCTACCTGATTTGGAAGTTAATGGAGAATTTGTCCAAGTTTTGAAGTCAAGTAGAAAGTTTTAAAGTCAAAGTTTTAAAGGCCTTTTTTTTTTTTAAATTAGTCACCTGTAAAAATACATACAAGATAGATTCTGTTTACAGTACACAATCTTTTACTTATTTGGGTATTTATCATTACCTTGTTGACTTCACTGCTCATTTTTCATAACAATTGTTTCATGTGATGGAGTGACCAGAATTCCCTACAACTCTCATCTTCCACCTCAGTCTTTTAGTAAATTTACATGCTGAGATTTTTTTTCAAAAATACTCTTAACATCTACAAGATATGGAATGGCAAAAGCAAGATTTGGACTTCTAAATATTTGCACCTAGGAGAGAAGTTATGCCCCACTTGTGTTTTTTCCAGGCTCAGTCAGAATTAGTTACAGAAATTCAGACACCTTTTTTGTGTTCCATCAAGGATGAAAAATTGTTCTTTGAAAGTATTGTGCATTATGCCCTACAGCTGAAAAAAGTGGGGTACTGTTCCAGCTTGACAGGCCTTTCCCAGCAGCACCTCCTGCGTGCACAGAGAATGATCAGAACAGAGGTTAATTTGCAGCTGAATCCAGTTCAGTTGAAAACAGTGTTTGGAAGAGTGATGGCTGGCAGAAACACTGGCAGTTTTATTAAGCACTTGCCTGAGTCTTCAAGTGAGCAAACTGCTGTATTTGTGCTTTTACCTAGGGGACAGCTGATCAAACTAGCCAACTTGTCTAGTATCGGGAGTGAGAGCCTTTCAGGGAGGGGAGAAACAGAGTGCTTAACTAAAAAGAGGTCTACTTCCAAGATTGGACACAACTTTAATGCTTTTTAAAGCCATCAGGAAGATGCGTAAATGTGCTTGGGTCATGGCTTATCTGCTCTTTGCAGGATGCAGGAATCACAAGGTAGGGAGAGTCCATACAGTTCCTAGAAACTTATGCAATGCTCTCTTCACAAAGTGGAGTTTGGGTATTTTCTTTAGTGCTGGGGACAATTAAAAGCATAAAACGGGGTAGAGCATCCCTATGGGGGATATATATGTCCTTGTGTATAAGGAAAAGGCTGGGGGGATTTTATAGATGCAATCTTTCACTAGTGAGTGAAGAAAAAAGGGAGCTTCAGACCAAAGCCCCCCTGCTGTTCAGTCTTGTTGTCTTTCTAACATAGTTACACCACAATTTCTCTGTGCTTTCTTGTAGGAGCACCTGCTGCTACAGCTCTAGGAACTCATTGTTTCCAGATACATAACACTCAGACTTTCCTTTCCTTAGCAATCACATGTGAAATCACATGCAAAATACTAAGTTCTGGGAATAAGGACCTACCAAACATATTAGGGTTCCTGCTGTTGTGCAAACACTCTAGCACTGTAGTGAAAGAAGGGCACTTTCAAAAGGCATGTGCTAAAAATGTTTAATTATGAGCATTAAGTTTGTCGATTGAAAGATGTAGAGGAATGAGTTGTGGGCTCTCCGTTTTCTAAATGCTCTGTTACCTGCTTGTAGGTAGCTTGTAGGCTTCATAAATTATTCCAAGCAGTATGTATTGGACAGTTACTGTGTTGCTGCATGTTGTGGTTTAACCCAGCAGGCAGCTAAACACCCCACAGCCGTTTGCTCACTCCCTCCCCTCCCCCCTCAGTGGGATGGGGGAGAGAATTGGAGGAAAAAAAAAAGTAAAATTCGTGGGTTGAGATAAAGACAGTTTAATAGGACAGAAAAGGAAGGGAAAATAATAATAATAATAATGATAAAAGACTATACAAAGAAAGTGATGTACAATGCAGTTGCTCACCACCTGCCGACCAATGCCCAGCCAGTTCCCAAGCAGCAGT
>NW_008795405.1:3399204-3413283 GCF_000699145.1 Aptenodytes forsteri | reverse complement strand
GAAGTTGTTGTTCCAGTAGCAGGGGCAGCTGCAGCAAGCAGTTGAATTTTTGTTACTTACAGCACTGTGTATTCAAGTGTTCAAGTGTATTCAAGCATCCACTTCAGTCTGCTCAAGCCTGGGTTGCTTGCTGAGTGTGTGAGAAGAGCTACCTATACCTGTCAGACTCCTAATGCAGGTCAGTAGCCACTTCAGGGGGCCGCCTTCCCCAGGCTTTAGCTCTTGAGCACTCTTGGAAAAGCTGATTCCTTGCCATGTTCTTCTCTGTTGAGAGAGCCTAGGAAGAGTAACTTTTCCATTTAAGTTTGGTGTCAGAAGTTGGATGATGAGAATGCTGTTGCATGATACTATGCCTGCAGGATCTCCCCACCTCATTCTTTAGGTTCGGTATCCTCTATGAATGTGTCAGTAATTTCAAATCATAATAATCCCTAATGCCTAGTTTGGTTTTGCATTTTCAATTTATATTTCTCCTAGAGTTTTACTCTTGTATTGGTTTGGTGTGTACCAGGGTTACCCTCAGCAGACACCTGATGTGCTGGCAGGGACATGCATGGTAACATGGGTTAGAATATAAATTATACAGGTGTTTTGCAACCATGGATCCTTGTTGTGGGGCTGTGCGTATCAAACTGAAGTCTCATCGCACAACCAGATAGTGACTTGTGGGCAGGGTGCAGGCAAGCTCTTCAGGCCACTCATAAGTCATGTGAAACTGTGAGTATGTGTTTGTGTGTCCAGGAAAGGGATTTGTCCCAGTTTTTTGTCTGTTAATGGCAGATTTTGAAATTCAAAGTTGGAATTTACTGGGGGAAAAAATCACTTCTTAAAGTGTTTGCTGGTGTAATGGTCTTCATATCAGCACATGTGGGAGAAGTGAGTGCTGGGTCACAGCAACGTTACTGTGCCTTGTGTGGGTTTTGGGTTGCTTCAAGAATGTAGAAAAACGAAATGCAAGGCTTCTACATTAGCAAGGAAACTGTGGGCACGTTTGCTTTCCTTTGCACTCTGGTCCATGTCAGTGGAGGAGCTGCAGATGGACTGCATCTGTAGCTCTGAGCAGAAACGGGGCTGGAGCAGAAGCCCTGCGGGGGTGGCTGAGGAGCTGGTGAACCTGGCGAGAAGGTGCAACTCTCTTCCTCTCGCTGTCCTGCAAGGGATGCTACAACAGCCCCAAAGAAGGTCTGGGCTGCGTGGATAGAAAGCAGGTGATGGTACGGGATAAAACTTCACTGACAGGAGTTTCTGTCAGCAGCTTTATGCACTAAAGGTATTGTCATATGCTTTTTAAGACTTTCTAAGAGACTCTAAACCTGTATACTTGTTGTGGTTTAACCCGGCAGGCAGCTGAATGCCACACAGCCATTCACTCACTCCCCCCGCAGTGGGATGGGGGAGAGAATCAGGTTAAAAAAAAAAAGTAAAATTTGTGGGTTGAGATAAAGACAGTTTAATAGGACAGAAAAGGAAGGGAAAATAATAATAATAACAATAATAATAGAATATACAAAATAAGTGATGCACAATGCAATTGCTCACCACCCGCCCACCGATGCCCAGCCAGTTCTTGAGCAGCGGTCACCGCCCCCCTGCCAACTCCCCCCAGTTTATGTACTGAGCATGACGTCATACAGTATGGAATATCCCTTTGGCCAGTTTGGGTCAGCTGTCCTGGCTGTGCCCCCTCCCAGCTTCTCGCTGGCAGGGCATGAGAAGCTGAAAAGTCCTTGACTAGTGTAAGCACTGCTTAGCAACAACTAAAACATCGGTGTGTTATCAACATTTTTCTCATCCTAAACCCAAAACACAGCACTGTACCAGCTACTAGGAAGGAAATTAACTCTATCCCAGCCGAAACCAGGACACTGCATTATGGTAATTGCAGTTGCTGTTACCCTACGACCAAGATGGAAACTGGAAAGATGACTTTCAATAATCAGTGAGCTATGAAAAATTACTGAAGGTGAAGAAACTGGCCTTTTACTCCTGTTCCTGGTTTATCTTAAGAGCATCAGTACGGTATAGGTGAAGGGCAGAAACAAGCTGTGTATCCAGGTAGAAATGCACATTAACTGCAGATGCTTGGCTGAGACTTGACCATGGCAGCACAAATATGAATCCTGTTTTGTAAAAGAGAGCATGTTTTACTGAACTAATGAGGCTATAAATGAGAGCCAACCATCTGGTGCTACTGTTTATCATCATGTTCTGAGTACATTTCACTTTTCTTTCTTTCTTTACCATAACACATGACTTAGCTTGAGAAAAGAAGCTGAAATGGCTGGAATAAGTGGACTAGAAGATAGATGTGTACCTTCTTGTATTTGTCACTAGCATGTTTCTATCTGATTTACTATAGTAATACTCTGTAACTTTTTAAGGACTTTTCCATAGGCCATAGTAAAAGCCCATCCCTGAGGTCTCTTCCTGCCTTCACCACCTTCAAGTAAGAATGGTAAATTGGCGTGTGGCTTCAGACCACTGAGTCCCTCTGCATTAGGGTTGTCACTTGAGAAGAACAGTTTTTTGTCCTGCATAAGAGTCTGGATAGGAGACACCTGCACTCTGGACTTCTTGACATTACAAGAAGTGTATGGTCAGAGCTAGAACAGTCTTGCTTCTTATTGAACACTGAGTCAGTCCGTCCTAAGGACTTCTTGTAAAAGTACCAAGCAGTAGAACTAACGGTCCTTTGCAGTATTATGTAGCTTGATACGCTTCATTGTCAGGCGAAGCATCTTCCTTTCTCGTCATTTTCCATTAATTGCCTAGAATATTTTTTCCTTGTGTTTGCAGCTTTTAGATCTTCACAGATTCTGTTCTTTCACTTTCAGGTGCTCAAATAGTACATGCTTAATTCTGACTTGTAAATCTGCACCAGTTCATTGTGTTGTCTCCATCTGATAACCCGTTATGTACCACGTTGAAAATGCATGCTTTCAAGCAATGACAGCAGTTGGCAGTAGGCGCTATAGCTTACACAAATTGCATTAATTGAATTTTCAAGGTCTTTGGAGGAAAAAAATAATGGCACTGAAAATAAAAGTTTAGCATTAATGGTTTTAATAGTCTGTCATATGGATGAGTGAATCTCATTACTGTATGCTGCGCTACCAGAAGACCCCTCAGAAATTAAGACATATCCTATTTCTTTCCATTTTATCTTTGCAGAAGGAAAGGTTCCAGTAAACGGGAGCCCAGAAGCTTATTGGAGAAGCTGCGCTGGGTGACCCTTGGTTACCATTATAATTGGGATACTAAGGTATTGAAATTAAATTCTTCTCCATTTTTCTTAGCTGTAAGCACTCAGAATGGCAGACAGAGGAGGGTATCATGGAATAAAATGCTTATGATTCTACAAGACAGTCTTGAACGGCTGTAACAAACCACGTTTGTAAGAACATTTTAATCTGTTTTAGTTTACTGTGAAGGATTTAACAGCAAAAGTCCATTGCTGCATTCTTTCCTTTGGTAGCATATACTCAGCTCTAGACCTGTGACTCTGTTTCAGGGTGAGCATTTTTAGTGTACCGAAAGGGACGGTCACAAAAGCATCGTTAACTACGTAAGGTGAGAATGACCTTGCGTGCTTAAAGACAGCTACTTCTGAGAAACTACTCCTCTTTGGAGGAGTGAGCAAGAGCAGGAAGAGACTGCTGCTGATGTGACTTTGAACTTAAGAGTCTGAACCAGTATAGTACAGTCTCACCAACAGCTATTTTGGGGCTCCTGACCAAAATGAACTTTTTCATAAGACTGAGTCAGATGGAGGCTGAGAAAGGATGGAAGAGTGAATATACAGTCTTATCAGTATACTGCAGATACTTAACCAAATCTGCTTGCAGCCTTATATTTACCAGGTCAGCCTGTTATTGGGTGGCCTTAATAAAAACTTGGTTATTCCCTTCCGGTCCTCTCAGAATCACTCATGGGAGAGAGAAAAAGTAGGTTTGCAATTGATTCCTGTTTGTCTTATTCTTCAAAGAAGGAACAAAGATGTTTGTTTCAGAGCTCTGTTGATGAGATACAGAACTGTCTTTTTATTGGCAGCTTTAGGTAGTGACCAAGCAGATCCTCAGGATGTTGGTACTAACCTTAGGTACTAATCTTACTGACTTCCAAGTTTGCCATCCGGATATAATGATTAACTCCACGATTAATTGAATCTCTGACAGACTCAGCATAGGCCCAGAATTAAACGATAAGAGGTAAACTTGCTGTGGTTCTGTCTGTTGTAGTCATTTCCCAGGCAAATATGATGTCCTTCTCCATGATTATCAGCCAGACTTCTGAGTTCTCATTCAATGTTTGTTTCCAGTTGTATTTGCTGCTCTGATGTTCTGGGTGTGGTTTGTTTTTTTTTTTTCCTGCTCTCCTTCCTCCAGAAATACTCAGCAAATCACCACACTCCTTTCCCCTCAGACCTTGCATTCCTGTCAGAACAAGTGGCCGCAGCCTGCGGGTTCCGGGGTTTCCAAGCCCAAGCAGGTATCTTGAACTACTACCATTTTGATTCTTCACTGGGAATTCATGTGGATGAGTCTGAACTAGACCATTCTCGGCCCCTTTTATCATTCAGGTGAGTCAAGGAAAGCACTGGCGTGTTGTGGAAGGATTGGTGGCTTTTTTTCTACGGTTGCATATGGTTATAGGAAGTCGGTATGATGTAGTTTGCTAATTGGGTATATAATCTTCACTCTCTGAAGATCTGAATAGTAGGAAGCTGTTGCTCAAGGGCATAGGTTCTTCTTTGAAGGCTGCTTGAATAGCATGGATGTGGCGCCTGGAGTGGAAGAGCTCTTTGCACAGAGCACAGTTCTGTCCTAAAGCAGCAGAGTGGCAACTGGGTACTAGCAGGCAAGGATGAAATACCTCAGCAGAGCTTCAAACCTGGCAGGGCAGCTGTTCACACTACGCCTACCTTGAACCAGGCCTCTTAGTCTGTTTTCCATGTTCTCATTGTAAAGTTGTTCCTAGGAGCCCATCTGGATTTCTTGTTTGGTTTTTTTTTTTTATATAAAGGGATTTAGCTGCTAGTATTTTCTTACTGTACATATAATTGTTCTCTATCTGAATTTGTTTTCTCTTCTCTCTCCATCCTCAAACCATCTCTAGTTTTGGGCAGTCCTCGATATTTTTGCTTGGGGGCCTGAAGCGGGAGGAGGCCCCAACAGCAATGTTTATGCACAGTGGAGATATCATGGTGATGTCTGGCTTCAGCCGTCTGCTGCACCATGCCGTCCCCAGGGTCCTCCCCAACCCTGAAGGGACAGCTTTGCCTTCGTGCCTGGACCAAGCACTTTCTTCAGACCTTCCTGTTGGCTCAGTCATTGAGCACAGCTCTGATGAGGATTGGCAGGTCTGTGCCAAGTACTTGCAGTCTTCCCGCATAAATATGACTATTCGGCAGGTGTTGGCTGAGGGTCAGAAATTTCCAGAGGAATCTGGGACAAACGGAAAGGGCCAAGCACCCTCTGAAGACAGTCACCATCAGGAGAACAGCAGAGCCAAGAGACATAAGCCAAATACAGACAGCTGAGAGCGGGAGATCATGCTGACGTGGACTGGACAGGCAACCTCCATATGGAATTGGGAACTAATGTAATCTACTAGAAGTCACTTGTCTGTATTGGGATTAATAAACTTCTGCAGAATAAATGTAGTCCTTCATGCTGTAAGAAAAAGGTTGGGGGAGAAAAAGAATTTAAAAGGAAAAGGCGAAGTTCAGGACTGGGACTCAGGAGATGAGCTCTATTGCCATTTTGTTGCAGACGTTTACTGTACTCTGTTCCCTTTGAAATATCTGTATGTCAGAGAATTTTAAGCTTGGTTCAGTGATGCTCATAAAGTATTTTGATATCATTGGGCAGAAAGTGCTGGCAAAAGATACATAATTGCTATGTGTTAAAGAATCCTATTGGGCCTGTAAAGCTCAGCTGAAGTGCAGTAACAAGTATGAATGAGAATGGGCTGCTATGGGTGTGAGACCTACCTGCAGCATTTCCAAGAGAATTACCTCTACAGCAAAAATTGCTTCAGTGGTCAGAAACTAGCAGCTCCCTCGAGCAACACCTGCTGTAAGCTTGCTGTAGTCCTGTGCTCTCCTTTTGCCCGCTTGCACCCCCTCAGCTGCAGCAGAAGCTGCGCTTATGAGTGGAACTGGACATTTTTTGCATACCTCAGATTTTAGAGAGAAACAAGTGGGGGCAATATCTACTTAGAATATCTAGTAGCTCCCAGCTGGGTCTCCTCCCAACAGTAAGTACGTGACTGAGCCCTGCATCCCCATTCTTTCAAAACTGCCCCCTCTTAAGTGCCTGCAGATTATGGTCCTCCAGTCCCAAGCTAGCATCTTTAAGGAACAGAATGACTTGCAAGTAGAAGCAATGAAGTTGTAAATGAAGTACCTAAAAAATTAATTGGTGACTATCTCTGTCACCCAAAGGTAAATATATTGAAACAAAGAAAAGTACTAGCTTTTGTGCCAGTTCTCTTTAAGACTCAAGACCTTCCTATCTGCTTTTTAATGCAATTTTAATTGTTAGAGTGGAATGCACTATCCCTGGGGTATTTTGTTGCACTTTCCCAATGAATAAACTTCCTCGGTTTTTAAATTAAAGATCTCTATCAGGTTTGGGCTGGCTTTTTTCTTCTTTTCTTTTTCTCCCTGTTAGTTATTTCAGTGTATTGTTAACGCTCCCGCATCCCTTGTGCTGTTCCCTCTAGGCTTCTTCTGGATCTACTCCCTCTGCCATCTGCCAGCTCCGGTGGAGGAGCTACTTTGCTTATGGGCAGTTCAGGGTTTGTTGGGCCGTTTCAGAGAGGTGTTGCCTGCGGTATCAAATTGCAATTTAATATGTCTGTGGCAGCTTTTCCTCATGGGGAAAGTGTGTCTGGTCCGCTTATTTCATAGCAGGTGAGTGTGTGTGTGCACACAATTAATTCCTTATATAGTACTGCAAAGAGCTCCAGTAATTTAATGTCTAAAATAATCAGATGTGGGTTTTAATATCTTATTCTATGCCAGAAATGTGTCCTTTCTGTATCCTACGCCTGGTGTATTTACAGCTGAGCCCTGGGAGAGTGAATACTATTACGCAGAGAGCTTACAACATGACCAGAAAGGAAAGTTGACTGAGTAAGTCTCAGAAAACAGCAAAGCTTCCTTAGTGGCACTTGAAGGTGGGGAAGGGGAGAGGAATATTTGTTTTCCTGACAGTGAGAAGGCAGATTGACTGTTCTTCACCCTTGAGAGGGAAGCAAAAATCTGCCAACTCACTCAGCACTGAAGACGGGAGAAGACAGAGTCATGGAACTAGATGGTCATGAACTGGAGCTGGTTTCTTCATGTCGCAGGCTGAGGTTTAAGTCCATGGTTCTCATTTCTTATGTCTTCAGTTCCCTACAAATATGTAACAAGTGACAAGCAATCATTTATTCCAGGATTCAATTGTTCCTGTGATTCAAGGACAAGAAACCATACTGCTTATCCTCAGCAGTTTGAAATTGTAGTTAATGCTGCAAACTACTGATAGCAATTGGTCATGGGAAGTATCCAGTCCATTGAAGGCTTATGTTTAGATGTGACCGAGTTGAGAATTTGCTGAGTTACTGACTTGCAGTCAAGCTTGTTATCTAATGCCGTTGTGAGTGAGAGACAGCCCTGATCTAATTCTGTATCAGACACCCAGAAAATGAAAAGTCCATGACCCAGAAATGGGCATACGGGAAATGACCCAGGAAAAAAAAAAGTCTTCCGTGTACAAAGAGAAACAACTGTAAGAAGGGAGAATTTCCTGAACTGCCAGCCTAGCAGGAGCATTGGTTCTGTGACCACGGAAGAGTGGAGTACAAATGAGCAAACCACAGGACGTCTGTGGGCTCTGCAAACTGTGCTTCCAGAACATGATTTTGAAGAGGCAGCAACAGCCCTGGGAAGAAGGCGGGGAATAGGGCTGCATCCAGTGATACACTCTGCTAATTTTCCTTCTAGGACAGAATGGTTGGGAACCGTTGACCTACTCTACACAGCTCCCAGGCTGCGACGTTGCACCTCATTTGTTTAGGTTTGTGATGACACAACAGGATTTTTCATAGCACTGATCAAATTTTTGTATCTATAGGTACCACAGATATTTGCTTGTGTTCATATAGGAGCACGCTGAGATCATCTCTGTAGCTTTTAATTCCTCTAAAGGAGAAGTACTGCCCAAGGGCCACAAGCACAAAATTGCATCAATGGCATAGGCAGCAGTCTTCTAGGATGTCCTGCTGTGCACAGCTGAGGGGAGGGAAAGAAGAGGTCATCTGGACCAATTCTGCAAGAAAATTAATGTAATGAGTTGATTACAGGAAGATAATAATGTGTTTAATTCAAGGTCACCTGGAAATGAAGCATGCTGTTTACCACATGTACTCTGTTCATTATGTGATCTATAGATAAAGCTAATTGTTCAAGAGAGTTTAAACAATTACTGATTTTTTTTTTTTTATAATCGAGAGTAAAGGGAAAATAAAATCTCCAGTTAAATCAGAATCAAAGCACAGTGGGATGAACACTGGAAGCAGAAGAGGAAACTGCCTGTACAAACTTAGAATTTTCAGTCCTCTTGAGAGTACTGTGCTAGAGAAGTTCAATGTTACAAACCAGACTGCTGGCTAGTGCTGAAGACAGATTTACTGCATGCCCTCTGCACGCCAACCAGGCAGTAACTTACGGGCAAAGCGGTCCCTAGAGCTGTGCCTGCTGCCTGATTCTGATCTTGTATTTTTCCTTTCTTTGAGAGCTTGTTGACATTTTTTCCTCACTGTGCCACATCAGATATTTCTACAGGTAGTAGTAAGGTGCACCTAAGCTCCTCTTATTTATGCTACATGCTCTGCTGAGCTAGTGGGTAGGGAGAAGCTAGTAGCTAGGGAAGAAGCTAGTAGGTAGGGAATACCCAGATAGCAGTACAGTATCTCACTGCCATGGCTACAGGTCCAGGTTGAAGCCAGCTTGCATCTCATGGAGTGCAGACGAGTTTGGATCTGTCATCATCTATTCATGTAGGTCATTCTCATTCTCTGCATCACACCTGAAGCAGGATAGATTTAGCACGGAAAAAAGACTTGTCGGTGGCAAGACTGTCTTCCACTTAATTGGGATGCAAAATTAATTGAGCTATAATCCAGTGTGCTCTAAGCATACTTTAGTTCTGATGAAATCATAAAACTTGCCTGGGTCTGAACACATTACCTCAAAAAGTTAACAGAAGTACATGGACTGCAGAAATTAATGAGCCAGAAAAATAAGTTGCTGGAGGCCTCAAAAGACCTATACATAAAAGGCCTTTTTTGGATAATCTCTATGCAAGAAGAGACTTTGAGAGAAAACCAGTGACAGTCATCCACAGTCTGCTGATGCCTCTCTAAATCCTAATAACCAAAGCTGGTTGAAAACAATCTGTAGCATAACGCTATAGATGTGGTACAAGAGGCACAAGATGGGGCTGACACAAGTTTAGCACAGTACAAAATAAGTTCCGCTATTTGTATTTAGCAAATGATAATCACAAATACCTTAATAAAACCATTTTTCTATACAAAGAATTGAACACTGACTAAGAATATGTTCACATATGCTCTGGTAAAGTTGAGGTGAGATAAAAGTTGCCACTGTGCAAGTTACAGCTTAGTTCATAGAAGCTGTTTCCTTGCATCATCTTCTGATATCCACAGTCAAAGGACCACAGAAATGGTGGTTGAAGGGACCTCTGGAGGTGTCTAGTCCAACCTCCCCCTAGGAATAGCGCTGTTGCCAACGGGCTACCCACGTGAGACTTAGAAGCCTTCCATGATGGAGACTATGGTACTACCATTTCTTTTGGTAACCTGTGCCAGTGCTGCTCTACTCACCTTATGAAGAAATTTTGCCTTATGTCATGCCTGAGTTTCCCAAAATACAACTTGTAACCATTCCTTCTGCCTTTTTCTTACCATCTGTTACTACCAAGAGTTTGGTTCCACTGTCATTGTAATTCTCCTTCAAATAATTGAAGTCTACAGTCTCTGTGCCACATGAAAGGACCCCAGGACTCACAACATTTCCCCATAGATCATGTGCCCTGGGCCCCTGACTTTCCTCGCTAGCCCTCTTCAGCACCTTTTCCTATTTCAGGTGGTCCACCACTCTCTCTGCTAGTGCTGGTTTCTGTTACGAACAGGATGCCAACAACAAATGGACTACTGAATCCTAGTTCCTAAACCCGCTAGATCCACCAGATCCACTTAAATCCACTGGACCTTGGGCTGTGGGGTTTTTTTACAGTTTCCTAAATTTAATAATTTTTTTCCTCCCATCTACATCACAATAAAACAAAAGCAGTAGTTTTATGAGGTGCAGAATGAATGTACCATGGTTCCCTATGGATTTATGTTCCTGAAAAATGGTGAGCTCTCACTGAAGCTTTTCTTCCAGCTAAGCATTTATAAGGGATTTTTCCCATGTGATCTCTCCAGTGTTTAATACATGCACGGTGCACCCTCTTCCTGAATCAGGGTATTTATAGGGTCCCTCTCCTCTAACTGGCTACCTGCTAAACCTGCAGGAACTTAATTAGCTGTGAAATTTATGCCATCTATCAAATCTAATTGAAATAGACCGACAGGTTTCCAAGTTACTGGACAGGAATGTGAGGACACACAGAGTTTAACACATGCACAAACCATGAGAACATAAGCCTTATTCCCTTAGGAAGCCAGGCTCAAAAGGCTCCTTAATGCAAGACTGCTCTTAATGCAGTCTTGTCTGGACTTTTATAGCAGGTCCTGCTCTGAGGGGTTTTGCTCTTGGGGTCCCGGTCAAGAGAGGAACAATCTGGAATATCAATTTTAGCCCAGTGATCATCATCCCCATCCGGTTCCTGCTATTTTAGGTGCATGGCCCCTCTTAGGAGGAGCTGACTATGCACAGAGACTCTGAACAGGTTAATCAGCTAAATGCTTATCTCTCCAAGATGGTAAATAAGTGTCTGGAGTACAGCAGGGAAGCCAAATCTGATTTTTATTCGCAGCTAGGGCTTTATTCAGATAGGCATCACGGAAGGTATCTACCACTTCCACTACACCGGGGAGAAAGTCTGGGAAAGCCTGCGCTAGCTTACCCTCTCTGCAGAAGAGAGGAGGTGTTTATTCCTCTGGACAGTGAAAGTTTTAACCTTGTGGAGGCACTTCCCGTCTCGTTTTTCCCAAGTCTGTAGGGACTATTCTGTCTCTGACCTTTTCCTATGGTGCTGTTGCATGTCCTCTTCCACAAAATCCCCATGCGTAGTGGAGTCTCCCCTGAGCTTCTCTGTGTAGCCTTTCCCTTTCTGTGTCTGTAATCCCACATCTTAGCACTGAGGTTGTGCCCTCCTTCACCGTCCCTCACTGCTTATTTCCTTAACTCAAGTGCTCAGTGCTGCTGGCTGCTGGGCTGAAGGAGGCCACTTGCCCACAATACAGCTATTCTAATCTGTTTCATGATCTCAAAGCTCTTCCAAAAGGTAGGTCAGGACCATTACCCCCTGGAAGGTCATGAGCAAGGCCAAGTTATACCAAAATGTGGGGAAACTGAAATAGAAGTAAGGTGAGGTGGCACTCACACTTAGGTGTAGGTGTGGTGCTTAGGGACATGGTTTAGTGGTAGACTTGGCAGTGTTAGGTTTATGGTTGGACTCGATGATCTTAAAGGTCTTTTCCAACCTAAATGATTCTATGAGGTACAACGAAACGTTCTCCAAATATTCTTGTTGAAACTATGTGCAGAGAGTAAAAAGTGAGTCAGTCTAGAAGACAAACTGTCTCTTTCTTCTCTGACGTTGGGAAGTCAGCACTATTAGCTTTTAGCTTCCTTCTAGGTGAATTTAAAACTCATTCTGTATTTACTGAGGAAGGCCAGAAGAATCAATAAAGGCCTTGGCTTTCTAGAGGTGATCATCTCACCAATCATTTCTGTCTCTGTTCTGTGCTAAGGGCTTAGATAAGAAGGTTTTGTTTTTGTTTTCTTTCTCCTTAATGGATAGGTTTCTTAATTAGGATGGGGGAAAAATGACTGCAATTTTGCTGTGGCAAATTAAAACCAAAATGAGGTAGCAAAGAGCAGGGTCTGGAGGGGAGGGGGGCAATCAGAGACAGCTATTGATTTTGAAATGATGGAGGAGCCAAAGGAGAGCACACAGCCTGGAAAGGAGACTCATCTTTCAAAGCACTGTTCTTGCTTAAAAACAATCAGTCCAGGCAGAGGTGTTGGTTGTTGCTGAAGCTTCGGAGTTAGCTTTGTTTTCAGACAGAATTTAAATTTTGGAAAGACTTGCTGGTTCATAAGGGAATGGCTCCTCAGACGAATCTTCAGATTGTGGAGCTAGGAATCATGGGATGGAACTGAACAAAAGTAAGCCTGAGTGAAGCATCAAGAAATTCTTAGCAGTAGCAGTAACAAAAAAATGTTCGGAAATACTTTCTTCCAAGGATGAAGAAAAAGTGTCAGTCCTCACAGCCAAGGCAGGCAGAGAAAAGGGAACAAACATACACTGAATATGGGACAAGCACCAAGATCTAACACCCTTCTCACTCCCAGTTGTTGCACAGCATGTCCCATCTTTCCTAGATCAGAGAGAATTGATCTGGCGTTGTCTTACTTTGTCCCAGTAGCTGAGAGCAAGCTTAGGTACAGCTTTCTGCCACTCCAGTCAGCACACTTTCATATACGCTGGCCTTTTCCCCCTTGGCTTTTCAGACAGCATTCCTGTAAGATTAAAGTCAGATGTTAGCCTGACCTTTTGTCAATTATAGCCAGCTCCTGGAAAGACTGTCAGAGAACAGCACCAATCTTGTAATGACTGGTTTGAGTTTGTCGGCTTGTTCTCCTTGCTATAATGAAACCTGACTTTGCAAAAGTGCTGATTGTTAGGTGTCTCTGACAGCGGGTCAGGAAGATTTTAGCCACACTACCGCAAATAATCTGCAGCCATTCTAAACCCAGCTGAATGCTGCACGCGTGTAAGCCCCTTTTCAGCCCAGACAGCTGAAAACATGCCACAGGTCCTTTTAAAGCAAGGGGTTTGTTCCACCATATAGGAGACCTCTCTTCTGTTCTTCACACTGACATTGCTCCATCAAATCCTCATCACAATGCTGGTGACAAAGTGGCATCTCTTTTGCTCCCCATAGGACTGGCAATTTGTAGGAGATAGTGTGTCCTTGTCCACAACCCATTTTTTCCCCTCACTCTTCCTCTTGCCTCCAAGCAGTGCTAGAACAAATGCAACAAAAATCTGTCCTTCCCCTGCTGCCTCCGTCTTTGTAGCTCAGATGCTGCCATGTCACCTGTTCCCTGCCTGAATCCCAACTGTAGGCAACACACGTAATTAGGTGGCAGAGAGAACTCTTCATCCCCTCCTAACGCCCTGTCCTCACTTCTCAACAGCAGGAGCACACCTCTCCAACAACTGTTTCTGCGGCTGCTCCTGCCATTGACAGCTGCTGCTGGATGTCAAACATTGAGTGTAGGGATATGGTCTCCTCCAAGCCCTTCCCGGCCCAGTGTTGTGGTTGTGCTCCAGGAGAGATCTGAGTTTGGCACACTGTTTTGATGCTTCAGCATTTACCTGGGCTGAAAGTGGAACCAGTCTGCAGACATCTCCTGGCTTGCACAGGGGTCTTATGCAGCAAGGCAAGTCTTGCATAGTCTTATTACTACCCTTGTCTAATCCACTAGCACTTCTTCCCTTCTCCTAAGGCAAAATGATAAGGGAAAAATTAAAGGAAAGAAGGATCCCAGGTGAGCAAGCATAAAGAAGTGAAGATAGGGAACTGGGGTTGTTTAGCCCGGAGAAAAGGAGGCTGAGGGGAGACCTCATCGCTCTCTACAACTACCTGAAAGGAGGTTGTAGCGAGGTGGGTGTCGGTCTCTTCTCCCAAGTAACAAGCGATAGGACGAGAGGAAATGGCCTCAAGTTGCGGCAGGGGAGGTTTAGATTGGACATGAGGAAAAATTTCTTTACTGAAAGAGTGGTTAAACATTGGAACAGGCTGCCCAGGGAAGTGGTGGAGTCCCCA
>NW_008795405.1:3387379-3399031 GCF_000699145.1 Aptenodytes forsteri | reverse complement strand
AACATTGGACCAGGCTGCCCAGGGAAGTGGTGGAGTCCCCATCCCTGGAAGTATTTAAAAGACGTGTAGATGAGGCACTTAGGGACATGGTTTAGTGGGCATGGTGGCGTTGGGTTGATGGTTGGACTCGATGATCTTAGAGGTCTCTTCCAACCTTAATGATTCTGTGATTCTATATGGCATTCTCTTTCTGATCCCTGTGGCCTACTCACCCCTCCCCTGTAGCTGCAAGCATCACTGCACACTGTTCTGGAAGAGCAGAGGCTGCTCAATGCTGAAGGCTGCAATCCCTGGCTCCACAGATCTTTAATACTTCCTTTCCCTGGAATTCACACAAGAAATGCTGCTTTTTCAGGTGACATGGAACCTACTGAGAAAACATGGGTCCCATCTGGAGAGTAAGTGTGCAGGTATTCAGTGTTTGATTGACTGAATATTATTTTCTGCAGCAGAAAAGTGGGAGAGAGAGAAACATTAGTCACATACTTGCTTAATTGAGATTTAATAGCCAAGGTCAGTGCTCAGCCAAGAATAGATAGCAGAAGCCTCCCGTGATGTGTTTTTATGATGAGATGTTCATAGCACACAGACTGATCTATTATCGGTTTTCACTATGAAAAATTTAACTATCTCCTGGAATATGCTCAAATCTATTTTGCATCATTTCCTTGCTTTTTCATTTAAAAATATCTTTCCAACGAGACCTCATGACCGTGCAAATTAGCAAATCTCTGCCGTGCGGAGAGATTGCTTCACCTCCACTGAAGTGCAGCTATTCGTTCTTTTGCCAGCCCTCTGCAAGATGACAATACCTGTTTGTCAGTGCCTAGCATGCTTTTCTGTGCTTTAAACAAAAACCCTTAAAGAGAAAAGATGAGTACTCAAGGGAAGATGCTGCACTGGGCACATCGGTGAGGAGGAGCACCGGACCTTTGCCTCGAGCTGTGTTCTGCATGTCTGCAATGTTCCAGTGCAGCAGAAGTGATGTGATGACCTACCTGCTGGTCTGCAGCACTTCTCTGGTCTCCTGTGGCACTTCAGTGTACAGGACCGGCACGACCATCTACTTGGTTTGTTCTTTCTAGCTTTTGCCTATGGGTCTGTGCAGGATGCATCAGCGTTCCTCCCCAAACCAAGCATTTCCAAACATTTAGGCCACAAAGCCTTTCCTCCTCCAAATCTTCCCCAAAGACCACAAAGCAACCATCTCCCCAAACCTTTAACTGAAAGAACAGGAGAGAGATGATTTATGTGGCCTCACAGACCACTGAGCACTAAACCTAGAGAGCTGATGAAAGAAATAAGGCCTCTGAAGATGAAAGGAATAAGGTCTCTGAGGAACGCACCTTAGCTCCTGTGGTACCTGAAAGATGCAGCTGTACTTTCTTTGCCAGGGGCTACAGCACAGGACATGATCTGGTCCAGGTGAGTAAGAACAGAAAACATACTCCGTGTGGGCACTAACAGCAAGCGTGAACACACTAGGTGCAAGGAGGCTTTATGTTCTGGTGCACATTTGCCTTCTGTCTATCCTTGGAGTCTTGCAGTACCTATTGCTGGTGAGGTCCAAGCTCCTGGTGGTGCTAAGGTTGAAGTTGTTCACTGTGGTGCTCCCTAGAACACCTCTCTTGCAGCATGGGTGCAAGGTCCTCCAACAGACAGCTCTCTGTACATTCACAGTAGGTGCCTAAGAACTGGCAACTAGCTCAGACTTCACTGCTCCTGAAGACACTGTGTGGACATATAGTGCAAGAACCGTAACGTATCAGAGTAATTCAAACCACAGCCCTTCTGTCTTTGCACTGCAGCAGCCACCAATGTAGGAGATACCCAGACAGTGGCCCCCTTCTGCTGAAAGATGGAGTGTGCAGAAACCACTCCCATATCCCAGTGTTTACTACTCTCCCAGTCTAGAGAGGGGGCAGCATGGTCCTCACCCATTCTCAAAAGAGTGAGAGTGTTTGGGGCTTTTAGAACACCACACAAACATCATTGCCTGGGAACCCGGCATCTGGCAGGGAGAGGAGAGTGCGGTCGCCATGGTAATTCTTCGTCTCATTTAACTGCAGAGTAACCTCTTGTGTCGTTACATGCAGCCATTCCCGGCACATCTGCCCTGCGCACAGCACAGGCAGCACGCTGCCCGTGTATCCAGACGCACAGCAACCCCCTGCCTGCAGCCCACACACACACTACATCCCCTGCTGTGCAACACCCTTGCCCATATATGATACACAACATGTATGTGCTGAGCAATACACGTTCCCTCAGCTCTCTCCCACTCATATCACCTATGCCTCTAGATAACCAGCCAGGCTTACAGTCCCTGCTCCTACAACCGTAGGTCCCTCTGCTGCACAGGCATAAGATGCTTTAGAAGCACAAGATCAATGCATGCTCAGCCAGCCACCAAAAGACGCACCAGCCCTGTCTCCCCCAGCCTTGCCACAACACCTGCCTACAGCTCTTGTACAGTTTATTCTTGGATGCATTTTGTTTTCATGCTGTGGCATGAACAAGGAATAAATTCTGCTCTGTCTCATTTGTTTTCCTCTGTTTCTACCTCTGAGGAAAAAAATGTCCCTGAGAAGCAGATCTATAAGGAGAAGACTGTGTGCCTCTCTGCAGCGCCAACTCATGGGAAGCTGGTGGTCAGGTCATTTGGTGCTCCTGAGCTCCTGACTGGACCCTGCTGCTCACATTTCTTGGCAGGTAACTATAGGAAATCAATCTCAATTCCGTTTCTCCTCAAAGCACCCTGTGGGTCTCTGCAGGAGGGCTCAATTCCCTGCTGATAGCAGGGGAACAGAAGTCCAGAACAGCAGTGACTGATTTTATAGCATAGCAGGAGCATGGTAGATAGGAGCCGTGAGCTGAGTCCCTAACTCCTCTGCTACACAACAGCCAGGTATCACCCCATATCAAAAGATGAAACTCAGCTCCCACTTACACCACCAGACACAGCCTGGGGACCTCTCCCAAGCTACCACTGTCACATCAGGTTCCCTCAGCTCTTCCAGAAGGTGCTGGTGTGATTAGAGCTTGGGCAGTGTTACTAGGGTGGGCACAGACCTGCCCTCAGGCAGGCCAGGTGGCAAGTAAAAACTCCTCAGCCATACGTACGTGACAGCTCCAGCTAACAGGGCCCACGGGAGCCAGCAGGCATAGACCTGGCGGAGCGTCAAGTTCCCATATTGCATGGTGCAAGTGTCCTTTTCTGCCTTGTGCTGTGGTGAGTTTTAACAAGCATGTAGCAAAGGCAGACAGTCAGGGATAGACCATACCATGAGGGTGACAGTGACCTGAGTCTGACGGGGTTGCTAACAACCCAGTCCCACTTTTTACTGCTATATAGCTTGCGTGCCCTATACATGTGGCCTACAAAATGCTCTGAGAAGTGCTTCAGGCAAAACGTCTGCTTTAGAGGGCTGACAGGGATGCCTGCCTATATCCTTTTGGACCCACACTCCTCCCTGTAAACCTTTCAAGCTCACCTTGCTGACTTCAGCAATCTTTCTCCTGAGGTCCCCTACCCCTCCTAAAAGCACCTCAACATCACCATCCTCAAGCCTGAATGCCCTAATCAGAGTACGATCCAGCTAATACAACCAGTGATCTGATGTACATGTGTGAGGATACAACTGAAATGAGATTTCTCCACCTGGCTGCCCAGCATCTCTGGACAAGGCAGCCCCAGTTCTCCCAGGACTGGTCAGGGTTGCACATCTCATCCTTCCCCATCTCCAGGAAGTGACAGGCACCTGCACATGGCAATTCACCTTCCCACCCCTGCTCTCCTCTCTCCCCATTCCCATCATCGCTACCTGCACGCCTGGCTGTGGCTGAGCTCAGGTGCCTCCGGAGGCACAGGCCCTGCTTTTAGCCCCACACAGGAGGTGGGACCCACGCATGCTGCTGGCAGAGCCCACCACCAACCCAGCCGGGGTTGCTCCAGCCCGGAGAAAGACACCCAATGCCTAAGCACACACTTCCCTCTTATGGCCATGCCCGATACAGCAGCCACTCAGGCCTGCAGCATCTTCACTGGAGATGTGATTTTCCTGTAAATATTGACATTTCCAATAGTTGCCTCTTACACTTGTTGGGCACAGACGTCTCTCCCCTGCGCTCGGGGGGCTAGCACAGAGCCAGCCTTGCCGCCCCGTTTGGCTGATGCTGATCAACACACACACTGTGAGCAGCGTGAGCAGGAAAGACAACTCGAGCGCTCAGTGCGTGTCCTGCCTGCGGCATCACACTGTCTCTCTGACGGAAGCCCAAGCATCCATCCCTGCCCCTGGGGCAGATTTCCTCTATGGTAGGGCACAGCCTTTAACATCTTTCCCTTCCTCAAGTTAAGCATGGCTTTTACTTGCTTTGATTTTGAAGGGAAAATTTTTTAACTACCTAGTTATGGGTAGTTAAGGATTCTGTTCAATTTCTCCCTTGCCCCATTGCACTGTATGGCAAAGCCTCTCTCTCTTCTATCCAAATAATAGTATCCTTGCCAAAAGGAGAGGCAGCAGCCTTCCATTTTCCTGTACTGACCTTTTTCTCTGGACTGAGCTTCAGGTAGCTGGTTCTTTCTGTGCTGCCATCACCCCTAATACCAGATTTGTAATTCAAGAGCAATTCGCTGCACAGAAGGGGTGGTTTCCCCTTATATCTAATCTGTGGCCACCTTCCACCACCCACCAAGTCAGTTCAGTTCACCGACCTGAAGGAAAACTAGTCAATTTTCCATGGGATAATTTTCTGTTGGATCAGTGAGTTGAACTGACTCACTTTACAGGTAGAAAGCTGAGCATTTAAAAAAAACCTCTTTTAGCCATGTCTTTTGTCAACTTGTCTATATCCCTTCATCCAGTTTTTTAAAGAGGAGAGGCAGGAGAACAAGAACCTCCAAAACCGTGCCTGGTACCTGAAAGGGGACAAACTGCTCCTTCCTTCCTTCTCCAAGCTAAGGTTTGGTCACTGCTCAGGTGCTAGAGTATTGTCCTCACCGTCTCTCTTCTTCCCTACAGTATGCTGTCTTCTCATGTGCCACCTTTGTAATAGCATCAGTGAGGGATGAAACGAAAACTAGCAACAAAGACACATTTTCAAGGGAACACTGGTTTTAGTTCTGTTCTTCACACAGGACCAGGTGAATAAGGAGGAACCTGTCCGGTCTTCTGCAGTACTGACAACATTGTCAGAAGCAGCAGCAGCAGAAGCAGTTGTGGTCCTCCTTGAAGTTAGCCATAGCAGCCTGATTGTGCTCTGCTGGGCTCAGTGCCCTTTACCAGAGTTTCTCAGAACGCTCTGCAGCCGTTGATAAAGTGAGACCACATCTGCTCTGAACCTGTTCACCAGGGTACTGATGGGAGGAGTGTTTGGGGTCACTTCCATAGTGCCAAAAGTCGTAGACCCAGATCCTCAAAAGTATTTAAGCACCTAAAAAGAAGTTAGGAATTAAAATACCATGGGGCTCTGGGTCCTAACGAGGATGCAGTTATATGGGTATTCAATGTTTTTGCTGATATAGCTGATAGTGCTTGGAAAAGTTCTGCTCAAAAAAGAGCCCTATTCTGCTGACATAAGCTGCCTGCACACAAGGAGGGCTTCACTGGTACAACTCTGCTGCTACAGCAATATCACATGCATTTACATGTAAATTAGGGCTTTGTTTATACCGCACAGATGCAGCCTTTCACTTCATCCTGGATGGGGAGGGGAGAGTAATGGTCTCACTACTCGCATTTTATGGACTAAGAAAGCAAGGCACAAACAAAATGAACTCATTGGCTCAGTATCACCCAACATGGCTGGCAGAAAAGGCAGAGACCCTGGTCATAGGTTACAGCCACAGGACTTTCTTCACTACTAGAGACAGGGAGACAAATGAGTGAGTCATTAAATAGAAGCCTCATCACACCAACTATGCAAGGTCAAATCCCCGATGTGTTTGAGGTGGAGGGGCTAGTAATGAATGCACTAGGGAACCCTGAACCTAGGGGCCTGAGGCCTGTTTAGATGCACGAAGCACTGTCAGAAAGTAACTGAACCTGAGACCTAAAGAAAGTTTCTACTACGCTGCTCCACCACTCGCCAACCTGAGCAGCAATAGGCATGAGTGACAATTAATGTCCATGGAGGATGGACATGAAAGCTGAAGCAGTGCGGGTGATTAACAACATATCACAGGAACCAAATACAAGATCAGAAGCTACTGAGATTACCTTGCTTCTAACTACTGCTGCCCAAGTAAATATGCACTGAATGCACCTCCATTCTGCCAATACTCCTGTATCTTGACTACAGACTCTGCCAGGCCATATTTCCATTTACAAAAGCCAACATAAGCCAAGAATGATAAAATAACTGATCCCATCTCAGCCATTCATTCCCAAACCTGCCTCTCCTGCTCTACTAAACCACGTATCTGACACAGATACAAGGTGAATTGCATAGTAGGACCAAGCTCATCATTTTTGCTAGGGAAGTTTTAACCCATATCAGCTTCTCTCAGTGGCAAGTACAAGGGTTCCTGGAGCTACAGCCTTTGTTGATCCCACAGTGCCAGTAAGTGACCCGAGAAGACACATCACCACACAGTTCCACTGTGATGGCATAAAGAAAGATTCAAAACTCAGGCTCCAGAAAAAGAAGGTGTTGCCATGGGTTGGGTGAAACATAGTGAAAGTGGGTGGATGTTACTGGTGGCCTTAGCTGTAAGATACAGTCTAGCTCCATTGCAGAGAAACAGCAATCTCCATTCCAAAACACTGCACAAGTCACTGCCCAAAGAAGAGGCAAACGTCCAGAAATTTGAACTTGGGGGGACGGGGATGACAGGGACATGACTTTCTGAGTACTGTTTTGCACAGGAGTCTTGGGGACAGGGGACATGCGGAAAAGCAGATAAAGCAGAGAGAAAGCAGCTCCAAACAAAGCCAGGACAATCTTGGTAGTCAGCCCTGACTGAAACCTAGAGAAAAGCATCTCTTCAGTACTGGCTGAAAGAAGTCTGGAGCCATGAGCAAGGAAATAGCGTCCTGCTGCTTGATTCCCTCACACCATTGGAAATATAACCTTATACGTATTTTGTAACTTTAAAAAAAAAAGGTAAATACAGTTATCTACTTCTCTCCTAGCTGAAGGATTAATCTTTTGGCTAGCTGTATGTATTAAAAGGAATAACAACTGCGGGGGGTTAAGTCAGTCTGTCGTTAATCCCCTCTGCCACACTGGATTCCCTCCCATGCCCTGTTCTGCTGGCCAACACCCTGATGCTACACATATCATCCCACCCCCTCTTACATCTCTGTTTTCTTGTGGCTCATCAGACCCGTATTAATACACATCTTTCAGTCCCTGGTATACCCTCTCAGGCCTCTTGCATCTCTGATCACAAACCTCCCGTCCTGACTCCTTTCCCATTTCACCACAAAAACATTATGCAAGCCTGGCTGGTTTCTCCAGGCAAACACACTGAACAGCAAACAGTTCATCATGTTTACAAATTCTGCTCCAAATCAGTGCCCAGAGATAGGTTCAGTCAAGGTTTCATTGCAAAACAGAGGTGAAAATAGTCTGAACAGAGTCTTTTTAGCATTGTATAGCTTTAGAGGTTATTTCCAGAATATTATTCTCTGAGCCAATGAAACAGAAGCTGTGGTAAGCCTAGAACTGTAGCATTCACAGCAGAAACTGTTAAGGACAGGGAGGGTCTCTCCTGGAGCAGAAACACAATTCTCAGCCTCGCTAAATTTAAAACAACCAACTCCATTGTTTAGAAAGATGTACCTGCCTCCCCTTGCCTCCACCAGAAGGAAGCAAGCTGCTGTGGGCATTCACGGTTTACCTACTTATCAAGATATGCCAAGGACAAATGATGGTCATTCCTACACCAGGCTAGCCAACCTTCCAAGCACCGCTCCCTCCTATGAGCTATGCCAAGGCCTCTCCAGCTTTCCATGAAGTTTAGCTAGAGGCTTGACAAATTCTCCTGGGGCACCATCATAGCTATCTGCTTTCTTCAAGGGCTTTGAAGTCCCCAGAGAGCTTTCCACACTTCTGCTAATTCTTCTCCTATGCTTCAGGCAGGCATTCTGCCATTCAGACCCAAGCTAAAAACCAAGGTTCACCGCTGCCCCGGAGTCATTTCCCAGCACAGACCCTGCAGTTTCAGTGCTAGGTTGCTGTAACTGTGAAAGAAAAACGGGAAACAGAAACAATACCTACCTCACAGCACTGCATTGGTCTGCCCAAATGGCAGCATTTTCAATTACACCTTCAGCACTCATTTCATGCTTACTTCTGCCTGCACCTGGAGACTGAAGGTGAAGAAGAGGAAAGGCACCTGAAGAATGTAGACTGTTCCCTCTCAGAGCAGCTTGCCTGCTGTTAACTGCTTTGAATGCAATAGCTGAGCCACTGCTTATTCTCTCTCTCCATTGCAAATATAAAAGTCAAAGGCTTAGGTTTATTTCTGACTACAGCTGCCTTGAGACCTTCCATCAAGACTCTCTGCGTAGCTGGCATCATTCACATACCCAATTTTGTCTCGGTTATAACCCTCTCCTTTCTCAAAGGAAGTTATTCCCCTCAGTCACATCTCAGTGACAAGTTCTGATTATCTCTTATCAGTGCAGAAGGCCCTTGTTCTCCCTGTTTGGGACGCTGGAGCGGAAAATTTTTCTGCTATGCTTCTCTGTCCCAGTTACCCAATTGTTCCTTCCTGAATTTGCCCTTCTGCTGTCTCCCAACTTCACAACTCTACTCTGTAATCCCCAAACCTAAAGATGATTAGAAACAGTACTCATTAACTCATGTCAATGATATGAGCCTGCTGTGCAGCAATCCCTGCCTGTCTGACTTGTTACTTATGGTCCATTCTTCCTTTTGACTCATTAATTTTTTTTATACAATCCTTTGCTTCATTCAGTTGGCTGAGTAAGGCTGTTTGCTCTGCCAGCTCACAGGAATAGTATCCTCGAGACCTAAAAGGAAACTTAGAACTGGAATTTGCTGTTCTGAGTTTCTTTGGCTCCTCTGTTTTGCAACTGCATGGTCCAGAGGCACAAGCTGCAGCCACCTGTATACATGGGTGTCTCATGTGTCACATGGAGCCGTATCAGAGCTGCCCACAGGTGTGACTCCAAGAGCTCTGTGGGATGTGCTTGGTGCTGCCTGTGGCAGCAGCTATGCCCTGGGATGGCGCCCCCACGCTGGGACTTGTCTCCATGGATATCCTGGACTCTTCTGTCACTGCAGCCCCAGGGTGAGCGCGGCCTTCCCTGCCCCCTGCGCTGTGCCAGAAAGGGGCCAGATGCCCCTCAAACACCAGGTTATGCTGGCCCCACGTTAAGGGCAGGGCGGGTCCTGGCAACACAGCGAGGTCCCATGTGCAGGGGAGCACCGCAGCCGCTGTGTGAGACCACCCACTCCTGCACGAGTTAACCAGTGGGACCCTTAATGTTTTTTCTTTGTGCATTTCCTAAACGAAAACTGAAACCATTGCATTGTAAGGGTTTGTGCTAGTTGGGTTTAAGGACAGATGAAGTAACCAGTCTGCAGGTACCTACATGTGGAAGGGGTTTGAGCTCTAACTGAACAGGTAACACGGCAGTGAGATTCAGTGCCTGGCAGGTGAAGCAGCTTATCCTCTCTAGAAGTAAGGCATTAGCAGATGAAACTCCTCCGTACGCAGGTGGGCAGGGAGCGGAGGGTGCTGCCCCACACACGCCCTGTGAGTGTAGGCTGGTGGACCATCTGGTCCGTGGTGGACCATGGCACAAACTGGTCAGTATAATTCAATCCATTCTGTTCAAAGGGAGAGGAGACAGGAGGAAAATGCCAGCAGCCAACTATGGCAACGGGGGAAAAAATCCTACAAAACAAGTTCTACAGTATGTGGTCCCCTAGTACACTTCTCTCTCGCTTGCTCACTCATTTTCTTTTTTCATTACAATATTTGTTCATTTCCTCATAGATCACTTCAACTCTGCAAAAGCCCTCCCCTCCTTATCCAGAAAAAGCTCAGCAGCAAGACGGGTCCCTGTGCCTCTTCCCCACCAGCACTCCTAACTGCAGCTACACTGAAGCAAGTCCACTTGCACAAGCACCCAAATGCTGAACAGGGGTGTTTGCTGCTTTGATCACTAGGTCCTTCCTAGCAACACCAGTCTCCCTCACGCTCCCGTACAGCAACATGAGAGAGGGGACATGGCCCATCCCACCTTCGCTGACAGCTCTGTCTCACCGCATACTGAAACCAGGTGAAGAAAGAATGCTTCTCAGGCAAGTCCATACCTGCTTTAGTGGCAGTCAAGATATGGGAGCGGCCGCAGACAGCAAGAAAAGGAACAAGGTCTGACACCCAGCCTGCGCTTGTTACCCCTGAGCCAGTGTTTGTACCCCTCATTACAAAAAGCTCTCTTGTCCAAAGGTGACCCAGAGGTATGAAGTGTACTGGACACATACTGCTGCCTACAAATAGGCTGAAACCAGGCTGTGAAGCTCTCCCAAGTCTTCTCGAGGAAAGAAAAATTAGTCTTTCACAGAAGCTAATTCACTTTTGTTAGGAACTCCATGTTCGTATTGAATTTGCAATGAGAGCCATGACAGAAGCTCCAAGATGTGACTATAATACAGAAAAATAACTATCAATAGTAGCCAATCAGAAAGAAAAGGATGAGACCGTTCTCTAAAATTCATCTGCTTAAACCTGTTAACTTTCCATTGTGTTAACCGAGATCTGTTCTGATTGTTTCAAGTTACATTCTAAGAAACACCACAGCCCTTCCCTCTCAATTACGCTGGAGAAAGCAAAGGTCATACTCTTCCATCTCTTCAGTATGTGATTAAACATGTTAGGCCGTTTCCTTTCTACTAATTAACACTCCTGCAACTTGGAAACCTCTCGATGCCTTCCCCTTCCCACTCTCTCACCAAGATGTATACAAGTTGTATAACAGACAGTGCACAAATACAGATGCTTTGTGGTTTGCAGAGCACCTTTCCTCTGGTGCTGTCTGTGTGATGTTTGGTAACCCAGACTTTACTAAGGTTGGTAATACCTACCCCTGAACTAAACACAGTGTTTAGTTTAGCCAGTCTTTGAATGAAGTACGTATTTCCAAACCCTGTCAGAAAATACTCAAATTCATAGCCAAATATATGATGATTTTTAAACACAGCCGCAGGCAGTTAACAGACTGGCAACTTCAGCTGTCAGGGATACTAGCTCAGCAAAGCAGCCAAGCATACGCCCATCTTTAAGCCCAAATTCAAATCCTATTGACTTAAGCTCTGCCTGGAGCTTGTCTACAGGGTTTCCTATCAGGTCCGTCGTTACCCAGGTGGACTTGAGCCAAGATACACCTCTCCCACGTGGATCCTAGGCAGGAAAGGGCACTACAGTAATTAAGCCTGACCTCCTAAAAAGCCACTCAGAAAGTTTCACCCAGGGGTTCCCCCGTCAGACTTGCGATGGGTTACTTTATCTCTCACACTGCCCATCACGACACGGCCCGCCGCCTGCGTGTCCCTGGGCAACCCCCCGGGTCTTGAAGGAACCGCGTCACTCGTCAGCTCCCTCGATTCGGAGCAGCGAGGGCAGGCGAGGGGCCCCTCGGCTGCCTCCTCCCACCCTGGCGCCCTCCCCGC
>NW_008795405.1:3377264-3386146 GCF_000699145.1 Aptenodytes forsteri | reverse complement strand
CGCCTGGGGAGGGAGGGCGGGCGGGCAGCGCCTCGGTCGCGGGCCTGCCTCGGAGGGCTGCGCCCGGTGCGTGTTTGTTCGCCAGGCTGGCAACTTCATGTGAAGCGGCTGGCCCTCAAGTCGTTGCTATACCTTTACTGCAAGGCTTTTGTTAGCAGCAGAGCTTTAACCTTAAACCTCGCTATAATGTAGTAGGTCTGTGCTTTAGAAGAAAAGATTTTAGCAGTTCTTCGCCACTGTTCTGTTGTTACAGGTGCGATGCACAGGGCCATGGGTACAAGTAGTCTTGAGTAGGGACTTCCCTCTATAGAAGAGTGAAAGGTTGATGCAGCCTTTACTGCAAGGCTTTTGTTAGCAGCAGAGCTTTAACCTTAAACCTCGCTATAATGTAGTAGGTCTGTGCTTTAGAAGAAAAGATTTTAGCAGTTCTTCGCCACTGTTCTGTTGTTACAGGTGCGATGCACAGGGCCATGGGTACAAGTAGTCTTGAGTAGGGACTTCCCTCTATAGAAGAGTTAAAGGTTGATGCAGTACTTCCCATCCAGCTGTATTAACACTCTGTGATGCAAGTGTGTATTTGTGCTTTCAGACTCACAGTTGTTTCTCTGCAAAAAATTAAACTTTTGTGTTATTGTGTAAGGTACTTAATGGTTCTCATGAAGGCAACCCCAGCAGTACGGAATTGAAGTCGTGTTTCCTTGAATGCCTGAAGCTGCTTGAGAAATGCCTTCCTCCATTGTCATCCCTCCTGTTGCTCCTTGTTTTCACTCCTGTGCTGCCCCTTCTGTTTTTCCAGTGTAGGCTTGTGCAGTCACTGTGTGAACCAGATTGAGAACTGACGCAGGATAAAACTAAACTTTTTTTTCCTGAGTTAACTTTAACGCAGGACACTTACTGTATTTCTTTCACTGGATGGACGCTCATAGTCTTGCCCTGGCACTTGGGAGGTGATGGCACAGTATTGGGAGTGAACAAATGGAGGAGGAGGGTGCAATACCTTCGTTTGGCAGCAGTGTCAGCTTGTACTGGTTCGGGGAGCTATGGCACTGGTAGTCTTGCCTTGCAAACACTAAGCACTGCCGACTATAAAACCGTAGGTGTAAATCTTTGCGCTAAGACCAAGCATGGTGGTAGTGACTGTTCTGTGAGCGTTTTTTCCCACTCTGTGCTCTTTAAAGAAGAAGGTCTAAATACAGTTATGTTCTTCTGCTTCAGAGGAGCAGAAAAGTGGGGTAAGGAAGCTTTTTCCTTAAGGATTTTGTCCAGCTGTGTATCTTGAAAACATGGGAGACGCAGGATGTGAATGGAAAAAACATCAATGTCAAACTGAAGCAGCTTAAAAACCTTGCTGTTTTATGAGGCATTCTATTCAGTTAGTAGCTTGCGTGTGATACTATGCTCAAATGTGTCTTGGAAGCCTGAGGCGTTTGAGATAACTTTCTAAAGGGGGGGAAGGCTCATTGGAGAAGTGGTCATGAGAAATCTTAGCAAAAAGCCGAAGCGTAGCGGCATTGTCAGAGGATGTAAGAAGAGTATAAGAAAGTTTTATATCTTTCTGGCAGCTGCTTGCTGGTCAAGCAGAGATTTGTAATTAGGAGTCTTGCATTCTTTTCTCCATAATTTTATGTGGGCCAGATTGCTAGGGTCTAGCAATGTTAGAGGGTCTAAATGTTAGAACCTGACTGGAAGAGGTGACTGTTTAGGGGTACTAACCATGTACAGCTTTCTCAAATAGCATCAGTGATGGGAGCTCAGAGCTGCCAAAGATATGGTTGCTGATGTATCGCAGGTTTGGCTACTTGATTGGCCTTTTGGCTTTCGAGTTTTGGTTGTTGGGCCTTTACACAGGAGAAGGGAAACAAGTTAATGCTTACTGTGTGTTGAATATATTTGTCTGTGTATGTATATATCTATACCACATACAACACTTGAGAATTTGCAAGTGAAGAGATCTGTAGAATGCAAAGTAATCAAGTACCAAAAAGGAGGCAGCTTACAAGTGAGAGTGCAATTCCTACTTAGTAGAAAAAAACAGAAAAGTAAGGATAAGGAAATAAAAGGTGCTTTTGCAAGAAAGCCTATGACGGGTTCCTTGAGAGAATTAAGAGGCAAGAAGAGATCTAGATAAAATTAATATATTGATAGGAAGAGGAGGCGGAAGGAAAGCCATTGGTATAAAGAAGTGTTGCAGTCACTGGCGATTGATCTGGAAAAGCCTGGAGCTTGTGAGAGGAGAGCTTAGAGACAGGGTAGTACATCAGCGTGCTCTCCTGTAGGGCTTGACAGTGCAGGAAAGCTTTACCTGTTTTTAATGATGTGAAAAAAGGAGTCTGCCCCTACCTAGGACATCTCTGCTCTGGTTACCTGAGTAAGTTTTGGGGGTTTTTGGTTTGTTTGTTTTTGTTGGGTATTTTTACCCTAAAAAAAAAAGTTTAGATTCAAGGGTATTATCCTTATGACAGATCTCAGGCTTTCTTCACAACTCGCTCCACAGAGAGAGACTGGTATTTAACATAGAGTGGGCTCTTTACTGTTATTCCAGCATGAGCAGAAGAGGGTGAAATTGTTCACCTTAATTTTTAAATAGGTTGTATTACTTTGTCTCCTGCTGGGATCTGAACTGCTAATCCTTCCCCTCGGTAAAAGGAGAGAGGAACTTGCTGCCTACTAAGACTGTGCAGTAACTGACTTTGGCTACCTTGGAGATTAATGAAATATCATCAGTGGCTAGGAAAGTAATCATTTGAAGTTAGCGTTTCAGCATATTAAAAAACATTCTGTTGAAATACTAAGATAAATAACAGCTCTTTCTTTTGCTTTCCTGGGAAGTCCTGTGTTCAAATTACTTTGATTCTGCTAACACTTAATCTGTTTAGAGATTCAAATTCAGTGAATGCAACAATCTTGCTATAAGCACCTCAATTAAAAGAGGTTGAAGAACCATCTAGCAATTAAAAATTGTGGGATATTGGAGAAAAGTAAGTAACTTATTTCTGACTGTACAGTTAAGGGAGTGCATGATTGGGAAGAATAGTAATCTGTGGATGGGTTCAAAACTGATTTAATGCTTCAGTGTAATACTGCACTATGTAAGATGAAAGCCTGACATCTCAAAGGGTATTGTCATGATGTGAGGAAATGAACACAGCCAGGAGAAAGAAAGCAAATCTAAATAAAAGAACAGTGAGGTTACCTCTTCAAGCTGTGCATGATTCTGCTTTTTATGTCCTTCTGGTCTGTTGGAGAGAGTGTTAGGTGAGTTCAGTAGAAAAATGGTATTTAGGATCTATCAAGACACTTGTGGGAATAATAAGGAGTGCAGGGAAAATTGCTTTTTCTTTCTGCAATGCAATTTTAAACTGGAATGTATCTGTCCGTTGGAGTGTTTTGCTCTGAAGCAAACGGCTAATGGTTTTCTAATACTGCATCCGAAAAATTTCTTGCTTAAAATAGGGAGATTTGGACATATTTAATGGGACAAGGTGCCCTTATTTTCCATGATAACTTACTAGAATCTGCCTATTATTGTGAACAGATTTTTAGTAATGTGGTTTTTGACACTCCTTAATTGAGCTTCTCACCTTAGAATGGTTCTGTTATGCTTCTAGAAGTTGAAGAAAATAATCTCATTGGACTCCTTAATTGAGCTTCTCACCTTAGAATGGTTCTGTTATGCTTCTAGAAGTTGAAGAAGAAATAATCTCAAACTAAAAAAAATAATTGGAATATAGGTTTTAGATATCACGTTCTTAATTTCTGTTGTGCGTGGTATCTCCAAATCAGTTAGATAGGAGCTGGAATGATATAAACAAATTTTAATTTCCCTGATGTTTCTAGAAAGTCTTCAAATGCCATACTATAGCAATCTCCAGATAGTTTATTGCATACATGCTTTTGTAAACAAGGTCTCATACTACTTCCTCAGGAAGACAAGGAATAGTTTGATTGAAGAGAGTGGGAGGACTGTGGGATTTGCATTCCTTTAAAACTGTCACAAGTCCCAAATTCTTACAGCTATTAAAATGGGCAGCGTAGATATTTATTTTTCTGAAATCTTTGGTTTGTACATGCTGAAAACAGCTTGTGTGATCCTGTGCTTTGTGTTTGGTTTTTTTGGAGAGAGCAATCATACTGTTTGTAGGCTTATCTTGTGAGATGCTTCA
Organism: Aptenodytes forsteri; assembly: GCF_000699145.1. Taxonomy (NCBI): domain Eukaryota; kingdom Metazoa; phylum Chordata; class Aves; order Sphenisciformes; family Spheniscidae; genus Aptenodytes; species Aptenodytes forsteri. The sequence continues at coordinate 3,381,983 of NW_008795405.1, read as the reverse complement.
GGATGCAGGGGAATGATGGCTTCATCTTGATTTTTATAGATGCTTTTGCTGGAATTCAGGTTAGTGTAACTTCTTTGGAAGAGCACACTTACGAAGATGAGTGCAACAAATACTGGAAGTTTTTCTTGTTACAGCGATGTGAATAAGCCCTTGTTTCAGATGAAGGTTAGGATAAGATAAAGATGTTAAATAACTGACCTATCCACTGGTATAAAAAGGAATTTGAGTACAGAATTATGGGGTGTTTTTTTCACATCTGCAAGCAAATTTAAAATGCAAATATTTCTGATGAAAAAAAAATTATCTTAAAGAATGAAGTCTCATGAACTTAGTCACGAAGAAGTGATCGTTCCCCATTAGCATTTGTGAGACTGCGTCTTGAGTACTGTGTCCAGTTTTGAGCTCCCCAGAAAGATGCTGACGTAGTCACGTGAATCTGTGAATCCAGTGGAGGACCCCCAAGAAGCAGAAGAGGCTGGGGCACATGAGGTATGGGGAGAGGCTGAGAGAGCTGGGTTTACTCGATCTTAGGAGGAGAAGGCTCAACTAGCTGGCTGGAGGATATAGAGAAGATGGAGCCAGACTCTTGGAAGTGTGTGGCAATAGGATGAGAGGCAATGGATGTAATTTGGAAGAATGAGAAATTTTGATTACATATAAGGAAAATAATTTTTCCATGAGGGTTGTAAAATACTGGAAGAAGTTGCCCAGAGAGGCTGTGGAACCTCCATCCTTGGAGGTGTTCAGGACTAGATTGGACGTGGCCCTTGGCAACCTGCTGTAATTAGACCTGCTTTGAGCTGAGGGTTGGACACGATGACCACTGGAGGTCCCTTCCAACCTTGGTTATTGCATGGTTAGAGAGAGAAACTCATGGATTGCAGGAGAGTTTGCCCAGGTTTAGACATTAGCGTTTAATCCTTGAACCCCTGTAAAAATGTGCGCCTTAGGGCTTGTAGCATGTACTCTTGAGGCTTGCATCAGACCTGAGGAAAGAAATTATTACTTTCTGCCTCTTGCTTGGCTTTTTGATTGACTGCATTTATTGTGTCAGTAATGTAAAACTGAAGTGAGTAGAAAATTGGCTGACCTAGAAAAGGCTGTGATCTCCTTCAGACGTTTTAATTGACAAAACTCTATTTCTGAAGAAGCGTACCTGTGCATGAGGATACTTTTCTAATACCAAATTCAATTATAAAAGACTATAAGCCGTTGTGGAAGGAATAGCTACACAACATTTTATCTGGCTAAATAAATTTTTGAGGCCATCATATTAAATTAGTAGATGTAGTGCCAGTGTTGCACTTGCTGAGAATTTGTGTATCTGTACTAGTATGAAAATAAACACCCATGGTAGCTGTTGATGTGATTGGCTTCTCTTAAATTTGAATATGTGCTACTGAGAAGTAAGTTTGGATAAAGTGTTAAAATGTTTCAATTATACTGGGACTGCCATTTCAAATTTAGCTGGTGATAAGCCTTAAATGCTAATAGTAAATTGTTATAAATGTATGCAAGTTCATTTTTTGTTATTGTAACTACTTGAGTGATATGTCATGTTGTATTTTCCTGTCTTAATCGTACAGCAGAAATGTTGTTTTCCTAAACGTCATGCTTTCAATTTGTTGGGGAAAAAAGCTTTATCTTAATTATCTCTTGACTTCAGTTTCTCTAGGAGGAACATAAAACATTGGCCCAGCTTCAACGAAGTTTCCAATTTTTTTTTCCTTAAGAAATCACTCTTGAAAAAGAACCATTTTTAATTGAAAAGTATAGTCTTGAAGAATACTTAAGTTGAGAAAGCAGGAGTTGAAAGGTTTAGGAAGTAGTGGGATTTCATGTCTGTAAAAATAAGTGAAAGTGAATTCTAAAGTATGTTAGGAACTCTTTCAGAGGTATCTGAGAGCCTAGAGATTGACGCGTTAGTGAACCACTACAGGCTTGTGCTGTCTTTGGAAATCTTTATTGTAAAACACACTTGGTAATTAAGCGTGCAGTTAAGGAATTCTCTGTCAAAATGCTGTACACCTAAAATCTACTGGACATACTAGATAAAGTAACGTACTAGGTTTAAGGTAATTTAAGATAAACTATCAGGAAAAAAATGTTCTCAGTAGGATTCAAATTGTCAGCCATATATAGCGAGCAAAAAACCCAAACTTAATTGCATCATTCACTTGCTAAAAGGAAAAAAAAACAACCCAAACAACACTTAAACATTATGAAGATTTGTACTGTTGTGTAGATGTGGCAAGAGCATCTTAACAAAGGAATGCCAAATTTATTGGGAGTAACTAGCTGCAGATCAAAATATTTGATAATACCTGCCAACAAGAACAAATACTTAATTAGGAATACACTCGAGTGTTAAAGTCTGTTTTGTAAAACAAGTTTCCTTCCTGTGATCTTTTTTTTTTTTTGAAAGCTTAAAAAGTGATTCAGATCAGTTCATTATAATTTTGGTAGTAAATACTTGGTCTTTTTACCCATGCAACACTCTGAGATCTGAAGTCTAAGAACAAAGCAGTGCAAGGAAAAGGGCTGGAGGTGACAGTAAAATTACCACAGAATACCCTAACAGCTTAGAGAAGCTGCCTGTGTGGAGTTCTCACTTACTGCTGTAGTTTCTGTAGTGCTGATTCCCTTGATCCTTTATAACAAATGTGACCACTTTTGAGAGTGGGGGCACATCCTAGAGCGGAGGTGCATCCCATATCTTTCCATTTTATTCCCTATAGTTGGCAGGAATCTTTGACAAAAAAGCAGGCAACTCATGGAAGTGGTCTTCCACATCCTGCTTCTAAAAAAAGAAGCTGCAAAGCTGCTAGTAAAATTTCTGCAGTATGTGTGGTATGTGGCAATGAGAAGCTACTAAATTTTAGTAAGAATTTAGCGAAGTTGTGTTCCAGCATAAATAATTCTTTTAAGGTGTTTACATAAAGTCTGCCAGGTTGATCTGACTTCGTTCTTCCTGGCAGCATGAAGTGAAACAGCCTTTTTAATACAGAGTGTTCGGGTTTTCCTGGGGTAGCAGTATAACCAGTTATCTTGTACTTCTCTCTTACTGTGTGCTGTGCGTGTTGCACTTGTAGCATCTTCTCTCCCTAAAGCATATGCCTGCCATGCAAGGTATGTACCCAGATTCCTGTGATAAATCCTGTGTGTTGTCTACAGTGGTGTCTGCAAATGTTCCTGTGTTTAAGCACGGCTTTTGTCTTCTCACAAAACTTCTTCTCATGCTTTTGAAAGTTAACCATGGTACCCTTCAGTCTGAGAGTGTTTGGCTTCTTGTGTGCTCCTTTGCATCTACTGATTTCTACCATGCTGACTTTGTTTAGGATGAGTTCTTATCCAAGTTGTCTGCTGACACAGGTATAGCAGATATACTGAAAACCCTTTTTCCTATTGGTTTTGAGAAATAAGTTTTTAATTAAAAGAAAGTGAGGTTCAGAATAATGCCAGTCTCATACGTGACCTGTTTTGGGTGCTGGCAGAGAAAGCATAATTAACATTAAAATGTGTATCTGTTTGCTGATTTCATTTTACCTTCTTTGTAGATCCATGACAGGGTGAGGTATGATGGTCCTTCTCTGAAGATCCTACTGTCCAAATTTAGAAAATGGAAAATGGTGAAGGGTACTAGTAAAAGCAAATTTACTGCTAACTGCTGTTTATGAATTGCTATTTTTTTTAATGCTCTGATAAAGGAGTTATCTTCACAATCTGGTAGAATAGTGGAGGTTGTAATCAATAAAGCGTGCAATTGGATACATTCTAGTGTGAATTTATGCTCAGTGGGGTGGCTTAAATGAGAACTATTTTTGTGTAGATTACACTATTCTGTCCCTAATGCCGGATGATCTGTAATCATGCTGCAAAAGGGGTATTATGTAAGATGTTTTCCATAGATGTCATTAAAGAATTTGAATAAGTTGGGATAGGCAGAAATACCTTTTCTGTCTGTGGAGCTGGAGTCTCATTCTGATGGTACCTGACCTTAAGGCGCTGCAAGATCTGATGCTATCTGGAGGCCAACATGGTCTTTAAAGCATAACTTTGTGCAGTAGTTGGGTAAGAACATCAGGTTGGATGTGATTGTGCTGCATGTGCGTACATCCGCAATCCCATCCTCTGCCTGTACTAGACATGCTGTCGTGCTACTTATAATGCTTCTGATTTGCAGGATGAACTAAATCTGAAGTAAATTTTGTAATGTAACGTCTTGTGAATTGGAACTGTTTGTTACCACGCTGGGGAGATGATTATAATCAGACTCCCTGATGTGTTCTGCTTAGACCAATGCAGTCCTTCCTAGCTGTAGCTGTATGATGCTGCTGCTCAGTAACTGTTACAATACTGTTTTATGTGATTTGTTTCCCCAAGAGCTTGGCCAACACAGGCATTACCTGTGGCTGATTCAGAATGCCATCTCTTTGCTGCCTTCTGTAACCAGCTGGGTGGTGCTCTCTGATTTTTCTCCTGCAGTTGAGTTTCTTAATGTGATGGTGCTCTTCTGTATACATGCGGTCTGGGCAGTGCAGGAAAGAGAGATATAGGTGAGCATACACCTGCTTTTTTGAACCTCACGCTTAGGTGAACCCTGACTTTTCTTTGTAGTTTCCACTTAGATATGCAGTACATTCTAGTTCAAAGGTCATGGCTCACTTTGTTGTCATAAGACTTGTTGAAACATTAGAAGTCTTAATCTTGCACGCTTCC
>NW_008795405.1:3345204-3377204 GCF_000699145.1 Aptenodytes forsteri | reverse complement strand
ACCCCCCCCCCCCCCCCCCCCCCCGAAAAGGAAATGAATCACTAAGCTGTAGCCACCTTCTTTCTTGGTCTCTGGAACTGAACTTGCTGCTTTTTGGCAGCAGGCTTGGAGCCTGCAGCATGTAAGCCTCCATTTGAAGGCTAATGTGTGGATTCATAAGGCATTCCTGGAAAAACGAATAGGCTTGTATGTAAAATGTGACTATGAATGTCTCTTCTATAGGCAATTCTAGAGTGTATTTATAGTCATCGTATGCTTCATGAAAAGTCTGTGGAATTGCATGCAGAGTATTTCTTTAATGTTTAATTCGGATAGGATAGCATAGAAGCTTCTCAGGTTATGTGGTAGCTGACATGAGAGTATAAGGATGTATAAGCACATTGCTAGAAGAACACTGGGAGGTGAAGTTGATTGGAGTATGTGTTGAGTCAATATAGGTATTCCCAAAAGGGCCCTTCTCAGTCAAATGTTGGTTTTGACCGTGTGGAATAACTTGTGTAGTTTTAGCATTTGTCACAAGCAGAGGCACCTCTAAAGACCTGGAAAAAACTGGTATGCTTTTATTCTGATTAAAATTGTGTATAGGTTTGGGTTTGTTGGGTTTTTTTCAGTAGACATTTTTTGGTATTGGGTAACCTCAGATCCATACCCTTAGGATGTAGCCTTTCATCTCTTCCAGATGAACTTCTAGTTACCTGGGAAAGACATTAAAAGCTTTCATGGGATCTCTATTTATTAGAGGCTAGGTAATTTACGAAGTAGTCACTACCAGTTTTCTGTCTGCTTATCCAGAAATCAGCTACTAGTAGACAGCCACAGGTAGCAGGTATGTCATGTGCCTGCTCCTGAATAGCTGCTATTTGCAGCCTGGTCTGTCAGTGTGAGGACACAAAATTCAACTTTAATTCATCAAGCTGTGAAATTGTAGTAATTGAAGCTTTGGTGCATGATCTTTCTCAGATCTGGATGCAATAAAATTCTGTGGTTTCATGAATTGGAGCCATAGTGATAACAGTTAAGCAATCTCGATAGTAATAGAGAAGAGAAAGCTTTCATGGTATTTCCTCTGCAGCGCTGGCTCACCGAGTCTGTTGATTGTCATGGTGCTGCTGCCCCTCCTCTCTCCCCAACAGCCACTGGTTCTTGTTTGCTGACATCTATCGAATGAGTTTGTGGAGCAGTGCTGTAAAGACTGTTAGGGTCTAATAAATAACCTTCTGCAAACCATTATATTTCCAACCTGGATCAGTTCAGTGTTGGAGGGATGAAAATCAGATTAGCCTTAGTTGTGCAAGCCAGAGGGTGATGCAGATGGCTCAAAGTGGGAGTGAGTGGGGCTGGGGCAGTTCCTTTGGCTGGCATTGTTCCTGAAGAAAACAGTGTATGAAGCTGTGGCCTGCATTAAAGCTTTAAATTGCCATCATCTGAGCTGCAATGTGGTAAGCAAGTGTTCCTACACCTGTTCCGAAGCATGGTAATTTTCTAACTTAAGCCACCACTGTAGACAGTAAGTTTTTAAAACTACTTCAGTGTTAAACCTGGCCTCAAAGCGCTGCAAGTTAGTTACCTGCATCTGGGGTAAGTGCTGCTGCTAAAAGAAGTTCCTACTGTGTCTTTGCTGTTTTGTTTCCACGCTTGCACCAATTTTAAAGTCCCCGCAACTATGGTGACTGAATCGAGGATTTGCTGTGGTTAAAACTTTGTTCTGGATGTCCGTGTCAGCAAAAGGGAAGAGGGTAGAAATCAGTATCAGGAGGAAGGTGCTGGTGTAGTTTACACTCAGCGACTGCATAATTATAGCATAGTTGTATCCTAAGAGCAGACCCTTGCTTCTGAAAAATTACTTTCAAGATACTAATGCCAGGCTTGAAATACAGGCTTGCTCCAGCACCTGAGATGAGCAGATGTAACTTTCCAAATAATGCAGTGTCTGGTGAGGCCAGCAAGTATGTGTGCCTTTATTGATTCATCAGCTGTTACAGAGGTTAGTACATCTGTGGCTTCCTTTCCCATATGATAGTATGAGTGCCATAGGTGAATAACTGGTTTTATTCTGTCTGCTGGCCCCCACCCCTCATTAATTATTTGCTGTTGTCCTTTTTTGATGTATTTAGGATCAAACTCTTTCCTAGGTGTTGATGTTTCTTTGATTAGAATATTTTTTTAAAATACATTGCTTACTATATCTGGCTATAAGCTGCAATTTGAGTACAGTCCAGAGAAATTTGAGCAAAATCCTAGATGCATCCCTGTCGTAGCCCTCTTTTCAGTGTGGTGTTGTTACTAATATAGGCATTTATTGAAACATATTATCTTGGTTTCCTTCTTGTCTCCTAGCTGCTCCTGTGCACATCTGGCAACATCCTTCATAATTTATTTGGATACCAGAGAGTTACAGAATTCTATGCCAGTCTTAAGCCATTTAGATTACTGTTGTGGTTTAACCTGGCAGGCAGCTAAACACCACACAGCCGTTCGCTCACGCCCCTCCCTGCCAGTGGGATGCGGGGGAGGAGTAAAATTTGTGAGTTGAGATAAAGACAGTTTAATAAGACAGAAAAGGAAGGGAAAATAATAATAATAATAATAAAAGAATGTACAAAATAAGTGATGCACAATGCAATTGCTCACCACCTGCTGACTGATGCCCAGCCAGTTCCCGAGCAGTGGTCACTGCCCACCAGCTAACTCCCCCCAGTTTATGTACTGAGCATGACATCACATGGTATGGAATGTCCCTTTGGCCAGTTTGGGTCAGCTGTCCTGGCTGTGCCCCCTCCCAGCTTCTTGCTGGCAGGGCATGAGAAGCTGAAAAGTCATTGACTAGTGTAAGCACTGCTTAGTGACACCTAGAACATCGGTGTGTTATCAACATTATTCTCATCCTAAACCCAAAACACAGCACTGTACCAGCTACTAGGAAGAAAATTAACTCTATGCCAGCCGAAACCAGGACAATTACCTAATAGGTTGTAATTTTCCTAAGCCTAGGAGTACTGGCAAAAATAAATCTATTCTGCAGGGAGTAAGACTTGTCACCTTTGATGCTACAGATAGGGGATTATGTCTTGGAGAGTGTTCTTTCACACGTAGCTCTTCTATTATAGGGTAGCTATTCTATAACTTTTAGGAATACAGATAGTAATTAGCATCTAATGGCTGGGTTTCTATGTTTTGATACATTGATTTTTGAGATCTGATCTTTAACTTAATTCTTTGAACAAGTAGTGTAGTTAAAACGATGTTTCCCCCCCCAGTGTTATGTTGAGTGATCCTTTGCCTTGTCGCTGTGAAGTTTTTCTGTAATAGTCACAAATATTATGTATTACAGTAATCGTACTTGAGATGGACATGCACATGTATTATATAACTAGTCAAGCTCTTATCTTCAGGAGAGGGTATGTAAGTAGCAAGATGACTTTTAGTGTGGATTTTATGCAGAAAGCCTTGCTTTGTTCTGTGTGCTGACATATATGCAATGTTGAGACTGTGTATACAATGACTTTTTTGTCTGTGGTGTCATGTCCACCTCATGGATGAGTACAGCGTTTATGTCAGCATCTTTAGGCTAACAGCTATGGAGACACATAGATTATGCTTGTTTTGTTACAGTAATATAGGTTTCCAAAGTTGAGTCTATTTTGATATTTTCCAGTTACTTTTTCAATTCTCATAATCCTGAGAATACATTGTTTAGATTAATAGGGGACTACTCTGGGGAGGGCCAGGGACTACTCTGAAATGCCTATCTGTCATTTCTTGAATGAGTATCTCACAACTGCCTCTCTTTAAATTTTTACTGTAGATAAATCATATTGTGCACAATGGAGGATTATACAAAAGGCCTTTCAATGAAGCTTTTGAAGAAACACCAATGCTGGTTGCTGTGCTGACCTACGTAGGCTATGGTGTTCTCACTCTCTTTGGATATCTGCGAGATTTCATGCGGCAGTGGAAGATTGAGAAGTGTCAAAATGCAACAGAAAGAGAAGAACAAAAGGTAACCACTGGGAAATAATGGTCAGTAAGAAATGATGTGGCTGAGGCTATAGCTTGAGCATTTCTTTACGGAGCAGTGTTGTTCAAAGTTTTCTGCTGTTCTCCTTGTCTTCTGAATGCCCCAAATTTTATGCTAGTACTGCTGTGTCATTAAAATAATGTTTCTTTTAGTTGAGTTATTTTTTGGCGGAGCAGTTCCCTCATCTGGTTCACTGCAGGGCTGCATCAACATGCTGAGAGATGCCCCAGCTGCAGAAACAAGGGTTTGGGGGAGAGAGACTGCATATGACAGCATCAGCAGCTGAAGAAATGCTTATCAAAGGATCTGGTTTGAGTTTGACAGCAGTGGGAGTCTTTCTGATGCTGCTCTGGTGGCTGTGTTTTGATTTGGAAGCATGCTATTAATTCTCTTTAGCCTAAGCAGTTGCAAAGAAAAGTTTGTGGATGAGAACCAGGGCACAAGCTGGATGACTTTAAATTTATCTGGAGTCCAGAACACTAGCAGGTTAGCTGGTGAGTAATCTGAGGTGCTGACTCTTGACTCACTGATAGCAATTAAAAAGAATTAATTCATAATAAGACCTATTCACAAAAGTTTCTGTTACCAGGTGAAAAGTCTTGCCTGCTTCAGCAGTTAGTCTGGAATAGATAATCCTAATTTTGAGTAGTTCTAAAATATTTTTAGAGGCCTTTATTCCCCGCAGGAATTAATTACCATTAAGAAAGCTACTGTTTAAACTTGCGGTTCGCAAGCTATTTCCTGCTAGTGTGAGCCCTCTTAGCACAGTGTGAATACCAGTGAGCTTTGCTCCAAAGGTAGAGTGATTTGACTTACTCTTGCTGATTGGGGTTCTGTTTTTCTCAACTGCTTTGGGGAGCCAGTCTGGCTTATAAAATGTTAAGGGAGTTTGTTTTCCAGTTGCTGGTTTCTGGTTCTCCGTGCAGCCACACAAGCAGTTGGGTGGCAGAAGATAGGGGGGGCGGGAATGACATCTCACTAATGCAAACAAATAATCAAGGGTGGGAGGGGGGAAGAAAAAAAGGAAGGCTTTTTTGGAGGCAGCACTGGAGTAAAGTACGTGTCATCTTACGGTAGATTAGCTAAAATGCAGTAAACTAACCCATGCCTAAAATTACTTCACAGTAGCTTCTTTGTGTGAGCATTATGAGGTAGAATTAAGATGTTTCTATTTTGGGATTAAGTGCCTTACTATGAATCATTCTCATAGGAGTTTAATGAGTAATAGGTATTTCATATTGGTTAAAAGTACAGGAGATTAAATTTACACTATTTCGAAAACTGACTTCTGGAATCTGGAGGTAAAAATCTTGGATCCCTTTTAACAGTTACAATATCCGAATAAGGATTGCTGGCTAAATCTCAGCTTGAAACTTGATGTGCTCATTAATGTCATTTGAGCTACTCTGGTTTGTCACCTGAGAACATGACACCCTTATATTTTTCTGTATATAAACTAGATGTTGATACAGAAGAAAACAGTCAAACAATTGCATAAATTTACCAAGATGTTAGAATAAAGGTTTAAGTATTCGTCTCTACTCATGGTATTTGAGGATTTTAAAGGGGTAACTGAAGTGTTGGTGCAGTTACTCCATACTGTAGTTGTTATATTTCTGTTGCACAGTTTCTGTGAAATGCTTGTTCTGTTACCAGTATGTAAGGTGCAAGGCTGCTTACAGTAGTCCTTTTCTGTGGGAGCAGTCATGACTCTTACATGAGAGTGTATAAAAGGAGGACCTCGGGCAGTAGGTCTAATTTGGGAATACATTATTGATATCAGGCTCTCGGTAAAGATTGTCACAGAGGATACTGAAGCACGAGTTTGTTAGCAACTGATTATCCTAGTTCTAAAAGAAATTTAGCCTTGAATTTTTTTATAAATTGACTTAGCATTGCATCTTACCCTGAAAGACATTTGCTTAACAAGTATACCTCCCAGACAGATGAATTTAAGCCCTTTGAGTTTGGTCATGGCTTGCAGGGGAGAGATGTGTGTATTCTGGTTTTGTTTTGTACATAGGATGTCTGGGATGGAGCTGGTAAGAAGTGCCAGTCAATACTGCGTAAGAATGGAAAATAGGAAATCCTGTTTAAAAAAGTTTCATTGTTGAAATCTCAGGCTGGTGTACTTTCCCCAAATCACATTTCTAGTGCTTAGGTTGGAATAGCTGTTTCCGATATCGGACAAATAGAAAAGTGATCATGTGAGGTCTAGAACATACAGTGCTTATCCTCACACTTTGCTGCTTTAAGCTTTGTTTGCCTGCGAATGGATTGATGAGAGCATGTTGCAGTGCATCTAGTGTGGGAGCCAGGTTTTATTTTGGTGCGGGGGGGTGGTGTGTGCTCAATGACTTGTTTTGAAACAGTTTCTCAGGATTTTCAAATATTTGAGTCTCTCAAGTTGCTGGCTGACAGCCCAATCATCTTTTGGTAAGGGAATGCAGACACTAGCGCGCAGAAAAGGCTCGAAACTCGTGCTTTTTTTTTTTATTAATACATGCAAATCAGAGGTAGTCTCTGGGGTAGTCTCTGGCAGATTTGTGATCTCTGTGTGGAAAGTAACGCTTTTATTATTGAAATTCTAAAGAGCCAACTAGATGATTATGATTTTCTTAAGTATCAAGCAAAAGGGTTAGCTTTAGCTTTTTGAAATAGTTTATAATTGTTTAGGTGAAAAGCTCAAAGCAAAGGCAGTGGGAGTAGCTGTGTAGCTGAACAGTGTGTGACGACCCGCTCTGTGAGCAAAACAAAATTACGTAGTGCAAGGAAGTATTTCATAAATGGCTGAATGAACTTGTCCTGAAAGTCGTGGAATTGAAGTATGTGGGTTTCTGTGGTATGTTTCTGAAGGTGATCACAGTTAAAAGCATAACGTAAACTTAGGTCCAAAATGTAGTATTAAAAACAAACACCAAAAAAAGCCACCTTCAGTTTTCGTGTGTTTTAGAGGGCAGTTTATTTCAGTAGAGCAAATCCTTCCTTAAATTGTCACTTAATATTGTAATCTTAGTCTGTGCATTAGAACTAGAAACCGAAAGTGACCAAATTAATTTAAAGAGCAGGCTTTCCAACAGGTCTATATTGGGACTGTCTCTGACGGTGGGTAAATTCCTTGGAATTTATTAGAGCCTTGCATTGAAATTAATGATTCCAGGAAAACCTAATATTCACTCACTGTTGGAACACAAAAGGGTGAAAAGGGACAGGCTTTGCTAGTACTGATTTCCAGGAAATAGTCTGACGGGTTTTGGCTTTGTTTAAAATATATCCAGCTGGGCTTTTCCTGGAAACCAGTGTTGTGTAGCACATCCTCTCTGAAGCATTAGTCGTCTGTTTTAGGCAGGGGTAAGCGGCAAGATTAACAATTGTCAGTTACCCTGGAATCAATCTATGCATACCCAATTTAATGGAATGTCTGGTCATACAATGTAGTTAAATCTGCAGAATGCTTGTAGGATTTTTATAGGCAGGATGAAAATCACTTTTACCTTTCTTGTGGTCTGATTTGCCTGTTGATTACCTTGTACATTTTGTATACAGGAGCAACTGTGCAAATGGGGCCAGTAACTCCCTAACATACCTCTTCATGCTCAGTAGCTTGCCCAGTTAGAACATGTTTCTAGCATCTGGGGTTTTCAAACACTTGTTCACAGGAATCCAGCTGTAGGAGTATCTCTGGGGCAGTAAACTGGAGTCTTTTGCTCAATGTTTTCTTAGCATCTGTATAGCTCATCGGAGGCTTCCTGATGGTATAAAGGCTACCCGCAATTATTGCTCCACTTCTTCTTGACTCATGTAGCAGTGAGATGGAACTAGTCTTTCTGCTTCCTTTTAGAAGCCTGAAATTTGTTGCAGTTGTCTACTTAATTTCCATTCAGAGTCAGTTTTGTATTATCAGGGAATGCATTATGTGAATTGCAGATAAGCCTGGCTGGTGCTCATGGCACCATTTGTTAGCCTAGGTGCAAGCTGTGAAAACTTGACTCTAAAAGCAGCATAATCACTGCATTTGCATGTCACTGTGCCCCAAGCTAATGGTTACAAAGCTCTCATTATGACCTTCACTACTTGTAGTATTAATTTACAGTATGGTGAAATCTTGGATTCCCAAATCACCCATGCAAAGGTGTTGCACCCCAAGGGAGAATTTTATTCTTCTCGTGTTTCACTCTTTCTTGAAATTGCTATGCCTTTCAGGCTTCTGGGAGACCACTAGTATTAGGTTTCTTCATCAGGCATCACCTTACTAATAGGGGATGTGTTCTAGGCTTAAATTGACAGGAATGGAGCTGTTTAGGATTTCTTAGCTCCGTGTTCATGTGAACTCAAATGAAAGAACATGCTGCTTTTGCTCCCTCCTTTGGAAACAGTATAACCTTTGCAGTTGTTTGACTGTGCTTACTCTGAAGATTGCTCAAAGAATCAGCTCACTCCTAGAATATTTTTCCTCCAAATGAAGCTGTTCTATCTCAGGCTGATATTCTTAGGGTCTGTTGTGGCTAGAAAGAGTGTTGGATCTGAAATAGGATGAGAACTTAATGAAAAAATAACAATAAGCTCTGAAGGCCATTTAAAGGTGACAGTGATTGCTTCCAGCAGTAAGACACTGTTGCAGCACAGCACTGTGGCTGCATGTGCCAAAAATTTGAAATAGTATGGATTGATAGATTTCGTTCTCCCTCCTTCCCCAAATGTTTTTTCTTGGTTCAAAGATTGAAAACGTTTAATTTCTGTCAGGAATTCAAGTGGTCTTTTTAGTGTACTGTCCTCTCTACTCTCCATCTGAAATGCCACACTGTAGAAGGATGTGGGGAGGGAAACAAAGAAACAAAAAACCAACCCTAAACCAACCAGGCAAACCATCTGGTTCTGTATGCCAGCTCCAAAAGAGGGCTCTCAAACTCCAGAAGTCAGTACCATTTTATAAAGGCACAATATCCCTACCGTTTCTCTTTTTTGTGTTCTCAGATGCATGGGTCATGAGAACCTCTTGGTGGGGTTAGGATTACTGAGGAAATAGACAATCCAGTTTTGATTTATGCCAAAACAACACTTCCTGCCTGTCCTATTCCAAGGAACTTTCTCATAAGAGCTAGCTGAGGGTGGTTTATTGTGGGGGAGCGAGACAGACGACAAAGGGGCTGACATTAAGCTGATGCCTCACTTAGAGCCCTTTGCTATAATCTTACAGCTTGGTACCCCCAAAAACTAAGGCTAGTGTCACATATTAGACCTTAATTCCCTTACCCATAATTCGTTACTTGAATTCTTGTTGACTTTTAAGACACCTTTTTTCCTTATCATAATCCATTAGGTTCAGAGAACTTCTCTACTTCACAGCTAAATTACTTTAAACTTAGTTACACTGTTGGCTCGTAAGATCATACTTGCGTTATATATCTTGGTGGTGTCAACCTGTTGTGGGTGATTGTCTTTATCTCACCAGTTGAGCTTGTTACTCTTCCTGCTTTGTCAGCTTGGGTTTCAAAATAAAACACGCTCTATCTGATCAGTAATCTGAGGTGAGATTGGACTGTATCAGCCCAGGCATACTTGCTTGAGTTGGTATGATGACTCATTTCTAGCCTCTGCTCCTAGCCAAGAACCTTGACTAAAATCTCAATTGTTTCCTGGGTCACATAGTTAGTGTGCTTGAATAACTACTGCAAAGCTGAATTCTCATGCAAAGATGGTTAAGAGGAATTGAAAATGCTTAAAAGGATCTCAGTAGATTATAATTAGACATAACAAGTACAAGTCCCTTAAGTATTGATCTTCTAATGTGCCAGAGTTTCTTCTTGATCTTCTCACTTCCCCCACCCCTCTACAAATGATGTAGCAGAGGGTTTCAGACACTTGTAGATAATTATTTTGATTTTGTGTCATGAATTGGGATCTTCTTAGTATATTGCAACAAGTACTCTCATGCATATCACCACTTTGTAATAGAGTACAGTAGCTATGTAACTTTTCATGTATGAAGGAAGTTCTCAAATGCATTTGCCAATACCAAGGTGTTTTTCTCAATTGTAAAAGTGACCAGTTTGGTAGTGATTCAGTCTTGAAACCCACTTTCTGCCTGGAACAATGTGAGACACTGAAGTCAAGGAAGGGTAGAGCTGTGTAGCTACTTCAGAAAACTAATGATTTTCTAATCATTCAGCTACTTCAGAAAACTAATGATTACAGCTTTGTATTAGCTGACCTACTACCCCTGTTAACCTCTCTTGACAAAGAGCCTTCAGAGAAGGCCCGGCACGTGTGAAGTAATGCAAAACTATACTTAAGTAGAGGAACATGGAAGAAATAATTGCCCTTCTGTGCATCTTGGCTCACAGAAATCTTGTTCCTGCTGGCTGTCTGTGCTGAGAAAGGACATACTCGTGATTCCCTGGAGGAGTGATCACTAGCTAAGTTCGGTTTGTTTTTCCATGGTTGAAATGATGAGAATCAATATCTTTGCCTTTTTGGTGTGTCATTATGCACAGGCAAATCAGAAGGGGGCTTAGGTCCAGCTATGCTTAGAAGTTGGCACTTTTGGGCTCTGTCTTTCCTGTGCAGCTGCTGGTAGGAGGATGCAAAGGGGTGGACCTAGATGGTTCCTTTACTCCAAACTGAAAGGACAAAGTTGTTAAATCATTAAAATAGGAAGGTGAAGAAAAAAGTACTCTTCCTGTAGTCGAGTATTGTAAGTTAAAGCTTCTCAGTTCCCATTTGTTTGAGTTGTTATTAAAAAGCTGGCATAAAAGCTCCCAGATTTGCTTCAGTGATACAAATGTCAGGCACCGTAATATTTGGTCAGACAGATATTCTGTCTTGCTTATCCTGTCACCAAAAACAAAATGCCTTTTACCATGTTTGCATTTCTCTTGTGAAAAACAGGAAGAAATGCTATGCTGGCTCTTAACCTTTGTCATAAATTCTACTTTTTCCTTTTGTAGATTATTAAAAAGGCTTCCCCCCCCCCCCAAAAAAAAAAAGTAGCAAATGAATTATGTGTTCTTATCACTACTGAATGTCAAACTTCCTTTTAATTGATTAGTAATAAGGAAATCTCATGACTTGGGAGCATTTTAAGTAGGACAGAAAAAAGTGTTCTTGAGTGCTCAAATGTCCTTGCTGTCACAGTTAGTTTGACATTCTTGTGTGCTATCCATTCAAGACAGTCACTTACTTTTCCTGAAAAACGTTGGAAGGGAAGCTAGAATTCAGGAAATGCTCATGCAAAGAAATCCTGTGGGACTTAAGTGCTGATAAGCTGTGCAGAGGAGATGTGCCATAATGTAGCTTACTAACTTGGATTCAGAACAAAAAATTGTGGGAAGTTCTAATGGTGAGCTCTATAATAATGCTAGTGCTGCTATATTAAATGCATTTCTTATGTACAGAATAAAGTACAGCAGAGTACCTCAGTTGTCAAATTCTTTGTGTATTCAGTAGAGCAATGCATACTGTTTGGTGCCAAAAAGCAATTGCATGTTCCCTTGTTCTGCTTAACTCTGAAGGCTGAATACAAATCTCTTGCAAAGATTATACGCCCATGCATTTCACGAAGGGGGTTATTGTGTGTTTTGAGAGAGGTGTTCTCCTCAACTACCCAGCAAGAGCTGGAAAGAGAGCCAAGGTATTTCAAGTTCAGAGAAAAAGACCTCATTGTGTCATTAGGAGCTCCCAATTCAGTTTCTGTGTTGCTTTCAGCACTCCCTCTCCTATACGTTAGAATTCTTTGAGGCTTTCTAACTTGAAGCATCACCTAATGCCATGACTGTTTCTTCTAGTTGTGGTTGATGGCTTTTAGATTCTATGAGCTACTTAAGTTACATACAAATAAGCACCTACTGTTGAGGAAATCTTAGGGGCATGGTAGATTTGCAGGTTGAAAAAGTTTGGAAATCACATCTAGCAGATGGATTTTGCACTAGCAGATGAATCTCTTCAGTTTTGCTGCTGCCTAACCTTCAAATGATTTTGCACTGGCACAGATTTCCAGGATTAAAAACATTTTGGGTGGAATTGGTATCAGGGCTTGTGATGAAGAACTCTAACTTTTTCTTGTTTTCTTGAATTTTTTTATTTATTTATTTATTTATAAATTACAACCCAATGACAGAAAAAACTTATTCCTCTTATTCCTAGTTTGCTGTAATATTTTCCTTTTACTTTGAGTGCTTTTGATGTGTTTTAGGACTTTGTCCCATTGTACCAGGACTTTGAAAATTTCTACAACAGAAACCTCTACATGCGCATTCGCGACAGCTGGAACCGTCCAATCTGCAGTGTGCCAGGGGCCAAAGTGGACATGATGGAGAGAGTTTCCCATGACTATAACTGGACGTTCACGTGAGTCAAAATTGAAGAAAAGACTTCCAACAACTATCTTTAAGTAGAGAGTCTATAAGAGCAAGTTGCAGGCTGTGAGGTTAAAGGAGCAATGAATCATGTTTGTTTTGAGCTTTCCAGTGGCTTGAATCGATGCATTTTGCTCTTTTGAAACACATCTGGCCACCAAGGTGATTATTTGTATATAATCTTTTGGCTACTTACTAAGGCTCCTGACTGTGTTAAGATTTCATGGGCATACACCTGTAATATAATTAATACTTTTGTGTGTGATGACCAGAACCTGGAGTAGATACTTTGGATTGCACTGCTACTTGTGACTTTGTGTTGATTTAGAATCAGTCCTGACACTTGAAGCAAACGTTGCTGCCTGAAACTGAATTTAACACTATTGTTTTGAGTCAGAACTGAAGTAGTCTGTAGAAACAAAATCAGAAATGCAAGGACAAGGATTTTTACAAATTGGAAACGACTTATCACGAGTTTGATGTGAAGAGGTTTGCAGCACAGTACTTGGTGAAACTAGTCATGTCTCTCCTTGGCTTTCAAGGGCAAAATAATTAAAACTTTTTTTCCGCTGAACTTCTTCCTTAATCTCCTTGTCACGTATTGTTAGCACAGCAATGCCAGATGTGTTTCCTTTCTGTGGTTAGAGGATATCCTGCTTGAGGGGCTGCCAAGTTAATTGATCTAGAGATCTTATTTTGTAATTGAAAAGAAAGTTGTATGTTTCTGGGATTGGGGGGGGGGGGCATGTCAGAGAAACAACAAAAGGTTTGAGAAGCCTCAAGCAATTTTAGCTATGATAGCAAATTCACCCTTTAATGTAAACTCTTCTGGGAACTAGTTTGAGACTGTAAGATGGGGAAAGCATCTTTTTCACTGATTGTTTCAGTTTGATGACGAGGGGCAGTACTGAAATAATTTAATGGTTGGTTCTATTGATTTTTAACATTTCAGTGTATATTCTAGGGAACTGAAATAAGAATCTTCTGGTGTAGTTAATTTTTTTTTTAATTGTGGGTGTCCTAACCTGTGGTGTTTTTAAAACACAGGTACACGGGAAGAGTGATAAAGGACATTATTAACATGGGTTCCTACAACTACCTTGGATTTGCCCAGAAGGCTGGGACTTGCCAAGAAGCAGCAGCTAAAGTTCTGTCCCAGTATGGAGCTGGGGTGTGCAGCACTCGGCAGGAGATGGGTAAGTTGGAGCAAGACAGGGTGTTCCCCAAACGTATGTTTCAAAGTCTGTAATCTGATCGCAGGTCTTTGAAACATTACTTGTTCCAGCTTTTGAACTTTAGACTTATCAATAAAGAAGCTTTTACTTTAGTGAAGACAAATTGACTTGCTGGGTTTAGTTTACGTGGCACAGCAGCTGGCTCATTTATGTTTTCATATTTTATTTTTTTTTAGCGTTCCCTTATGGGCCTTTAAATAAAGAGCAGCCTGGTTGGTGGAAATTCTTCTCGTAGAATATAGCAATAGCGAAAGCTTCTCCTCACTCTGAATTTCTCATTTGTTTTATGTGCAGGAAACTTGAACAAACATGAAGAGCTGGAAAAGCTAGTTGCCAGGTTCCTAGGTGTGGAATCTGCAATGGCATATGGAATGGGGTTTGCAACCAACTCTATGAACATTCCTGCTTTAGTTGGCAAGGTATGGCTTAAGTCACTGGCAAAAGCTCATCTAACAAAGATTCTGCTGGCTGGGTTTTCTAAAAGCTACTTGTTTGGTTTTGTTTTTCTTCAGTGGCAACTCCTGCAGATATTCTCTATGGAAACTATAGGTCACAGTATGCATCTCTAACCTTTGCAAAAATCTTTTTGGGAAGCAGCATCTATGGGACCAGTAGCAGTCCAGATCTTGCCCTCTTTCTGGGAGAGAGTCTAGCATGTTAAGGCTTGCTTCCTCAGGCTACTCATTAGTGTATGAAATGGTAACTGATTAACAGGCTGATTGTCTGAAGGTATTTTGATGCTCTTGAGACACTAAGAAGTGACTGTGTCAGTGAGACACGCAGATAAGTTGAATTGCATGTTCGTACATACAGAATTTATTATCTTTGAGCAACAGCTGAAAAATCCTTCTTTTGAAGGAGCAAAATCCTAGTAGAAAAGCTATTTGAGAGAAACAAGATCAAATGTAAAGACTGATGATGTCCACTGTGTGCCCCATAAAACAGTACGCAATGCAGCCTGAATGTCCTGTATCTTAAACTATGGGGGTTTTTTTTAGTTATTGGAAAATGAAATGGAAGAGACTCTTTGTTTGCATCTTCTGATGCAAAATACATGTTCTCTTAGCTCCTACTTAGAGTAAAATACTGCAAGTACTGGAACTGTTTCCTCTTTTTGAAAATGATTCACTGTTAGCCTAATACTACTAGCTTATTGGAATTCGTTGTCCTTGTGTAGTGAATTATTTTCCCTTTATTCCATTTATTTATTTTTCTACTTCCTGAAATCACTTTGTAAATTCTTCCATTTGTGATATCTACAGATTATAAAATTGCTGCCTTGTTCTTCCCGGCAACTCTTCCTCCTGGTGAATCTCTTCTTGACTAGCTGTAGTGTCTTCCCGCATGCTATTTTATTTGTAACAATGAAGCAGCACTGTCCATGTAATGCCTCTTTTCTTTTGGTTTCTTAAGTTTTAAATATCAGATGCTTTCCATAATGAAAGACTTTTTGAGTCTGACACCAGAGAGAAATTCAGTGCTTCAAATCTAGTCTTTCTGGAGTCAAATATCTCTACAGTGCTATGATTTTGAACAACATGTTACTCCTGACATATCTTTTACTTGCATTTTTCTGCTTTTTGTCTTCCCACATCTCCCCGATTTTCTCTTCAACAGGAAAATGATTCATGATTTCTGTGAGACCTTTTGGATTCAGAATACACATGGTCAGATACATTTAAGTAGACGTCTCTCTGTTGTAAGTCAGCACAAATTGCCCATTACTGCAAAGTTACTCAAGCTTTTTTTCTGTGTATGTGGATCCCACTGTATATCTTTAATACCTTACAAGAATACCCTTGAGACACCTTACTCAGCTCCTTAGTGTTCACATTTGAACTTTAACAGTTTTTACAACCATTGAGAGAATCTGAACTGAAGGCATGTAACATACCTGTTTTCATGCACATAACTTGCAATTTAGTAAACCAACTCTTCATAAATGGATACAGCAGTCTGTACTGTGTTAGTAATGAACATACGTAGTTTTTGTGCGCTTTAAATAAAGTAGTAAGAAGCTTCTGCCTCATAACACTAGATATGCCCTTATACTCAGGTGAATACTCCAAACAGAAAATGCTCTCTTCTGAAGAAAAGAGTTCTTGCCAAATGAACTATTTTGCAGCTCAGAACGTTCACTAAATGCTTTTTTAGGCTGCCTGAAGTTGCTTCTCACTGCCCTTTTGATTTCTTCATTGTCTGCAAATACGGACTCACATAAATCCTGAATTCTACTAGATATGCCCTTATACTCAGGTGAATACTCCAAACAGAAAATGCTCTCTTCTGAAGAAAAGAGTTCTTGCCAAATGAACTATTTTGCAGCTCAGAACGTTGTTTACTTGCTTTTTTTTTTTGCCTGAAGTTGCTTCTCACTGCCCTTTTGATTTCTTCATTGTCTGCAAATACGGACTCACATAAATCCTGAATTCTGGCACCACCCAGTACCCAGTTGGCTGTGTGCACAGCCTGTTTGGCAGTGCTTTGATAGAATCCTCAGTAAAGCCCAGAGACTCCCATGCTTGATTAAACTCTTGGACGTTTTTTTTTTTAACTATTGTTTGTGCCTCTCTGTATGTCCTACATACATTTTCAGGTGCAAAGCTGCTTGGAACACGAATTTTTGGAGGTTTGGCAAATACAATCAATAATGGCATCTGCATTTGACCAGAAGGAGTTTCTTTGACAGTCACTGACACGATTTGAAGCTGATCATTATTTACATAGTGTCTGGGCACCTGTTTTGCAACTTAATTAGCTTAAAACACAAAATGCTGCAATAAAGTTACTCACATATATGTAATACTGGACCACCTGTTCTGTTTTTGCTCTGTGGAATCCTTAAGCACTTGGTTTATGTTGCTACTGAATCCTCTTTTAATAGCAACAAATATGACTTGACTATCCAACTCTACCCCATAATGTGATCAGCATTGGTCAGCAAAAGGAATTCAAAAGCTTCATCAGCATTACCTAGTTGATTTTTATTCACTATGCCTTGTTAACAGCAGCTTCTACTAAGCAGATGCTGAAAACAGGTATAGTTGGTGTATACTGAAAGTTGTATTTCAGGACTGTTAAAGCATCACTAAAAACAGGTCTTTCTGCGCCTGGCAGTTTTTAGCAGGAGAGACCCACTGTTGACAGACAAGTTGTTGGCTGCCTAGTACGGTCACTGCCAAGTATGCTGAGTCTAGACCACAGATAATGTGAGATTTGAGGATTACATAGTCAGAAGTTGTTAGACTATTTGAGGCTAAGCTAGAGTCTGAAACTTGCCTGTTTTGGAGTAAATGTCATTAATGTAGCTACTGCAACTAGCTAATAACAGCATTCTGTACTGCCTTTAACACAGAACTTTTCTTCATAGCTCTGGACTGACAGAGGCTAGATAATGGGCTTCGAGCAACGGTGTTTGAAGGATCTTTTTTTTGGTTGTAAGAAAACAATTTCCATGTATAGTTAGTTTGTGAAATTAAGTGCTCAGGACTGAATGACTCAATTCATGTATGCAGCACTTTGTGGTAAAATGTGGCATTCACTTCAGTTTCTGTGTCTGCCTTGTAGGATGCATTGGTAAGTCTGATCTTCACTGGCATATGTTTTTCTTGATACCAGTAGTGTGATCTTCAATTAGTGTTAGTCTTCTCCTGGATAATCTCTCAAATATAAGTTTGCTGATAAATGCAACTGAAGTCTTACCATTGTAGTAGCAGCACTCAGTTTTACATGTGATCATCAGTGATTGCTGTACTGTACCAGCGGCTTCTTTGATCCTTTGCCCTCTCACTAGTGGCAGACAATACTAGACTCTTTACTTCCTCTTCAGTTTTAAATTAATTTGTTTTGTCCAACTGAATGTCGTCTTCTGTTACAAGGGGGTGAAAAGAGGTTGCTTATTGATTTGCTAAATCTTCTTTCTCTACCAAAAGCTTGTACTTGTTTTTATGGAGAAGCTGCTTCTAGGCTATTAATCTCTTCTTCCTCTTTTTTTAATCTATTACTTTTTCTACTTCCTACCATTTAAGAATGATACTACTACTGGATTATTATATTCAGGTTTTGATACAGTAGTGTTTAATGGCAATGCCCTCTGACGTAGTATACATACTCCTTTGTCTGGTATAGTAGTTCCAAAGAGCAAACGCTAGTTGGAGATTTCCATGCTTCTTATGCCAAAGTCTCTGAAATATGCAGTGTGAATCCTTGTTAACAGCAGTTTGAACACTTGAGATTTAGTGCAGTTTCTGGGGAAAACCAGTCTTGAGCTTTCCCAGGATGTGGAATATTTCTAGGTACATTGTGATTCTAGTGCAAAATTTTCTTTATTGTGGAGAAAATACTCCTATTGTTTGTGACACCTCCTTGTGTAACTGTAGGCAATGCTTTTCACAGTCCCTTCTAGTAGCTCTCACTGTAGGGAAGAAGTGTTCTTGACTCTTCCCTCCACCAATTGTTAATAGAGAAACACAGAATGCGCATGTGTTTAGTGTCAAATCTTCAATATCTTGACGTGCTTTCTGGGTTTTTAACTTAAAGTCACTTCTAGAGTTGCATCAGATTTGCATAGTAATTGGAGTGGGCCAAGGTTATTTAGAAATACTGTTGTTCTCTTACAAACTAATCCCCCAAAATGCATTCGTGTAGTCCACAGCGATAACCCTGCGACTGAATGTTCAGCATATCAGCTATTGACCGGTAATCATTGCTGCTGTCAAAACAGATGTATCCTGTTTTGATATTTGTCCAAGGATGTATCTTCCTGTTTTGGAAAAAGCAAACAAATTCAATATCATTATCATATCAATATCATTCAATTTAATGGCTTCAGAAAACTTCTCAATTTTACTCTGCAATTTTGTTTTCCACTTCCTGTCTCTTGTACGTTACCTCCATCTACAAAGTACTTAATAGTTCTGTTCATTAAAGAAAATTAGTCCCTTTGGTACCACTGAGCACACAGGGGTTTAGTCAGTGATTACCTCCTAATGTAAGACATAGTGCAACTTTGATAAGGTCTTTAACCTAGGACTTTGGTGGCCTGTTTCCTAGCACCACTGTAGAGTTGCTGAGTAACTGCGGCAAGCTGCTCTGCTCTCTGTTTTACCTGGCTGCATAGGAGGATGAGTACTAATCATCAATATAAGATATTTGGGCAGATTCAGCTGCAGGACTTCTGGGAAAAGTGAAGCTTAAGTGGTTCTTTCAGTTAACAGCAGTTGTCTAGTTTTATTTACCTTACTAAGGCTGCAGATTGTTTCTTAGCAAGTCTTGCCTGGACAAGCTGCATTTATGTTGGAAATATTTTTTTTCTTTTTTCTTAAATGATCTCTAAACAGTTCAGAGCTGAAAGGTATTATATTCTTGGCTGTGAAACATAACCTTTTCAATATCTTCCTCTTTCCCCTTCTAATTCAGGGCTGTCTGATTTTGAGTGATGAACTGAATCATGCATCACTAGTGCTCGGAGCAAGACTGTCAGGAGCAACTATTCGAATCTTTAAGCACAACAGTAAGTATCAGATGGTGGACTCTGCCTTTCTGCAGGTGCTATAGATCAGATACAATCTCTTCTATCTTCTAATAGTTGGAAATCCAGTTTCATGCAAGGAAATCAATTGCTGGTTACCTGAAAGGTTAGAAGACTGCTGCTCCTGAGAATTTAATCATCCTGAATTGGATATTTTTTGATATGTTCAATCTCAACTAATAACATTTTTATCCTGAAGCTGTTCTGGCTTACATCTTCTGCATATGAAGAGGAACATGCTGCCCTTTGGCAAGTCTAGGGGCACTAGTGTTTTAACATGGCTTCTTGTTACTTGGATAGCTCAGTGTGGTTAGACTATTCTAACAGTCCGTGTCACATAGTAGTGCAATCTTGTAGTGGTCTAGGTTACATTTGGGGGATAAGAAAGTTTAATTTTAGGACCAGGTGCCAACATGATCCTACAGTAACAAAAGCTTATGAATGCAGATGTCCTAGCTAAACTAGGCAGCCATGCATTGGTACAATGTAGTACCCAATTTTTGGGATGTGAAGCATAGATTAATTTCACTGAGTTACTTGCTTTAAGTATTTGTTTCCAAAATACACAGAATTTTCACTTTGCTAGTTTCAGCTTCCTCCAAAGGAGGTATTTAGAATAACTTTCAGATTAAAAATACTTAGGGTTTCCTTCTCTTATTCTCAGTGAAAGAGGTACCTGGTTGTCCTTGATTAGTAAAACCACTACCTTCATTCTTCAGCCACTCCTAATACTCTTTATAGTATCGATCTCTGAGATCATGATGAGTCTTGCTCTCTTTGAAGTGTGTGGTGGTAAAAGCAAAGCTTGGGTGGCTGCAATTATTTCCCTTTCTTTGTCCTACTTGATGGTGGATCCTCTGCTGTGCTTATTGTTTCTTTTATGTTCTCTCTTTCTTGTTCTCTAGGTTTGAATAATTTTCTTTACAGAAGTGTAGAGCTTACTGTAACATTCAGTGATTTTTTTTTTTTTCCTTAATTCTTCATAAATCTTGATTGCTGGGCAAGATCACAAAAGCTTTGCATTCGACTTCTGCATTTGTATAGACATACTTCTGAACATTCCATCCAGTTGCAGAATTTCAGGAACACTGGTGACAAACATAGTTCTGGGTATGAGGAGAAGGTCTTGGAAGCTCTGGTGTGATGAGGAAGAATAGATGATCTGTGGGAATGGGGTACAAACTAGCAATGGTGAGATTGGGGGATATTCTAGAAACCTTATAGATGTTGAGGATCTGAGAGAGAGAATGGAGTGGCAGATTCGAATCAGAAGGCAAAATGCAAGCAATGATCTTGGCCTGTCAAGATGATGTTCAATTCATAGTTGTGTATGTGTTCTCAGTCCTTTTCCTGTTCTACTCTATGCTGCCTTAGTTAACTTCATTTTCCTGAGATGTTAATGGCTTCATTCATATTCTGCTGTTTAGAAATTACGGAAAAAAAATGAAAAATCCCCCTTAAACTCCTTGTTCAATGTTTTCATTTTTTTTTTCCTACCTCATTCTGCAGTTTGTCCTTTTTATTAAGGTCAGACCTAGTTCCCAGTCTTTCCCTCTTTGAGAGATCAGAGCAGAACTTTATACTCCATTGTTCTCCCTAACTGCACTAAATTCGTCCTTTCTTCCTTGAGAGATTTGTTGGAGACAGGGACTCCACTGCTGACTTCTTAATTCTTGTCTTTTTCTGAACATTAGCTGTCTTTTAACAGTCGATTAACTGACCTATTTTGCTGTATAATTTCTAGTCTAGTTCTAGTTCACAAGCTCCTCTTGCTGGTACAACTGCCCTAGGCTACCAATCCTCTTTTCATGATTGTGCTCTTTCTCATGCCCTAGTGTTTATATCTGTCTCTTGCTCAGCACTTTAGCTTTTATGGTTTGATTACTCCCATCTCCGCTCCTTTCCTCCGTTTTTTTTTTCAGGGCTGATTTCATGTGTATTTATTTGTTCACATTAGTCAGGTCTCCTAGGATCATGTCGAGTGTTCATAGCCAAAGCTAGTAAGGTTTCAGAATACATTGCTACTAACAACTTCATCTGTCTAGTTTCCGATATGCTGAGCACTGTCCTCTTTCCTACGCTGGTGGTTCTTTTTTCTTCTTTTTCTGTTTTTAGTTTAGTAGCTTCCTGTTCCACACCTCCAGTCCCTTCCATTTTAAACAAAGTAATAAAAAAGTACACTTGCTCCACTTCTTGTCCTGCACTTTGGTCTATCTTCTACTTACCTTTTACTTGATTATCCTTGAGCTTGCTTGTTCTTTTTTGAGTTATTTCTATCCACAAAGACATGCTTACTACCTAAATTGCTTTTTCTTTTCCTCACAATGAGATACTCCTTTTTTCACATTAGTCAGGTCTCCTAGGATCATGTCGAGTGTTCATAGCCAAAGCTAGTAAGGTTTCAGAATACATTGCTACTAACAACTTCATCTGTCTAGTTTCCGATATGCTGAGCACTGTCCTCTTTCCTACGCTGGTGGTTCTTTTTTCTTCTTTTTCTGTTTTTAGTTTAGTAGCTTCCTGTTCCACACCTCCAGTCCCTTCCATTTTAAACAAAGTAATAAAAAAGTACACTTGCTCCACTTCTTGTCCTGCACTTTGGTCTATCTTCTACTTACCTTTTACTTGATTATCCTTGAGCTTGCTTGTTCTTTTTTGAGTTATTTCTATCCACAAAGACATGCTTACTACCTAAATTGCTTTTTCTTTTCCTCACAATGAGATACCTTCCTTTTTTCTTCCCCCCCCCCCGCCTTCCTTCCTTGTTTGCTGTTTGTGCCTAATGCTGTAACTTGTGCTTTTAGCTTAGGATGATGAAATTCTTCCTCGGAGTTCATACAGTCACCCCTTCCCTTTAATCTCATCTGTGGGCCCGCAGCTAGGTGAAGCCCATGACTTATGTATGGTCTGTCCTCCACACTGGAGCGAGCAATTTGTGCATTTCTGGAGTATTGCTGTCTTTAGTCATGTCAAAGCTCAAGCTAGTAGCTGTTTTGGTACCATTTAACAGTAATTTCTGGTGCAGATATGCAAAGCCTGGAGAAGCTGCTCAAAGATGCTATTGTGCATGGGCAACCTCGTACACGGAGGCCCTGGAAAAAAATTCTTATCTTGGTGGAAGGAATATACAGGTACAAACTATTCTTTATATTCCTAAGACCCTCCACGTGAGATCTGGCTGCTTAGTATTTGGGTTCCTTTGCCAAATCAAACTATGAATATTGTCACTTCATAGTTATTTCATTACTCATCTGCAAATTAAATTGAGCTATGTATGTCTCACATCCTGGACTTTCTGTTGCTAGTACTGTAGCTGCACCTGGTGTTATCACAATGCTTCCTGCATCCTGATTAGATTGTAGAAATTAATTAATCTAAACTGATTATTCACATCAGAGCTGAGGTCTTAAATTGCTTGTCCATTCCATTCTTTCTGTGCTCACTAGATGATGCTAGTGTGAATGGAATTGTGCAAATTTAATTTTTTTGCTGAGAATGAGTAGGAGCACGTAGTAGGCTTAGCCATTTAAATTGTAGTGACTTTCAGCACAAAATGGGGTGTTTTGGAGTGCTACTAATGAGAGCCTAGTCAGTTCTTAAACAAAAACAACAGGTAAGTAGATGTCAGATCAGAATACTGACATTAGGGTGGAAGTAAAAATGAGAATTCATTTATAAAATTGTCACTGAACACATTCCTTTGCCTTAACTTACTGTCGCTGCTACTAGTTAGTCTGTATGTCAGCATCCCAGAGATGTTAAACAGATAGAAAGTAGACATCTGGGCCCCAGGTGCAAGGGGGAGTTATCTTTCATCTCTCTGCAGAACACAATGTATCTAGCAAATTTTATGTGTTCAGAATTACTGAAAGAGTGAAGAAAAGAAAGCTTAGTGACTTTAGGCTCTATAAGGAGGCCCCAACCATTAAATCAACTTACACTGAATTTCTGTTTCTCAACAGTATGGAGGGATCCATAGTCCGTTTGCCTGAAGTGATTGCCCTTAAGAAGAAGTACAAATCCTATCTGTACCTTGATGAGGCTCATAGTATAGGTGCCCTGGGTCCCAGTGGCCGGGGTGTAGTGGAGTATTTTGGACTCAGTCCTGAAGATGTGGATGTTATGATGGGAACATTCACCAAAAGCTTTGGAGCTGCTGGAGGATACATTGGGGGCAAGAAGGTAAAAAGCTGGGAATCTCATGGCTGTTTCAGGCTGGTGGTGGACTCTTTCACTAAGCATTTCAAAGTTGATCTATTTCTCAAGTACCCTGATTGTCCATTTGTTTCATGATTTTACATACTGTCTAGTACAGTGGAAGTCTGTGCAATGTAGAAGAGTCTAGTAAAATACCTCATAATTTTGTAGTTCTCACATGGTCAGTGATGATCTCAGTTTGCAGAATGTACAGTAGTGGCGTAGTATCTTTTTAGGAACTGTTAGGAGCCAGGAAGCAGGGATTTCTTAATGTTACTTCTAATGAGACTTGTAGGAAAAATGCCAAAAGCTGAAGTTTTTCAGGCTGTCTGGAGGAAAATCCCCTTCTTGGGTTAGTCTGGTAGAATTGATTCCCTCTGGACTCGAATGGTTTGCTTTCTGAAAAGACACTTCTTCCCTTTCTGGTGGGATTTTTTTGTGGTGTGGTGGGGGTTTTTTTATTATTTTTTGGCTACTGACTCTCTTCTGCTGGAGAGTACTGCTAGAAAGTGTTGCCCTTGCCAAACCCCTCCTTTTTGGAGGGATGGTGTAGATAACTGCATGTGTCCCTTTTCTCATTCTGAAATGTATCTCACAGATCAGGCTTCTAAGCCTTAGAGAGTAAAATTCTACTGTTTTCCTACCAGGACAATAATTTTTTAGATACTAATAGTGACGATTACTTCAGCCCATCCAAATGGAGGTGGGACTTGCAGATGTTCCTCTTTGGGAGTTTACTACAGTTGGATTAAAATTACTCTGACATCTTCCCCAGAAGAAAGCACCATATTAGTCTTTTTCCAAAGGTAGTGAGCTAGTGGGATTAACTCCCTTGGCATAAGGTGAAGCAGCTAAGAGTCCTTTGCAACTGTGTTATAGCTACTGTTTGAGGGATTGCTTCAGAGGTAAGAGGCCTTAAATCTTCTTACCTGGTTTATTTCCAAGTCCCTTTACAACTTCCTTTCATTTAACTCTGACTCCAGGCAAACAGCAACATAAAATTGAACACTTCCCCGTATTTCTATAATATGTTCCCAGCTTGTGCTATCTACAGGGCCATCATTATTAATTTTATGGTAGCAGAAGACAGAATCTGTCCTGGCATTCATACTGGTCTTTTAATATTTTGCTGGAGTGGTCTGGGCATTTTAGAGTGGTTTTGTTACAGTTAACAACAAGCAGCCTAGATCTATGGTGTGTTTGTCCTTTGTTCCTGTATGACCTGCTTTTGCCCTCTAACAAATGTAGCAGGTGTGTTTACCTGGGAAATGCAGGAGGGGGTAGGCTGAGGTTCCTGCACTCTTAAATTATACCTGCTGCTTTATTTATATTGTGCTGATAAATGGGAGAAAATATTTTGTGACCTGTTCCCCTGTTTGGTGACTTTTGTGGGGAAACAGTTATATTGAGCATGATACATAAGCACCTATGGATCCTGCTCCCCACTATTTCATTTGTTTTATACTCCCACTGTTATAATAAACACTTTTGAAACACAGCCTGCGCACAGCTTGACTAATGCAAACACCTTGCTGCAATCCAATGCTGGTGGTGTTAGCTAAACAAGTCTGTTGTAGGCATTTGTCTTTGATCAACACACATTCTTGCCCTGTGACATAATTATGGGTTGTCATGTCCCTGCTGTTAGCTTTTCAACTGTTCATTACTTGTACTGTAAAATCAGTCCTTGAGATACCTGTTCTTTTCCAGGACATTCTGAAACAGGTTTCTTGCGGTGATCCATTTTATTGCGTGATTAAGACACGACAATAAAGCATTTCTCTTGAGTGCCGGGAAGGCAATGTCTGATGTCTCTTGTGTTTTGCTAGGAACTGATTGATTACCTCAGGACATACTCTCATAGTGCTGTGTATGCAACATCACTGTCACCTCCTGTTGTGGAGCAAATCATCACCTCCATGAAGTGCATTATGGGTGAAGATGGTACAACTGTTGGTGAGTCTTTCTGACAGTAAGCATGTGGAAGGGAGAAGCCAAACAGAGCCTCTTTATCACTTTGACAGATAACTCATTCAGTGGACACATTCATAATTATCTGTTAGTACATGTAGACTTGGAATTTCTGGAGCAATAAGCCAGTTTAGTATCCTACTTGGCCCATCAGCCTAATAACAGCATAAGGAATTTCCAGCTAGAGGTAAGTCATCTTAGTCTTGTCTAAGACACAGTATTGTGTTGTATTGATTTTTGTTCTGTGTCTAGCTTTTCTAGCCTCCTCCTTTCTCTTCCCCATTTTCTGTCCTTTATTTGCCCCGCTTTTTAGATTGCTTTCAGAGTATTTTGCTGTGTATCTTTTAGAGTCTTGTGTGCTGGTTACTGCAGGGGCAATGCTTTTGATTTTCATCTCTCGTATAATTTGATGTTTGCACCTCAGTTAAAGTAAATACGGGAATGTTTCTGAAATCCCTTTTTACTTGGGGAGCTAGAGGCAGTTTTCAAGATCAGTAGACTTAATGCACTAGGAGAAGAAATTCAGCATATTCATCTTTATTGTCTTAGTTTTCCTTTTTCATTATGAAAGTAAGAAAGGGGAAATCTGTAATAGTCTCGATACATTCAAAGTCAAAACCACAAATTCTCGTCTCATTTGCCTAGTAGGTAGCCGCTTCTTTCAGTTATAGCATGAAGTAAATAGCTTGCACTTGTGATGTGTAAGCTGCCTTGAAACTGAAATGGTACAGCACTTTGCATGTAGGATACTTTTTCCCTCTTCACAGGTAATTAAAAAGTTGTGAGCAGCTCACACAGGATGACAGTGTAGTTTGCTGAGGATCTGTCAGTGGCGTTTGGTTCAGAGGCTCTTAGAATTCAAACTGCAGGATATATTCAGTTATGGGAGCTTTGGGCATCTGGCCACGAGGTGGTGGTGTATACTGAAGAACTGTATTTGCTTTTGAACATGGGTCATCTGACCAACTAACCTGACAGATAACTCCTACAGTAAAAAAGCTCGCTGGAGAAATGTCTTAAGAATTTTTCTGTTATAACAGGTTTCATTTGGTTTGCTTACATTATCTGAGAACAGAGTTAAGTGCCAGCAGTTGGTGTTGGTGGTTGCTCAGTAGAGGAGTTATCACCGGGGCAAGTACAGCCAGGCAGCAGCCTGTATCTGTGCTAGCACTGAGTGCTTCCAAGTGGTCCATGTGAGATACCTGTACCAGCCAAGAGTTGTCCCCTGTGCTGGTCTCGAGAACAGATATTAACCAAGCTTCAAACTACATGAAAAGTTGTGCAAAAGGGCTGGGTCTTGCCATCGTCTTAAAAGTGACTGTTTGAGCTCTTTCTAGCTGATGATTTGCCAACAGTCTGTGGTCTGCTCAGGTGTTGCTTTTGGGTTTTTTCCAGTATCTGTTTTGCTTAATGAAGTGGGAAGCAAGGAATGTGTAACTGATTTCTGTTTGCAGTATTCAAACTAAGGCATTTTTGCCCCTTTGTGAGGCTACAGTGTGATAATTAGTTCAAGACAGGAGAATGGAAGCAACTTCCACTCCAGACTGTTCTCCTGCCATTATGCCAGCAAGATCCATCAGAGCTGAAAGGTGAACCAGATCAGGAACCAATTTGGCAAAAAAATAAACTCAAAAGGCCTTTTTTGTCATGTTGCTTAAAATGGATGTCAGGCTACATCCTGCTAATTTGGTGCTAAAACCCAGAATTCCTAACCACTCTTTCTATTGAGAAAAGAAGTGGTTTTGGTGTTTGAAAGCTGTGTCATTTCAAAGAAGCCTCTGTACGTCCTATTTCAATACGAACTGTAGCGCTTTTCGGAAGTGCTGGATATAACAGCTGGATAGCCAAAGTTCTGTCCGCTCATACTCAGAAAGGATTTCTCAGCTACAGGTCTTGTGAAAGTGTTACTGGCTTTCTAAGTATCTAAGTCAGCCTTCACCTGGAATAAGCACTTCATAGGATGATTCATAGTGCTTTTCTGTTCATTTTCTGCACAGTGCTGTTTCCCAGTCATGCGGGTTTTTTTAATTGCCTTAAGGCTTTAGAGATAATACTACTTTGTAGGCATTTTCTGTGGATGAAGTTGGCAAAAGTTCAGTTGGGTGAATGGAGCAGCTGCTTAGTGATAGCATGACAAAGTTTTTTCTTTAAGGGCTTTGGCTGAAAATCTTGTGTTTGGATTCTGTGGAATTACAGGTGGGGCTCTGGAGGACCGCTACCTGTGGTTGGTTTGACTATCGAGTAAATGTGGAGTAGAGTGGTGCTGGTAAGAGTTGTTAACTGTGGAAGACAAGTAGAGAAATAGTGTTAAACTGGGTCACTGGTAAGCACCTCTGAATCAACTGTGTATTACAGAAATGTCACTGCTTTTAAATTAGTCAAGCTGAACTAATGGATGAAGGAAAACTGAGATAGGGCAATGGTTTTACAAGGGCACAGGAGTTGGAACTGGAATCAGAACAGTAGACGGCTAGCTCCCAACCCTGTGTTTTGGGGCAACAGCTAAATCTTTTAATGGCTTCAAGAATGCTTTCTTGAAAAGAGCCTTTGCGGCTTCTTTGTCTGCCTGCTTCTGTTCACCACACGCTATTTGTAAAAGCTGCTGTCCTCCATGGCATCAAACCTTTGTGGAAATTGTCATGTCAGATTGAGATGGTCTGTAGCTGAGGAATAAGTAGTAGGAAGCAGTTAGTTTTTGAGGACAAAAGGGTTTTTTTGTTTTATTTTGCAAGAATAAGTTAATTCTCTCCTCTTATGCTTCAGGTTATTTCTAAATCTAATGAAACCTCTAGAGGCTCTAAACTTACAATATAAGGCATTGTAGTTACTAAAACTTTACATAACTAAAAAAAGTAAATATCTCCTTTCAGATCTTTCCAGCAAGCTGCCAGAGACTAAATAGCATATTAGCAGGAGGCAGCACAGACAAAATACAGATGCTATGAAAAGCTGAATGGCTGCTTATAGAGAACATAAGATGGATGGCATGCAAATGTGCTGCCTGAATTGGGACAGTAGTTTCTTGTATCTTGATTTCTGTTCAAACTAATCTGTTAATTCTCTGTACTGTTTATGCATGTAAGTGACTAGCAAGCCTCAATCTCTCTGAAGACAGTTATGGGAATATAATTATATATGATACATTATATATATAGATATCATATCTAGTATATTACTTGCTCCTTCTTCCAGACTGCAAAAAACACTCCAACAGCCAAAGCGATGGCAGAGCCATGTTATGGGTTCTTGGTAGTGGTGCTTCCAGTACTGCTTCTGAAACTCCTCTACGTTATTAGCTCAGTGCTGTATGTCTGTCCTATTTTACTTTGCATTACCTGTCTTGCACGTAATTGGCTGGAAGACCATCATGTGGTCGTAAACAAAACATATTTGATTTGTGATCATTCTGACAATTTCTTCAAAGGAACAGTCGTCCTCAAGAGTGGTGAACATCTTGAGCACGTTGAATGTCTTCAGAGAACTCCAGTGACAGTGTACATGGGTATCTTGCATATTATCACAATTGGCTTTGATACATAGTAGAGCAAGGTCAGTAGGAGAGATGGAGAAGGCTTCTTTCTGCAAAAGCAAATTTTTGGAGCTGGTTTTCCAATTCAAAGTCACTACGGTTGAAATTGTTAACAAGCAAGTGTTGCAGATGCTTGTCAGCAGTTCAGTGGATGCTGCTCTTTCTCTTGTTCAGCCACAAAGATGAACTTCAGATAGTTTTGTAGATAAAGGGGCTTTTTTAAGCAATAATAATAAAAAGACACAATAAGCAGACTTTTTGGGGTCATAGTTTACACAAAGATGGCAAATTGATTCCTGGAATGGGGTTCTGGAAGCTTGTAGTGTAGAGCCACTTGATTCTTGCTGTTTGTGTGGTGTTTGCGTTATTTAAATTGACTGTAGGGAAAATGAGACAGCTTGGTGCTTGTCCTGGTAAATGAGACATTGTTGGAATTTATGATATTAAGTACTTAACCTGTCTTGGTGAATTTTTCAGCATCAGTGGTTTGGTTTGAGTTGAAAGCTAGATTTTTCGCCATTACAATCTCACTAGGACTGGGAATCCAGTCAGCTCCTTTCTGCCATTTGCATAAGAGCCAGTGATGTATCCTGTGCAACTGGAGTTCTGTTAGCACTGTTGGTGTTCAGGACCCAGCCTGTTTATTGCCCTGATAACATCGCTGGGGTCAAGTGGAAGGAAATTATAAAGTAACCTGATTGAGATGTGGGCAAACCAAAACATGCAAGGTGAAACCAGTCTAGGAACTGGTTAACCTCCTTCAGAGATGAAACTTAGTTTGCTCTCCTGTGTATTAAAAACTGAAGGTGAGCCTTAAATCCAGGAGTGTTTTAAGTTTGAGCTAAAGCTGGCAGTGTTAATGGCTTGTAAAAGAGGTGAACTACTTCCTTCCATGGACGTCAATTCAATAATAGTAATTATACATGCTGACGTTTATAACAAGTTTACTGTCTCCCATCTCAGTTTCAGGAGGCAAATATCCCACGCCCAATCACAGTGCCATACATAGCATGTCTAGAATAAGTTGTGGATAGACCTTGCCCAAGATGGCACTTAAATTTTGAATGAACGTTGTCTTGAGCACTGTATAGAAACCAAGGATTATTATCCTACATAGTTCTAATGTCACAAGCAATGGAGATACAGTTGCAGAGACCATCACAGCTGCTAAACTATCAGACATGAATAACTAACCTTTGAAGGCTAGTCAGTTAGCTGCACATAGTTTGATTGGTATTTGTCTCATCTGAGCATCTCAGTTGTGAAGAGCTAGTAGTTGATTACATTTAGTCAGAGGCACTAAAAAAAAAAAAAAAGGATTTCTAGTCTTGCCATTGCTGTGTGCAACAAACTTGAGTGAGTTAAATCAGAAAAGGTACTTAAACCAATTATAGCCAAAGGGAATAAGAATGTACAGCTGTGTTGGCAGAGATTAAGAACGAATAGTTGAATACATTTAGTCAAAGGAAAAACTAAAAAAAAAAAAAGGATTTCTAGTCTTGCCATTGCTGTGTGCAACAAACTTGAGTGAGTTAAATCAGAAAAGGTACTTAAACCAATTATAGCCAAAGGGAATAAGAATGTACAGCTGTGTTGGCAGAGAACTTAGCCTAACTGAGCTGTTGAGAAGACAGGACCATTGCTATACTGTTAATATGCACAGGGAGAAGCATGCTGGAAACAAAACTAAGCCTGGTCTGCTTAAATTCTAGGGGAGGAAAGACTGCAATTAGTACTTTAACCTCCATGTGGTCAATCAGGCCCTCAAGTGAAGATACGACCTCAGTAGTTCAATCAGCTGTCTAATCAGTAGATATCTTCAAGTTGGACACTTTGTAAAATTCCCTTTTTCTTTCCAAAGACAAGTCAGAAGTACATGCATGTGTAAAGTGTAAGCAGTAATGAAAGAATAGCCCACATTACATCACTTGGAATTGAATTTTAAGTAGCTTATAGTATATTTATAAATGAAGTTTGTACCTTGCCATTGTTAGCAGTAGATCCACAAATGGAAGCAGTGGCTGCTGTTGTACTTGAAAGGGGAAATAAATACTCCTTGTGCAGGCTGAGGTTGAAAACATTCAATTGGCATTAAAATAGGTTCATTTGAATTTCCTCCAATAATGCACTTGTTAATGAGGTGATAAATTATCACCTTGGGAACCCAGGGACCAGTCAAAACTAATTTGAGCAAGGTGAAAACTTTTTTTGTTGCTGCCCTTGAGAATCTCAAGCTGAGCTGGGAAACTGTTGGAAAAACAAATACTCTGGGGGTCATAAAGAGAGTTTCCTGCTTCTCTCCAGGGGACTGACAGTTTTAAACATCACTCTCTGTATTTGTGCTTCCAGCTGGGGATCTTTTAAATCCAGCTTGTTGCTGCACCCCTACCTCCCTCCCACAGAGCATGGCAAGCCTCCAGAAAAATTGCTTTAACCTGGGCTGGGCAGAAGAAATCTTTCAGCCTTTGGTGCTTTGAAGAGTGTTTACAGATATTAGCAGAGCTGTACCCTTTGTGTTGTGCATTGGAATGTGAGAATTCTTCAGTGCCTCTTCTTTTGGACTTTAATCAACATTGTGGTGTTTGTGCAAGAGCTTATAAACCTTTAACTGTACACCTGCTTTGTTCTCATAACATTCTGGTTCTTGCTATTTCTGTTCAGGTGTGAGCTGTCATCCTATATCTTCATAGCCTAAACACTGATCTGTCATAGCAGAAATACAACTAGGAATGTGGCTTTGTTGAAGTAATTTCATTTTTCTTCATTTCTTACAGTACATTTGATTTAAAATGTGTGGCTTGCTTTTTACTCTCAGTAGCACTTGAAGTGCCACATTTCTACAGAATGCTGGTGTGCTGCTTATAGCAGCAGGAGAAAATACTGGGTAGCAGCTCACTAGCATATATTGTTAGCAGTAGTGTGACTAAAATGCTTGTAAGTCAGTATAAATGTTAAGGTAAAGCATTTGAAAAGGAGTAATCACAGATGAGGTGATGTGTACTCTGTCTTTGGGTTAGTGTGAAATAGAGTTCGTGGTTCCTTGTGTGATACATGATGGATTTACTGGCTGGACGGCCGGGCCCAGAGAGTTGTGGTGAATGGAGTTCAATCCAGTTGGCGGCCGGTCACGAGCGGTGTTCCCCAGGGCTCAGTTTTGGGGCCGGTC
>NW_008795405.1:3340775-3344389 GCF_000699145.1 Aptenodytes forsteri | reverse complement strand
TGTTGGGTTGATGGTTGGACTCGATGATCTTAGAGGTCTTTTCCAACCTCAATGATTCTATTCTATGATTCTATGATATACTAGAGCAGAGTTTTTTGAAAATACCTGAATGACCCACGTAAGCACCACTTCCTATCATCAGCCCTGGCAACTGCAGCAATTTTCTACATAGAAAAACTCATACTAGTATTACAATAGCGTCTGCAGTGTACAGACACATGGCAAAATTTCATTCTATGAAGTGCATATAATGTAAACGTTTCTAGCGTCTTTGGAAACAAGCAACAGTCTGTAACTGAAGCCCTTTCTGTGGGCTACGTGTGGATGTATTAGGCTATGTGGGACTCACAGACCAGTTGAACTACTGTCCTTGCCTACTTTAGCGGGTTCTGATGTCAAATGCACCAGGTCAACTCATGCCTTTTCACATTAGTGCAGTTGATCTACCACAAATTCCCAAACGTGGACAATGTTGACAATCTACAATGTGTACTTTAGTCCTACTAGTGTGTAGATGTTTGCTTAATGTTCCAGAATTAATAAACTTCCTTAGATAGTACAGATCTAATCTTTGAAGGAAGAAGCTGTCTGAAAAACCTGTATGCCAATTAATTTGTTTTGAGGGCATATGGCCAGTGGAGAGATTTGAGACTACTTCAAATGAGATTGTGCAGGTTCTGTTGCAGTCTAGCTTCAGCAGTGGGGTTTAGCTCGGGACAAATTGGCTTGTCAAGAACAGGCTAAATCA
The DNA here is from genome assembly GCF_000699145.1 of Aptenodytes forsteri. Taxonomy (NCBI): domain Eukaryota; kingdom Metazoa; phylum Chordata; class Aves; order Sphenisciformes; family Spheniscidae; genus Aptenodytes; species Aptenodytes forsteri. The sequence goes on along the minus strand of NW_008795405.1, from coordinate 3,343,641 downwards.
ACCTGTAGAGCTTCTTGCTGTCATGGGTAAGCTTCTGTTAATGCTCAGGTTATTGCCTAATTGTTGCGTAGTGGAAAAGTTGTGGTTACAAGGCTGTCTGCGTGGGGGAAAATGTATTACAGAGTATGCATGCGTCTCAAGTTCATGTTGGCTAGCAGCTCCTAAGATTTCTTAACTGTTTGTCTGTGGACACTGGTATTTAAAAAAAAAAAAAAGGCCAGTAAAATACTTCTCAAGCTTCTTAAGACTTTCAAGCTTGCCTTCCTACTGGTCAGCTTAATATTGTATTGTATAAATGTGTCGCCAAACTCAGGCCCTAAATGGGCAGTGGAGAACTCAATTGCCCTGCAACTAGCATCTCCAGAATCAAGTACTCTGTGAAAACAGATGTGGTACTCTTACAGAGTAACCGTCTGTACCAACAGCTGGAAGCAGAGTGTTTAGTACCTCCAATCTTTACTGAAAATAGCTTGTCTTTTCTAAGGTTATTGCTATATTCCTGACAGTAATATTTTGTTCAGGACCTGGCATCGTAGAGACAATTGTGGGTTTTATATGCACAGCTTTGATCTTTCCAGGATCTTTGGAAAATAGACCTGTGCAGGAAAAAGAAGTCTATAAAAGTGACAGTGGAGACAAGGCCTCCAGGGTTTGGGCCTTTTCAGGCACAAAGCCTACTCTTCCACCTCACTGCTGTTCCAGGTGGCAGGCTACCAGGAGCTGCTTGCCAAATACAACTTACTAACATGGGAAAGCTCAACGCCCTTTCTGTTGAAATTATTGCAGAATTTTAGGGTAAATCTGAGAACACATTGGAGAAGGACAAGATGTACAAGCAGATGTGGGCAGCTCTGACATGGTGGCAAATTTGCAGGTTATAGCTTTTATCATGAGATGAACTTCTTAGCTATAAGCATCTTTGATATCAAAAGAGAAACTTGAGATGTTGTACACGACCTCTTGTGGGAATGGATCAAGGTCTTCACAAAAAGATGTATGAAGACTGCGTCCTGTGAAAGATTCAGGTGCTACCTTCTCAGTGACTTCATACATAAACTTCCTATTTAAAAAAGCAAGCAAACAAAACCAAACCAACTCCTCCAGAATGGAAATTCTTAATTTTAGGACACATCAGTAAAGAGCACATACACACTTGCAGCCTGTCTCTCCCATTGCTCCTTGTGTTAGGTAGGTGAAATCTTTAGCAATATTGGGAGGTATATCAAATGTCCCACGTGTTGAGGGACAAAAAGACTTTTGGAAACTACTGTGCTCCATTCTATAAGGTCCCATTTAGTACCACTGAGGAAAAGTAGGTATTTAGGACTATTCTGTTCACTCTCCTTATCCCTTAAGGGATCCTCCTACCAAGAGACTGTTAGTAGAACGTGGTCTGTCTGCCAGGGTTTTTTCTGGGTTTTCAAAGTAAGTGCTAACACAAAGGTGAAATACTTCTCATAGTACCTTACAATATCAGTTACTGGCCAAAGCTTACTTCTGTGTAGGATCTCATTATTATCTCAAGCTTGTGGAGCCTGTTTCATAGTGCTCCTGGAATCGTTTCTTTATGGAGCTGATTTCTGTTCAGTTTGGCCAGAAGATGGTACTCCAGTGTTATGGCTGCCATCTCCCAAAGAAGTTTGCCAAAGAGCAGGATAGTCAAACATATCCCACCCTTCAGCCTTGCTCACTATCCATGTAAGAGAATGGATGCCCTAGCTCTATTTGTCTCTTTTTAGACCAAGCTGATTACTGGCTATTTCTAACCAAAGGTGGACACTTATAACTGGCTGGTATAGCTCTTCCACTGAATATCAAGCCTAGCTGTGCTAGAACTTGAGCATTAGTCTACTGCTTCAGGAACAATGCTGTTAGAAACTTTTAAGGTGTTGACATGGAGTGTGACCAATCAACTGACTTTTGCTGAATACTGATTCTTGCACTTACACACTTCCCATCTGATTTCATAGTTAAGAGCAGCACTTCAGTGACTGATGCAGCTGTAGGGAATGAGGGAGAAGGTTGTTGCTAGTCATCTGCAGTTAATGTGCGCTGTTTCTTCTGGCTACCTCATTGCCTCTGATTTCCGTGATGTACAGATCCCTCTATTTGGCTGAACTGGCTTTGAGTTTCAGAAGAATAGATTAAGGCCTGTGGATGTTGTATAACCTCGTGCTTCTATGCTGGTTTGATGTGAAATTTGAAAAACAATGCAGTCAAAAAAAAAAAAATCTAATTTTTATGACCAACTAACGAGGGATCCACAGGGAAGCTAGTATCCCAAAGACCAGTTAGCAGAGTTACTGAATAACTGCTCCAAAGTTGAGTACTTGGATATCTTGTCCAGTGTATGAATTGCAGCACATGCTCCTAAGAGATGTGCCTAATGGCAGGATAAATATACTGACAGGCTAAATGTTAATACTGTTGATAAATAATAACCTTTCCGTAAAACTGCACAAACTATATTCCACTATGAGTATGTCCCTGAAGACTGTTCTTGTATTTGAGAATTTAAGATGGGAAAAATTGCTTCGCTTTTGTTCTGGACACAGCAGAGCTTAATTCTTCTTTTCCAAGTTTGATTTTGAGAGGTGTTTTTGCTAGAGTTGTCAAAGGTAGCTCTTGCACAGCTAAAAATGTCTTGGATCCCCTCTGATGTATAAAGATTTCCACTCTGATGCACGTGTAGCTAGAGATGTTTCCACAGATAGGATTTGAGTGCACCCTCAGTAAGTTTGCAGACGACACCAAGTTGGGCGGGAGTGTTGATCTGCTCGAGGGTAGGAAGGCTCTGCAGAGGGATCTGGACAGGCTGGATCGATGGGCCCAGGCCAACTGTATGAGATTCAACAAGGCCAAGTGC
>NW_008795405.1:3338557-3340093 GCF_000699145.1 Aptenodytes forsteri | reverse complement strand
GGTTGGACTCGATGATCTTAGAGGTCTTTTCCAACCTCAATGATTCTATGATTCTATGATTGTTATGAAGGAGGTTTTTTTTAAGTCAAAACTGCGTTCAGGGTTGTATGTCTATTTTTGTTAAATCTCGGCAAAGAAGACAGTCCTTGGTGGCTGCTTGGTACAGGGAATGCTTACTATGCACGTTTGCTCCTACACTGTCACACAAAACAAAGTCTTTGAGTAATTCATGTGTTCATTTTGCATTGTCACTGCATCTCCTCTTGTTTTTTCATTTTCTCAAGTATTAGAAAGTCTTAGCTCCACAGAACCACCTGAGATGCCTGTAGTATCAGCAGTGGTCATACTGCTTACAGAGGAAAAAAAGTATGTTTGAAAGATGGGAGGTATTGAAATTATTTGCAAAAAGAACAGTTTGAGTTGAATTTGTAACTGGATGGATGGATAGATAGATAGATGAGCCACTTCAGTTAGCTGTATAAGTCCTTCCTGGTGTAAAGTTGTAGTTATTTTCTAGAAGCGTCACACAGGTCTGCCTGAAATAGTGAAGTTAATGTGCTGAATGGTGGCCAGCTCTTTCAGATGAAGCAATATTTGCAGTTTCTGTCCTGCAGGTCTTGAAAAGGTCAGAAGCTGATGAACAAATGATTTCTGTCCCATCATCAAGAGAGACACTGTGAGGAATGGGTCTAAGAGGGGAAGCAGATAGATCAGGAGCTGCTGAGAGGTAGGAGATTAGAGGGGAGAAATGTATAGATAAAAAAATGTTTTTTCATATGTAAATCAATGTACATAGGAAACTGCAGGCCTTGCAAATCATAATCAGTCTTACTTCTGCTTAAATGGAAATTCTCCAGTGCATTTCCAGACAAATTTCAGACTATTACAGTGCGTAATTGAATTATTTACTTAAAAAAAAAAACAAACCACCAAAAAACTCCAACTAGAAATACACAAGGAAAAAACCAAGGTGCAAATAAAGACTAGCATTAAACCAATTTTTAAATTGGTTTTGAATGCCTTTGCAATGGATATGCTTCAGTGTAATTAAAAATTATCCGTAAGCATTAGTTCTTAGTTATCCTTGCCTTAGTTATGGCTTTTTTATGTAACAGGTTTCATGTAATTCAGGCATGGAAAACTGGTGAATGATTTAGGGTGATAATAATGTTGATAGCAAAAACTAAAACATCGGTGTGTTAAGTAGTGCTTACACTAGTCAAGGACTTTTCAGCTTCCCATGCTCTACTGACTGAGAAGGCTGGAGGTACACAAGAAGCTGGGAGGGGGCACAGCCAAACTGGCCAAAGGGACATTCCATACCATGTGACGTCATGCTCAATACATAAACTGGGGAAAACTGGCCGGGGGGGCTGCTGCTCAGGAACTGGCTGGGCATCGGTCGGTGGGTGGTGAGCAATTGCATCGTAGATCACTTGCTTTGTATATTCTTCTTATTACTATAATTAGTATTAGTTTAATAATTGAAATAAAATAAAATCCTGTCTTTATCTCAACCCACGAGTTTTCTCACTT
>NW_008795405.1:3332378-3332989 GCF_000699145.1 Aptenodytes forsteri | reverse complement strand
TGGGGAAGACAGTCTGGGTTATTCCTGCCTCGGGCAAAGGCAAAGCCACCTGCATGCACTTGGTGAAGGATGGGGAAGTCTGATGTGTACCTCAAGGGGATTGATTTAATTTTGGGTGAGAATAGCCAATGACTTGAGTTGTATTATGTTAATTGCTACATAATATTATATGCCATATCAACAGTATTACAGTAGGAATCACCCTGATTAATGAAGAATGAACTTTGATGAAACCAAGCAAAGCACAGTGATGATGGAGTGAGAACTGACTTCAACGTGAAACAATCCAACACCGCATACCATCTCCATCTCTCCTGCCCTGAAGGACTGTTATGACAGATGGAGCCCAAAGTTTTGAACTAAATGAGCTCAACAAACATTTTATAGGGGTGGCCCATAAGGGAATGAAATGATATCTGTGTGTATATATATCAAAAAACAGGAAAAGGGGTGGTGATTAATGGGAATGTATTGGAAAGTGGGGGACCTGGGCATGACGTAGATGGTATATAATAAGGGGTGGATACTGTCCTGATTTCGGCTGGGATAGAGTTAACTTTCTTCCTAGTAGCTGGTACAGTGCTGTGTTTTGGATTTAGGATGAGAATAAT
>NW_008795405.1:3328553-3332039 GCF_000699145.1 Aptenodytes forsteri | reverse complement strand
CATTGGTCGGCAGGTGGTGAGCAATTGCATCGTGCATCACTTGCTTTGTATATTCTTCTTATTATTATTATTACTATTATTATTATATTTTAGTTATTAAACTGTCTTTATCTCAACCCACGAGTTTTCTCACTTTTACTTTTTCCGATTCTCTCCCCCATCCCACCGGGGGTGGGGGCGCAGAGTGAGCGAGTGACTGTGTGGTGCTCAGTTGCTGACTTGAGGTTAAACCATGACACTAGTACAGGTTCTAAATGCTCAATGAATTCCCTTCAGATTTGAGGGTAGTCTAACATGTGGCCATGAGGGCTGTACAGTCCATACACATTTGTTTTTCTATAGTAGTAATGTCTTGTTGAGTGTTTCAAGTGCCTTTTTCTTTGAAGTGTTGTCTGTGTACCTCAGACCTATTAAACTTGAGCATTGTGCTTTTTCTTGGAAAAGCTGGTGTGCACTACAGCTTTTTTGTATTTCAGAAAAAGAAATGTGGCTTACTACTCTATTTCTAGTGGTCTATAGATGTAGAGAACATCTATGCCATATAATGTAGGGTGAACTCCAGCCTAACAGCAGCAGCATGGCAGAACTTGCGCTAATGATATATAACAGTAAAATAGATGCTATTTGTTGTTTGTTTTATCTCTTTTGAGGTGGACAGCTTCAGAAGAGATTTTATGCTACCACTGTATATGAACTTTGGAGATGGAAGGAGTTCTTACAATGCTGGCATTTTTGTTCTTCTCACGCTTAAGCTAAAGCTGAATTCATGTTTTATACTGACCATATCCTTCCTTTTTGGCTATAGCTGTCTTAAAATATGGAAGTTGGCTGATTTGCTGTTCGTATGGCAGATGTTCAGCTGGAGGTGATAATCTGTCTGGTTCTATAAGGTATTTCATATCTGTGTGATATTTTACAATTAGTAAAGGCAGTTAGTAATGCTAGCTGAAACTAGGTGACTACTAAGTTATTTGTAACACTTCCTGGTTGAAACATATGAAGAGGCCATATCCTTGATCATCTTCTCTTGTACTACAAAGGCAAAGAGCATTTCTTTACCCTCTTGTGTTGCTGTTTAAAATCCCAAAGAACAGTTAGCCTTGATACTGACTTCCATTGTAGAAAAACAGTCTGCACAAAACAGATGGAAAATATAGTTCACGCTCTTTTTGTTGCTATGTTGTAAAGCTACTGAACTGTCTCCATGGAAGTAGATTATAAACATCCTTTATATAATATGCTTTGTCAAAGCTTGCACATTCCTTAGCTTGTAAAGAAATGTGGTGTTTGTATGTGTTCCTGATGTTTTTTCTTTCTGTGGCTTCAGTCTGCCAAAAAGGCCTGCCAACCTATTTGTGTTGTAAAAGGTTTGAGTCTGTTTCCTTCTGTCTCTTCTTCACTGATGTTTTGTCTTATTCTTGAGATTTTAAAAGCAAAGATGTGCTTTTTAAGTTCCAATGTCCAAGGTACCACAATAAAAAGAAAATACAAGATTTAAAATGCTTGCTTTTCTCTAAAATTCCATTAACTTGGCAAGTTAAGTTTTATTGAAACTTTATACAGTTTTTTTCATGTTTTTGACTTCTTCATGGTGGAGGCGCCATAACTAATTCAGAAGAATAGTCTGACCAGCACGCATTTCTTTTCACTTTCTTCTCAGCAAGGCACAAGAATAGCTGTCAAACAGGATATGTACAGCTGTCTTTGCAATGATTACGAATGTTGTCATGGCCGCATTTGTGATAATACGCAACTTGGATGAGCTAATATGTAAGTAGTGTTAATACCGATCCCACAAATCCTCCCACTAATTAATATGCAGTGTTAGATAATACATGTACCCAAGCAACACAAACTTAATTTATTTGTTCTGGAGGGATAGCCCTAATTTCATTCTTTAAAATTATTGATTCATCTGAACCAATGCTTTTTGCATTCAACTTCAAAATAAAGGTGACTGAAAATCGTAATTGTTAGGATGCAGTGAATTTCAGCCATGTGACAGCAGTGTAACCAGATACAGTGAACAAGATATGAACAAACATGAACAGCTAAACATAAAAACTAAACAATCATGAAGTATTGCTCTTGTGAATTATATTTCAGAAATTGCTTTCTGGATTCCCTAGGGCTGGGGGGGGGAGGGAATTACTCGTTGCACGCAATACTGCTGTTCCTCAGCAGATCCTTCAGCTAGTGTCAGAGTGAAGTTGAGCTGTGCTTTTGTTCTCACTTTCTCTCACAGGACAGTTACTTGGTCCTGTCTGTATAGCTATTCTATTTAGCTATGATACTTTAGAGAGAACTTAAGTTGCTTTCAGTAGAAATTCAGTCTCTGGAAAAATTCTGTGTGGAAAAATACTGTGGTGGCTTGTGGGGTTGGAGTTAGGGTGCCCTTCTGGACCTCTTCATGAGCCTAGTCTCTCAGTGCAGCATTGTTATACAGGGCTTGGAACATATCAGAGGAGATAAGTGTAACACGACCATGAAATGGAGTTGTTGTTCCTGTGCAATCCTTTGCATATGAAATAATTTTGTGTTCAGTCAGTCTTACTGATTTTTAGATACACAGACACATGCTCTTGCTTTCTCGCTCTTTTTTGATGGTAAAATAGAGTTCATGGATAATATTTTATGAGTTCTACCAGACCAGGCATTATCTTGAGTTCTACTTTAAGTGGAAAGGGCTTGTGTGTTTCTGACAACCATTCAGAAGAGGCAATGTTTTAGTTTGGTTTTGGTTTTTGTTGGTTTGCGTTTTTTTGCCTTGGACAAGATCCATTCTTCACCAAAGACATCAAATCCTCCTACTTCTGTCTTGCTGGATTTCCTATGAAGAGTCACACTGAACACAAATGGAGAGCATAGGATCTTTTGTTCTCCATTGTGCGAACTTTAAAGTAGAGGCAGTTGCTATTTCTGCAGTGTCTGACTTGGATCTGGTATACCATTGTAGTTAATACTGGAAAAAAAAAATTTAAAGCATATTACTAGCTAAATGTCATTCTAGTAGTCATTAAGGAATCTGGTGGTACTAGCAACCAGCAGTCTTTTTTAAGACTTTCCTGAGTCTTGAAAAAGCAGGTTTCTGTAATACACAGTGTATTTTGAGTATGCAGAGAAATGGCAAGAGACTGTATTACGCTTTTCCATCTCTTGAAACTGAGTTCTTGGAATAAATTACAAGTTGTTGGCATTATGTTTGAGGTTACATGGTTAACTCAGATTATTTATGCAATATGGATCTACTATTTGGTAATTTCTGTATCTTTAAAATCAGGGGGCTGCTGACAAGAAACAATGTGAGCAATTCCTTTTAGTTTGTATGCTGTCTTACATAAGATAAAAGTCTGTGTAAATGTGAATGGGAATTGTGGTTAGCTTTCTAAATAGAAAAGCTATATAGGTTTGGGGGGTTTTTGTGGGTTTTTTTTTTTGCTTCCCCCCTTCCCTCCCCCCCCAATGCTATCTCTAATTTAGATTAGA